>NC_060261.1:42191911-42497191 GCF_021901455.1 Neodiprion lecontei | reverse complement strand
CGACGTGCAATTTCCATTATAGCGTATTACACGCTCTTACCATCAGATCTTGGATCTATATCAATCCACACAGTTACCATCATAGTATACATCGTTACTGCATCACTTTCAGCTTTCCGAAAATCTCAAGAAGACGGATTTAGAAAATAAATTATGATCGAAGAGTGAAGAATAAATTGAACTTAACATTGATTCCACATTCAAGTGCAGAACAAATGAACCAAAATCAGGAAAACCCTTAAATTCAGCAACCTCCGAACTCGAGTACTGCTGTTGCAACTGCAGAAAACAACTTTACAAGTAACTAGGAATTTGTGAGAACCTAACGCTATTAATTGATCGACAAGAGCTTGTTATTTGTTAACAAATATGTCTTTTGAATGAAAGTGTTTGTGTGAACAGAACTATGTCAATCACGCACGGTGATAGTTGGCACGACCCAAAATAACCGAATTCACGAAAAGTGTCCAGCTGAACAAGAAACCTGAACAAACCAAACATCATAACTCGCACGCCTAGATATCGCACAAATTGTGAACCCCATTTCGATCTCTCTCGAGAAGCATATCGAGGATCTCTCGAAGATGGTCTTCCAGAACGTACCACTACGCTCATTTTCATATATTTTCTACGTTCGTAAGGGTCCAATTAGGGAAAACAGCTTCATACATATCGATTCCAAGACGGAAAATGTTTCGCTCGAGGAAAAAGTGAAGATCTCCCGTTTGCATTTTTATTCGAAGTTTTGACGAGTTTTGCAAAGTTCTGTAATAAATTCTTTGGTGCACTATATCGACGTAATTTTGCAAGAGGAATCGATTCAGTGCAGTCCCAATGCACTGCGATCAACAGTTCAAGAGTTATAGCCCAAAAATGAAAGACATTTTCATTTTGACATCTCTCTGGTGCTGGTTTTCACTTTGTCGCTTCTCTGCTGTCGATCTCACGCTCTTTACGCTGTGTTTTCTGAATTCCTGGGGGTGCAATTGGTCAGGAAAGTGTTATACAAATCGAATCAGAGACCAAACGTTGTCCAGCCAAAAAACGAAAGATTTTCCTGGTAATTCCACTACTGTTGGTCCTACACTTTTCGTGACGACTTGTCTGAGCTTCTAAAGGTCCAATTAGTCAGGAAAGGGTTACGGCCGAAAATCGTTTAGTTCCTCTCGGGTGTTCAGTGAGGTGAGCAAGGAAAATGACTAATTCAGAGCCACAAAGTGTTTGTTCGTTGACTGAAGAATATGAAGACAGTTGCCCTAATGGGCTTTGGTGTGACAACCGAAAATCGCCGTGCGTTGAGAGCAATAGTAAGCCCAAGCCAGTACTTAGCCTAATACGTGACGCATACTATAAATTTCATAATTTCCAGGAGACAAACTAGATTATCTACAAAAATACGGCTCTAATCTGAAAATAGAAAAATTATCCATTTCGAAATGGGATTCTATTCGACACGCGCTCGATGTATTCGATAACAATAATATTCATAATTATTCCAACAACTTTGCATGTGCTCTCTCGATCTTGAATTTTCGTAGGCATAGAATCGAAACGCTGTTTTAGCTAGTCGCAAATGAAGTATCAACGTTGGGTAGAGAAGCAAAATTGTTTTTCGAAAAATGTTCGTATGGAAATAAATTCAGAGTAACTTTAAAACATCACGGATGCGCTAATTTTGATCAAGACGAAATGGATGCTCCGTATATGAGACAGTATTCAACGCAGTGTTCTGATTTAAAGACCAAAAAAGGTGATTGTCGGCGATTTTTTGTTTTTTTAATGGGGAGGGTTAGAAAGAAGCTTCTTAAGACTTCGAGTGTATTTTAACACACATTCCGAAGGTACGAGCAAAAATTTTTATCATCCAACTGCCGCAGAACGGCAGCGTTATTACCAGACCCTTCGACTGAAGAATACATCTTTAGTCAACGGCTGACCATCGGAGGGCCAAGCCGCTTGACTCTGGAATCGGCAGGAAAGATAAAGTGCGTATTTCATGTCTGAAATGTGAGAACTAAAATCATTATACATCATATCATGTCATCATACATCATACATCACACATTGTACATCATACATAGTATTAAAGGTCGAAACCAAAGTTTGGATGTTCGGATGTTCAGACAGTGACGTCACCCAAATTTTTTTTTCCTCTTGACGTCATCGATCTATATAGACGAAAATCAGCTAGCCGAATTCCTCAGTCTGGAATCAACCGCGCAGTAGAGCGGACGTATGAGAATCGCGCTCCGCAGATTTCGAGTACCGGGTTCTCTATCCCCGTGGTTCCTGCACTCCGGGTCCACTACCTGGTGAAACTCGACTTCCAGGACAAGCGCTCCGTAGTTTCTGCGCTCCAGGTCCGCTACCTGGTGAAACTCGACTTCCAGGACAAGCGCTCCGTAGTTTCTGCGCTCCAGGTCCGCTACCTGGTGAAACTCGACTTCCAGGACAAGCGCTCCGTAGTTTCTGCGCTCCAGGTCCGCTACCTGGTGAAACTCGACTTCCAGGACAAGCGCTCCGTAGTTTCTGCGCTCCAGGTCCGCTACCTGGTGAAACTCGACTTCCAGGACAAGCGCTCCGTAGTTTCTGCGCTCCAGGTCCGCTACCTGGTGAGACTTGACTTCCAGGACAAGCGCTCCGTAGTTTCTGCGCTCCAGGTCCGCTACCTGGTGAAACTCGACTTCCAGCACAAGCGCTCCGTAGTTTCTGCGCTCCAGGTACACTACCTGGTGTAACTTGACTTCCAGGAGAAGCGCTCCGTAGTTTCTGCGCTCAAGGTCCACTACCTGGTGTAACTTGACTTCCAGGAGAAGCGCTCCTTGGTTCCTGCACTCCAGGTAGGCTACCTGGTGATACTCGACTTCCGGGACAAGGGCTCCGTGGTTCCTGCGCTCCAGGTACGCTACCTGGTGATACTCGACTTCCAGGACAAGCGCTCCGTGGTTCCTGCGATCCAGGTACGCTACCTGGTAAAACTTGCCTTCCAGGACATGCGCTCCGTAGTTCCTACGCTCGAGGTCTAATGCGCTAATAAAATTTCTATAATTTTCTCACAATCTTCTTGGTAAAATGTGTCGATAAAAATTATATTAATCCTCACACAAAATTTTTGATGTGTTCTAATACTGAAAATATTTATTAGTATTCGAGGTATAACACGAGGTGGTGAGCGGTGGTCGTTGGAAGTGGTTAGCGGTGTTCGAGGTGGACGGGGAGGAGGACGAAGAGACCGAGGATTTGTGCATGGTGAGTACAACACTTTTATAATATTTGATGGTAATTGTAATTATATTTCATCTAAAATATTTCAAACTGTTTACAATAAATGATTTCAATTCATCTTTCGCGCAAACCCAATTCAAGAGCTACCAATGCGGTAATAAAATTTCTATAATTTTCTCATAATCTTCTTGGTAAAATTTGTCAATAATTAAATTATATTAATCCTTACACAATGTTTTTGATGTGTTCTAATACTATAAATATGTATTAGTATTTGAGGTGGTTAGCGGTGGTCGTTGAAGGTGGTCGGAGGTGGTTGCGGGTGATCGAGGTGGACAAGGAGGAGGACGAGGAAGACGAGGAGAACCAAGTGGACGAGGAGGATGACTATTTGTGCACGGTGAGTCTAACATTTTTATAATATTTAAAAGCAAGTGTGATTATGTTGCGTCAAAACTTTTTTAAATTTGTCTTGTTTTCAATAAATTATTTCAATACATTGTTCGCGCGAGCCCCAATTTAATAGCTATTAATGCGCTCATAATATTTCTACGATTTTTCATAATTTTCTCATAATCTTCGTGGTAAAATGTGTCGATAAAAAATTTATATAAATTCTCACACACAATTTTTGATGTGTTCTAATACTGAAAATATTTATTAGTATTTGAGGTATAACCCGAGGTCGTGAGCGGTGGTCGGAGGTGGTTGGCGGTAGTTGGAGGTGATCGAGGTGGACGAGGAGGAGGACGAGAAGACCGAGGATTTGTGCACGGTGAGTACAACACTTTTAGAATATTTAATGGAAATTATAACTATATTGCATCTAAAATTTTTTGAAATTGTCTTGTTTACAATAAATTAGTGTAATTCATTTTTCGCGCAAGCCCTAATTTAGTAGCTATCAATACGCTGATGAAATTTCGATACTTATTTATAATTTTCTCAATCTTTTTTGTAAAATGTGTTAATAAAAATATTATGTTAATCTTTACACAATACTTTTGATGTGTTCTGATATTGTAAATATTCATTAATTATACCTCATAACCCAAGGTGGTTGACGGTGGTCGTGGGACGCGGTTGCCGATGGTTGGAGGTGATCGAGGTGGACGAAGAGGAGGATGAGGAGGAGGACGAGGATGACGAGGATTTGTGCACTGTAAGTACAACATTTTTAACATATTCAATGGAGTAGAAGTAGGAGTAGGTGTAGGATCGAGAGTTGGATCAGGAGTAGGATCAGAAATAGGAGTAGTATCAGAGGTAGGAGTAGGAGTAGGATCAGGAGTAGAACTAGGATCAAGAGTAGAAGTGGGATCAGAAGTAAGAGTAGGAGTAGGATCAGGTGTAGGACCAGGAGTACGATCAGGAGTAGGATCAGGAGTAGGAGAAGTAGTAGGAGTTGGAGTTGGAGTTCGAGTAAGAATAGGTGTAGAAGTAGGAGTAGTATTGGTTGGAGAAGGACTAGGAGTAGGAGTAAAGGCAGTAAGAGTAGAAGCAGAAGTAGAAGTAGAAGTAGAAGTAGGAGTAGAAATAGGAGTAGAAATAGGAGTAGAAGTGGCGGTGGGGTGGAATGGGGTAGGGTAGGGTAGGGTAGGGTATAGGGTACGGCATAGGGTAGTGTATAGGGTAGGGTGTGGTAGGGTAGGGTAGAATAGGGTAGGTTAGGGTAGGGTAGGGTATAGGGTGAAAAATTAAGAAAAAGTAAGGCTAACCCCTTTGCATTTTTGGCGAAAATTTTCGCGATTTTGAAAAGTGCTGGAATAAATTGTTTCTGGAACTATTCCGACGTAATTTTGCAACAGGAATCGATTGGGCGCAGTCCCAATCCGCTGCGAGCAACGGATAAAAAGTGAGAACCAAAAAACCAGTATCCGAGTTTTCACCATTTTTCAACTGGTGCTCTTTCCCTCACCATTTCTCTGCTGTTGGTCCGCCGCACTTTCTGCTGCGTCTTCTGAGTTCCTGGAGGTCCAATTAGCAAGAAAAGAGTCATACAATTTGAATCTGAGACCGACAACTTTTCGCCCAAAAAAATAAGTAAGGCTACCAACTAATGCCCTAGTTTCTTATGCTGATGATACTGTAGTCTTGTGTAGTAGTAGCAACTGGCAAGAAGTGTCTATATGTTTATCGGACTGGCTAAATAAGCTTGATATGTGGTTAAAAGTTGACCAGCTAACGCTCAACGTAGATAAATCAACTTTTATTACCTTCGGTAGCTATACTGGTAGTGTACCTAAGATTTTGCATTTGTACATTAAAGATAGTGAGTTAAAAAGAGTTGAAAGCTGTAAATACTTAGGTGTTGTTTTTGATTGCCATATGAAGTGGATCAATCATATCACTGAGTTAATTAAAAAAGTCGAGTACTTTACTTTTCTGTTTTATAAACTAAGTAATTGGGTGCACCCAGCTATACTGAAAACCATATATCATGGCCTTTTTGAAAGTGTAATAAACTATGGAATTATTGCTTGGGGTAGTGCATATGATAATACCCTAAAACCTATAGTCAACCTTCAAAATAAATTGATAAGTAAATTGAAAATTGCTGATGAATTGTTAATACCACTGAAAATTAAACAATCTTCTATTGTACAGGCTTTAACATATTATTATTCTGAATGTAAAACGATGTATCTGGACAGGACGATAAATACACGGTCTAGACAGCTAACTCTACCAAAAATTAATAAAACAATAAGTACTACCAATGCATTTTACGCTGCAATAAAGTATTTCAATCTACTTCCCGATGATCTGAAAGTTCTTAGCCAAAGTAAGAGGTTAAGAAAGAATATTGTGAAGTGGATCTGAACTATTTTATTTTAATTATGTGATTAAGTCGTCAACTGTAATGATTATGTATTAGTAGTATTGGGTAAACTTTCTTTTATACTTTGTACACTACATAGCTAATAATACCTGTATAAACTGTATATGTATGTGTGATACCAATTCTGGGGTCTATGCACAGGTGCTCTTGCACCTCTATAGAATGTATACCGGAAGTAAAAATAAATAAAATGAGAAAAAAAAAAAAAATCCCTTTGCATTTTTGGCGAAAATTATCGCGATTTTGAAAAGTGCTGGAATAAATTCTTTCTTGCACTATTCCGACGTAATTTTGTCAGAGAAATCGATTGGGCGCAGTCCCGATACGCTGCGAGCAGCGGATCAAAAGTTACAGCCGAAAAACCAGTATCCGAGTTTTCGCCATTTTTCAGCTGGTGTTCTTTCCCTCGTCATTTCTTTGCTGTTTGTCCGCCGCACTTTCTGCTGCGTTTTCTGAGTTCCTGGGGGTCCAATTAGTAAGAAAAGGGTCATTCAAATCGAATCTGAGACCAACAACTTTTCGCCCAAAAAATAAGTAAGGCTAACCCCTTTGTATTTTTGGCGAAAATTATCGCGATTTTGAAAAGTGCTGGAATAAATTCTTTCTTGCACTATTCCGACGTAATTTTGTCAGAGAAATCGATTGGGCGCAGTCCCGATACGCTGCGAGCAGCATATCAAAAGTTACAACCTAAAGACCAGAAATTCTGTTTTCGACATTTTTCAGCAGGTGCTTTTTCCTTCGTAACTTCTTCCCTGTTGGTCCCACGCTCTTTTTGCTGCGTTTTCTGAGTTCCTGGGGGTCCAATTAGTCAGGGAATAGTCATACAAGTCGAATCTGAGACCATAAATTTTTGGCTCCAAAAATGAAGAGAAAAGTAAGGCTAACCCCTTTGCATTTTTGGCGAAAATTTTCGCGATTTCAAAAAGTGCTGGAATAGATTCTTCCCGGCACTATTCCGACGCGATTTTGCGAGAGAAATCGATTGGGCGCAGTCTCGATACGCTGCGAGCAGCGGATCAAAAGTTACAGCCGAAAAACCAGTATCCGAGTTTTCGCCATTTTTCAGCTGGTGTTCTTTCCCTCGTCATTTCTTTGCTGTTTGTCCGCCGCACTTTCTGCTGCGTTTTCTGAGTTCCTGGGGGTCCAATTAGTAAGAAAAGGGTCATTCAAATCGAATCTGAGACCAACAACTTTTCGCCCAAAAAATAAGTAAGGCTAACCCCTTTGTATTTTTGGCGAAAATTATCGCGATTTTGAAAAGTGCTGGAATAAATTCTTTCTGGCGCTATTCCGACGTAATTTTGCAACAGGAATCGACTGGGCGCAGTCCCAATCCGCTGCGAGCAACGGATATAAAGTAACAACCAAAAAACCAGTATCCGAGTTTTCGCCATTTTTCAGCTGGAGTTCTTTCCCTCGTCATTTCTTTGCTGTTTGTCCGCCGCACTTTCTGCTGCGTTTTCTGAATTCCTGGGGGTCCAATTAGTAAGGAAAGGGTCATCCAAATCGAATCTGAGACCAACAACTTTTCGCCCAAAAAATAAGTAAGGGTAACCCCTTTGTATTTTTGGCGAAAATTTTCGCGATTTTGAAAACTGCACTACCAATTTTTCACAACTCACAATCACCCACTTTACGTAGACCAAAGGATTTATAACTTGGAAGAAACCAAAGTTCTGCGAATTCGAAACGATGGTCAACTAATTTGCAAAACAGTAATCAGTTGCCATTTATTAATTTGCATTATAGAAGTTCATGTGTTACGGACCAATTGTGAAAGTCCTCCGCATGGTGATGTGATCGTGAAAAAAATTAAATTAGTACGTTAAACTTGGCGTGCCTCTTTTAAGGCATTATGCATATCTGAAACAATAATGATAGAATTTTATTTATTTCTAAAGGTGTTTTTCTAAAAATGCTGCCCAAGTACCACCTACCGATTTTTTTTTCTTCATTTTGGACTTCCATGAATGTATGAGCTATTTTTTATTTTCAATTCAAACTAAATTATCACTTCCATTTGGATAAATATAGGGTCAGTCCCACCCCAGTCTGGCAGCGATATGATTCGTGAGAGACGTGGAAGCTAACGGTCAAGTTTCAGTCAAGCTTTTATTGTCAAGTAATAGACATGAACTTGGCAGTAGTATGCGATTTAAATATTTTTTCTTAAAGGATGAGAATATTTATGTATCCTGTGTTTTTGTGAAATATTTTTGTATAAGCCGATTATAATAATATGCATACATTTTTCATCAGAGAAGGTATTTTGTGGGTAATGACCACATTTACGTACTTGGCGAAAGTGCTTTTTGGGGGGATAATAATATATAACACTGCATTATCCATCTGGGTACACACGTCGAGTGATGGTAACATTAGTGCTTGTCGTCTTTACGTACCGATCGCTTACCGACTTGAGTTGCGCGACGCAGAGAGCGCTGCTTGAAACATAAAGTTCAGTGTGAATTTCTCTCGTACATTTTCGGTTACGGAATAACGGAAAGCCCCACTAGGCCAACAGTCTTTATAGATCTTCAGTCAACGGCGTGAACGCGCTATACAAGATAATTCCACAGAGTCCAATAGAGTAACAGACACTTGATATCGCCATCAGCTCCTTGTTTTGAACCACGAAATGTTCTTGTATATTCTTCTAATATTAGAAGAATTTCTGGGCTAACAATAATTGATTTGCGTTATTTCAAATGGGTCCAGGATCAGACGAAGCATTTTTCTTTCAGGTAAACAGGCACGCGTGCAGACACACAGCATCGACAACGCGAGCAAATGAACCAATCAATTCCTATTTTAGTGCCACCTCCTGTGCTCAGATATTCTCCTGATAGCGGGGGCAGTTTTCAATCAACTTCAGCAGCTGTGCGAGTCTTCTTGCAATCCTTCAGACTTGATTTCAGTAGATCACGTTGACGTCATATTGCAAAAGGAAACGATCCGATCGGACATCGTCTTATGGTGGTGATCAGACAACCCGTTTAAGATGCTCCAGTCCAAAGGCGAATTTCGATGCTTGTCACTGATCTGATTATTAATCAGACTCATTAATCATCCTCAGCATCTGTAACTACCGTGAGCGTTCGTTTTCAGTTATAGTCAATCATAAGGGACGAAAGATTTAAGGATCTTCATGTGTGATATAGTGTAAACGACATAGATAAAAAAAAATTATTGGGGGAGAACTATTCGATTGCTGACTCAAAAATTATGAAAAGGCTTACGTCAAAGGGTAATAAGACTGAATACTGACTGCTCAGTTCACGGACTGTGAGTCACCACAATATTTTACTGAAGTGTTAGAGTTTTCATCAGCCTTATGAAACTCCGCGTTTTAGAGAAATTGAATGGTAAGTTACCGACAGTTTGAAGAATAGCCACTAAGTGAATATTTGGCAATGCGGCACAGTCACCTGACATTCTGACATTAAATTATTAATTATCGTTTTATATTTAGCGCTTTAGACATAGATAAAAGTCTAGTGTTACACTCAATAATGTCCTCTTTCACTAGTAAACACTATGAAATTGGTGAGATTACTGACTAGCACTTCACCTACTTAGCGTCCCCAACAGGCGAAAAAAATAATCTAGTACCGGATTTCGTCAATCCAATGCTCTACTAGCTTTGAAACGATGGCTAAGTTTAAGAATTGTAAACTGAGAAAAGGCCGAGCGTGTAATGTGTTCTCAGTCATCAATGGGCATTTCGCGAAAGTAAATATTCTCTACATTATCGACAGTTTTTTGTAATGGGAAGCTGGAGGCAAAGCGGTTGCCGACATGCGCCTACAACTGGAAATTAGTTCCGAAAACCCAGTTCGTCTCGAAAGGCGCTAGTAATCGAAGAAAGCGAAAAACGTGACCCTCGGTTCTCTCATTGTCTGCAAAGCAAACGTCAACCGCGTGCCGAAATTTGAATTGTCAGTGTCAGCTGACGTTTGAAATTACCACATTAAATCACAGCTTTATCTCGGAAAAGTAATATCGGTAACATGGGGCTGTTAACAGTTCTCAAAAAGTTAAAGCAGAAGGAAAAGGAAGTTAGAATACTGATGCTGTAGGTATTTTAAAGTTGTCCGACGTAGATCGTTTTTGAGGTTATATGCTCCTGTACTCCATTCCAAATTTCCGTATTAGGAAATAAGACGACTCGAGAAGTTTGCATAAAACTCAATATTCAGGACATCGACATTTATTGCAACGTCTGATACTGAATATCCGTTTTCTAGGGGATTGGACAATGCAGGGAAAACTACGATACTGAAAAGAATAATCGGAGAACCAATAGACACAATTTCTCCCACACTTGGATTCAATATCAAAACACTGGAGCACCGAGGCTACAAACTGAATATATGGGACGTCGGAGGGCAAAAATCCCTCCGTTCTTATTGGCGTAATTATTTTGAATGCACGGATGGTTTGATATGGGTTGTCGACAGCGCCGATAAGAGACGCTTAGAAGACTGCAAGGCTGAGCTGGTGAAACTTCTACAAGAAGAGAGACTGGAAGGTGCCAGTCTGCTGATATTCGCCAACAAACAGGATCTTCCAGGAGCTCTTTCAGCTCCTGAAATTGCCGAAGTGCTCGACTTGTCGTCTATAAAATCCCATCATTGGCAGATCTACAAATGCTCAGCTGTCACGGCCGAAAATTTGCTTGAAGGAATAAACTGGATAATCGATGACATTGCAGCTCGGATATTCTACCTTGATTAATACCACATTATGGTCATAGCATTTAGATATCTGTATTTATTGTGAGCAAATTTTTTCATATATTCTGCTGAAAAATTCACCGGCTGAAACAATTAGTCGAAGAGAACAAGAAAAATATAACGGAATTGCAAAATTTTTCCGTTTGTACTTTGTAATATTATTACGATACATTAATTGATCTCTGATATGGCTTAATAAGTATATCTATCAAAAATGGATGATATGTTTATAAGATTTTTTTTGTTACCAAACATACAGCCATTTCATGCTCGACCTTTTATTATTTTACGATTGCAATCAATTTTGGAGGGCTGTTCGTTTGAACATCACTGTTATAATTATCTGTAAGTACGTTTTTTACAAGCTCTCCACAAAACTGTATAAATTAGAGGTACGCAATATACGCAAGATCGATTTTTACGTTTATAGGCTTAGTCTTAGTATGGACTGACTAGGCATAACACTGCTAGCTTTTGTATTATGCTTACACTATTCCAATTATTCCATGTATTAATTCGATTTAAATAATAATACTTACAATTTTTTACTGCAAAGATTCTTTCTCGTTATCATATATACACACGTGCGTTCACTTTACTTGAATGGAATTGATATTACAACGACGAATTTTCGTTTCCTTATAATAGCCAGAACACCGCATTCAAAAGTTGATAAAAGTTGATAAAAGTAAAATTGCAGTATTTCTGGATATTAATTGATATAAATATCTTGCTTCTATTCACTTTTACAGTTGCTATAATCTAGATATAAAGCAGAAAACGGCCGCGGATTGATTTTGGGATCAAAACTTGTTCTACCGAGTAAATCGCCAATATTAACTTATCGATGGGCAACATGACAATGAGATCATCTTAGGCACCACCTAGTGAAATTTATGCAAATCCCTGGTCTCTGATATTCTAACATAAAGTTTGCGACAAAGAAAATATTACACGAAATACCGAGGATATGATCTCCCTGCACCATGATTCCACCGTCTAGTTTCACCACAACAAATAAACAGTCTCGATTTTTCAGTTGTCAATTAGTGCCGAGACTTAGATATTGGCTATAATCAAATATTGTTGGTTATTTTTCATTTTTCTACGAATTAATGCAGATATTAGACCACCATACCTATCTGTCTCCGTATTCTTCTTCATCTTCAAACTCATCGGTCTCTCCTTCCGTGCCAGAATTCGAGACGAATAATTTCACCGTCTTTGCCGACTTTACCTTAGCCTTTTTAGATGTACTTTTACTCTCCTGAGGTACGTCGTCGACTTGTTCTTCCTGTTTTTTTCTACCTAGCTTTTCCTGCTTCCCCTTCTTTTTTTTAGGCACCGGGGGTGGAGGCGCGGTTGTATCGGGATACTGCTGAAGGTAAAGGGCCTTCATCGCTGCCTGATCTACTTTTCTGTTTGCTCCAGGAAACGCAGTCATGAGCGCATGGATTAGGGTTTCGGATAATTTTATTTTAAAGGCTTTGACCAATTCTTTGAAATTGTCTGTAAATGTAATTTTAGAACAGCATAATCCGGCGTATATTTCGAACAGCAAAGTGGAATAAACTCCATGCGGCTGTATAAATGTCACCAAAGTCACTCTACCTCTGCTGTTAAGTTTGTCTTCCAGCGATAAAATAAAGTGTCCAAAATCCTTCCGCTGTTTCTTCTTCTTCGGTTTCATTCCCTCGAATATTGCACGTTTAAAGAAAATTTTCTTCTCGTCGGGCCCGACAAGCTTGTGATTACTAAATATTCCACCCAATTTTATCCGAAGCCAGGACCGATTGGTTCGAATGTTCTCCAAGTCTGGCAAAACGGTTTTGTTGACCCAGATGTTCTTCAAGTCAACGTGGCGTAGCTGAGTCTTTGGAGATTGCTCCGGAATTAGAGCGTGAATGAGAGCTAATCCTCCGGCTGATTTCAGGGGATTATCCCCTAAGTAAACCTCTTGAAGGCCAACATTTTTCGCCAGTGATTTTGCAACCGTAACTCCAGCCTGCTCGTCAAATCGATTTCCTGCGGAACATTGACAGAAAACGAGAATCAAGTTGCAGACAGAACATGTGATTTTCTCAAGAAACACAACTTTCACTACATTACTTGTAAAAAGCTGTGCGCCTCGAGTACAATTTCAAGAGAATTATTTTTGACTGATTTTCTAAATATTGATTTATAATTTTCGAGAAGAAATGTACATGTCTTACCACTCATATCCAAAGACACCAAAGTCTGATTCTGTTGCAAAAAGGTACCCAGAGATGCCACGGCTTCTTTGCCGAGCGCATTCCAGGATAGATTAAGAGAAAGGAGCGTCTGATTCTCGACAAGTCCTTTGAAGAGTCCGTTTGACACTTCCTTTGTGAAGAGACCATTCCACGAGAGATCCAAGTGCAAAAGATGAGTATTGTGAGCCAGCATTGCTTGCAATGTATGTGCGCATTCCGTTCCCAGCTGGTTGTCCGACAGATTCAGCGTATGCAGAAGCTGGTTGATCTCAATGACTGGTGCCAACAAATTGAAACCCTCATCTTTCAATTGGCAGTTACTTAAGTCCAGTTCCAAGAGTGACCAGTTCTCCGTTAGGCCCCGTAACATGCACTTTATGCCTTCGCATCCAATTCTACAGCCACTCAAGTTCACGTGACTTAGTATCTCAGTTTCGAGTAACAGGTTGTTCAAGTGACCGCAAGCTTCTCGCGTCAACCAATTGTCCTGAAACAGCGTGCCAACTTTTTCCCATTATGTGCATGTAGTCGGAACTTGCCGTATATAAACATTTAACAGAAATGACAACATTAATAAAACATGGAAAATTGCAGAGATTATATAATAGCTCAACATAGTTTTGAGGGTTACCTTCAGGTGTAAAGATTGAACGGATGTGTTATTGTACACTGACTGGCAGATGGCTTTTACAGCTCTCGGATCCAGTCCGTAATATCGGAGATTCACTACCTCAGACCTAAGTAGATCATACATACACGCGATGGGTCTCAGATTCAATGACTTCATCATGTCGGCGAACCTTTGAATACCGTCATTCGTGTAGGTCGGAACGGGATCATAGAGGATCCAAAAGGCTTGAACGTTACCGGGATCATCGGGAATTGGAAAGACGTTGAAAAGTCTCAGTAGCTTGATATCAGAGTCGCTTATGCCGCTGCTCATCAGACTGGAGGATGATCTCGAGGAGGAATTGGAGTGTAAACTCGCATTCTGAATTTCATCTTCCTGGGTGATAATCGTCTCGACCGAGCTCGTCTGTTGACTTTTCTTCGAACCCTGAACATTCGGAGAAGTTATATTATAGTCTTATCATACTTGTTCATCTTATGAATAATAGTTGAATTGAAAAAACGTGCAGCCAAGAGTTTCATAAACGCGTCCATTTTCTTCTCTCTCTTCCTCCTAAGAAATGATTGTTTCCTCTTCTCAACTTGGTCGGTACCAAAATCGGAAACACTATCCTGCGGGGACGTGTCCTCGATATCCTTAGCCACCTCTGCATCCTCATCTTCGTATTCAAATTCGTACTCTTCTACCTGCTCTTCTTCTTCTTCTTCTTCCTCTCCCCATACTTGCCATTCGCATTGATCATACAGCATCAGGTCTTCCAATGCACCGGGAACCTGTTGAAAATTTCAAAAATTTTCGTCCATGAAGAAAATTATTGGTTTATTCTAGTACCGAATAGGATATTAGCTGTTAGCTAGTGCAGAAAATTTCTCGTGTCAAATACTATTTCAAAATCTAGTATCGGAAAATAGTATCGGAGTCAAACTCTAGTATTCTAATATGCTTGTAGTAGCCTGGGAATAATTAAACCGTCCAAGAGTGAACCAAGGTTACAAGATTTCTTTCACCGTGAATCGACGAAAATGAAAATGCTCATCCATCAGCGTACCTGCTGAGGTTCTTCCATGGCATCTCTTCACATTGGGTACTGAATAAAAGTTTTGAAATTTACAGGTTAATTGTGACAAAAAAACTTGGAACTGTCAATGTGGATTGAACAGGTGCAGACTGAAGTTACTCGCGATGCTTTCTTCCAAATTTTCTTTTGTGTCCATCCGAAATACTGGAAAGAAATCAACAATAACTTGTCACAGCGTTGATTTTTCTCTGTCAGCGTAAGTGCACTTTTTATAATTCAGTCGATTCTCCGACGGATTTAAGCACGCTCGGTTCCACGACTACTTGATAAAGCTCACGGTTGCGTTAATTGATGACCGAGAGATTGACATTTGGTTGGAAATCTGTCCTAACGTTTATTCCAAGTGACTCACATGTCAAGTATTCGTCAAGTATCAGGCGGGTACTTGTCTATTGTATTGTTATTTTAAAGAGTCCCTTGAATCAGCAGCTTGTACGGTTGCAAAGCTGACACACCAAGAGTGTACTCCACCTTACATGCTTCTGCGTACAAAAGTCCTTAAAATTCCTTACGCCCTGTGAGATCTATCATTAAAAATTATCTTAATTAACAGCCAGAAAAATACAACGCATAGCGAGAGATGGGAATTAATGTAATTTTGTAAATAAACTAACGGGTATTTCACGATTGTACTTTTTATTGAAAATTTTTCTTCATTTTTATTATAGTGGGGTAGAAGGAGCCTATTTACACGCACTCATTCACTCAAAGTTCGAAACTTAAAACTCGGAATTCGAATCACACTCGATGTTTTAATCGACGCTTGGGCTTTTTCTTTTGTCTATCTATTAATCTTGACCAAAGGCATTAAATCTTTCAGCTCCACTCATATAATTGTTTCGTTATTAATATATATTTGTTGCACGGGCATTTTTCGTTTAATAGATGACATGAATAATTCCGGTATTACATTTCTTGATCATGTATCTGTGACCATTCGGTATACGGAAAGAATTATTGCCATTGATCGCAAAATAATAATATCCTTACAATAAAATAAAAATAATAATACAATATAATATCGATCTATCTATTCGTATAATAATAATAATAATAATAATAATAATAATAATAATAATAATAATAATAATATAGTTTTCTTTATGAAATAAAAAAATTCTAATATAAAATTTGTTCTTGCGTATATAAGCTTATTCTTAACAACTATCGTATGTATAATATATACATACTGGATGTATATATTGAAGTTTAAAATCTATACTATACGCATATGCACGGACGTATACTAATCAAGTTTTATCAAAAATTACAATCATTGTATCATTTTAATGAAATTAAAAAAAATAAAACCTTCTCTACCACATATTAATATGTAGCGTCTTCATGAGATTCACTGGGGCATTCACTGGGACGCTCGCTGGGAGATTCACTGTCTAATTGAATTGCACTTAAGGTATTTGATACATCGCATACTAGTGTATATACGTGACGTGTGAAACCCTTATACATACTATATTATAATATCCATATAAATCACGATCTATTTTAAGTAATCGCAAAGTCGTAACAAGTGATTGTTTTCCCTATGAGTATCACAATATCTTCTGAAGGAACGTAAGCCTGCGTTTATTAGATAAATTTATGTAACAAGTATTTATATATATATGTCTTTTTTTTTAAAATCATTTATGTATATATTTATAAAGATATATGTATGTATATACGTGTTTTATATATTTGTGTATAATTGTATGTAATTTCGGCGTGTGTCACAACCTGGAGCTGTCAGATATTCCTGTATAAAATTAAAACAAAAAAAAAAAAGAAACATTCAACTATTCGGAAAGACGATATTTAGTCGAGATAGATATTATATTACGGAGACAGGGGGAGATAGAGAATACAGGCTTAGCGAAATTAATAAGTACGGGCTATGTACATATGTACAACGATAACAATCGTTCATCAGACGTTATAACTATAATTGTTATTGCTATTTACTGTTATATTAATCACTATCAACCGTCAATCGTCATAGATAACATTATTATCATTACTACAACGTATAACTGTTACCACTATAATTGAATTACCGTTACAAATAATAATAATAATAATATTAATATTAGTAATATTGTAATAGTACATATATTATTACTTTATATAGTAAATGTTATTACAAGTGTTATTGCTATTGCCATATGTTTATGATTACTACTGTTACTTTCCCAGGAAATATTTACTGATAATTTTACGAATATTATACTGTGTGTAAATGTTATTAAATTCAATATTGCCAACTGAAGGAATCGAAGCGATTTACGTGCCAAACCAAATCCCCTTATTTCTTTACTGATTATTTTATGCATTTTCACGTTTTTCTAGTTTGTAAGTCAATTTTTCTATCGTACAAGGCGTTGTAAATAAATTCGTTCTGTTCGAAGATCTGGACTATTGCATATTTGTAAGTTCGTAAAATTGTATCGAGAAATAATTAACTGCAGCAATAAATGGGACGACGGAGGGGAGGGTTAAAAATTTTCGTCAACACATCTATGCACATATAAACCGAGGTAAAAGAACCGCATAGGGATATAAGATTCACTCTCGTATGTGTGTAAAATGCATAATGTATGAATGCGTAACAGCGTAGAAAAGAAATTTCAATTATGTGGGCGGTGAGCGTTGAACGGAGGAGAAGATTAGGAAAAAAAGAAGAAGGTAACGTATATACTGGCAATTTACGGACCTTCGATGAAACGGGATCTCTCCACCGATCGTAGAATATTTGTAAATACGTAAATATTATTAAATATACAGTCGTAGCACGACGACGCGAGCCCCGCAGTCTGTATCTTTCGGCACTATACCTTTAATACACCCACGCGTCAAACAGCTTGTCTCTCCATAACCATTATTAAGCCTATACCTCCGAAATTAGTTGCTTATTTCCCCATAATATTTGTCACCGATAATGATCGCGGACTAGGTTGACACTTGCCGACGTATTAAACAAACTCTCGCGTTCTCTGAGCACACTAAACTTGCATAATTTATGTCGAATCTCTCGAGTGAAATTTTCCACCCAAAAAGAAATACGGTGTGTGGGGAAGGGGGTGGGGAGGGGGGAGGATGGTTAAGCGAAAAGACAAACGTACTATGTTCCACAGAGACGCACGATGCCGGGCGTCATCTCGCGAGAACCGCGTTACATCTCAGAAGTACCTACGAAACCTCCACCCGAGGTGGACCAGACCTCAGGGACCGTTAAACGTGGACCGTCAGCACCTGGTGAGGTCCCGCCTGGCTGGTCCCGGGCTGCTGAAGAGGATAAGAGGGTTCCTGAAGCCGCGGTTTCGTGTACGGCTTGTGGAGTCCTTCCTCGTAGCTGAAGGTCGCCGTGTTGTTCCTCGTCTCGGCGCTGGGGGGTTTGTAGAGGGGCGGCAATCGGTGTCGACCCTCCTCCGAGACCATCTCGAGACTCTCCTCGGTGGGGCCCAAGGCCCCGAGCGAGGCGCCCGACAGGGGCCTTACAACGGAGACGCGCGGCTCAACGGAGTCCTGGTCCTTGAGTGGGTTCGCGTACCTCCTGAGATTCTCCTCGTTCTGAAGATTGTTCGATTTTTCATCAAGGTCGCTCCGGTGCCGGTGAAGCGAAGTCTCGCTGCTCGTCGTCGCCGTGATTCCGGATCTGTGTCGAATCGAACGGATGTACCAGACGCCCCCGAGAGCGGCGAGGAGGAGAATCGTCGCCAGGGCGCCCCCCAGGACAGCAAGGTATCCACCACCCCCAGAGTTCGCGGTGTTTGGCTCGCTGAGCGTGGCTGTTTCGACCTTGACTTCGAGGACGGAAGCCAGGGCGACCTGCCTGCTCACTGGCCTGCTCAAGGCCTCGCCGAGGTCCCTGGCCGCGGCCGATGCTGCCTCGGAGAATATCGTCACCTCGACGGTGTCGTTGTCGCCAGGTTTCAGGTCGCAGAGAAGGACGACGGATTGGGGTCGTCGAGGGTCGGCGAGCAGTCGCCTCAGCCTGCGGCAGAGAAGCTCCACCGAAGTCCCGATCACCAGAGTGTCTCTTCGCAGAAGGATGGTCAGTTTCGAGCAGGTTGGACCGGTGGTCGCTTGGCCTGGCCAGCAGGAGGGGGGCGCCGGAAGGGCTGGGGGGCCGACCCTTCGCCCGCTTTCGACCGGGCGGCACTCGCCCCAAGCCGGGCACGGCGGTGCCAGACAACTTTCACCGGGCGAGGGTACGCAGACTTCGTGAGCCAGGCACGACGTGCCGTTCAGACAGCTTCCAGGCCCGCACCAGACGTTGCTGCACTGATTCTTCCCGTTCGTGCACTCGCAGAGGTTACAATAATCGTCCCAACTGGCGGCGACGCAGCCCGGTCCCCCGGGGGTCCGCGCCTCGCACTGGACGCCGGTTCTCCCGGGGGGACAGACGCAGGAGTAGCTCGCGATACCGTCGATGCACGTCGCCCCGCCGACGCAGGGGTCGCTCGCGCACTCGTTGACGTTTATCCTACAATCGGGGCCGGTGAAACCCGGGGCGCATTCGCACCGGAACCAATTCACGCCGTCGACGCATCGACCCCCGTTCTGGCACGGGAGGGGCTGACAGTTGTCGATGTCCCTCCTGCAGTTCGGACCCTCGAAACCCTCTCTGCAGACGCATCGGTACCCGCCGTCCGCCGTGTTCACGCAGGTCGCCCCGTTCTCGCAGGGGTCGCTGGCGCAGGCTGGCGCCGCTATGTGACAGGCCGCACCCTCCCAGCCCGGGGGACAGTGGCAGGTGAATCCGTCACCCCGGTCTTGACACGTACCGCCGTGTCTGCAGGTCCCGGGCTCGCAGTGACCGCCCCGCAACGCGCACGTCTTGCCCTTCCAGCCGCCGCGACACGTGCACGTGAAGTCGGCGAGACCGTCTATGCAGGTACCGTTGTTTCGACAAGGTGCGGTTGCGCACTCGTCGACATCTGTAAATGTGAAAACCTCGGTCAATCGAAGATAATTACAGGTAGGTAGTTACCACGGTCCATGAATCACGGTTCATTAACAATGGATCGGACGCCGAAGCAGCCAAATATACCACCGCACCATGTTCAGTCGTCAATTGGTGGAATTCCACCCGCACTGATGCAACACGACGATACATTGCATTTTACCGCTACCCAAATGTGAGGAGAAAAGACAAAAATAAAACGCACCTTGGTCGCATAGATCACCGGTCCATCCCTCCCTGCATATGCACTGAAACGAATTGATAAGGTCAACGCAGGTGCTGCCATTCAGGCAAGGATTCCCTCTGCAGTCGTTGATATTTTCGTGACAATGAAGCCCGGTGTATCCGGGATCACACGTGCACCTTCCTCCGCTGCATTTCCCGCGACCGCCGCAGGGCGCCCCCTCGCTTCCGCATCCAAGATCGTCGTCGATGAAACTGAAGTCGGGATTGTGAGATGCTGGTTCGGAGCAGTTTTTGCCCTGCCATCGTTCCGGGCAGTGGCAGTAGTAGTCGGCCTGGGTGTTGAAGCAGGGTGCGGAGTTCCTGCACGGGTTTGGGCTGCAATGATCGCGATCGATCTCGCACTGATAGCCGGTGAAGCCAACTGGGCATACGCACTCGTAGGAGTTGACGAGGTCGCGACACTCGCCGCCGTTTTGGCAGGGCTGCGAGGCGCAGTCGTCGATGTCGACCTCGCAGTCCTTCCCCGAGTACCCAGGTGTGCACGAGCAGTGATAGTCGTTGACGAGGTCGATGCACAGAGCACCGTGCTGGCACTGGCCCACGCAGTCGTTAATGTTCCGCGTGCAGTTCTTCCCCGTGAACCCGCTCTGACATCGGCACCTGTAATCCCCGGCCAGGTTGACGCAGGTCACCGAGTTCTTGCAGGGCGACTCCTTCAGGGAGCATTCGTCGACGTCGAACTGACACAGCGTCCCTTGCCAGGCCGACGGGCACTTGCATACGAACTCGTTCTTCCCGTCGACGCAGGTCCCTCCGTTCTGGCACGGCTGGGAAGCGCACTCGTCGATGTCGGTACCGCAGTAGGGTCCGGTGTACCCTGGCATACATTCGCAGTGCGCCGTCTCCCCCGACTCTCGACACGTCGCCGCGTTCAGGCAAGGATTCGAGGCGCACGGGTTGTCCACCTTCTCGCACGTCGGTCCCGAAAACCCGTCCGGACACGTGCATCGGTACTGGTCTGGAGCTGTGTTTTCGCACGTGCCGCCGTTCTGGCAAGGCTCGTGGGTACCGCAGTAGTTCAAGTCCTGGTCGCAGAGAATTCCACCCCAGTTCGTGTCGCAGATGCACTGCCAACTCGATCCGTTGCAGTAGCCGTGCTTGCAGCCAGGGTACGGGGTGCACTGGTCGCAATACTCGCCCCGCCATCCCGGGCGGCAGTTGCACTCACCGCTGACGTCACAATGCCCGTGGACCGGATGACAGCCCTCTTTGCAAACCGCTGTAATCAGACGTGCATGTTAGACGATGCTGATTGGAGGAAGGAGCGGTTTGTATAGCGCGGAAGGAAGAAGGGGAGGAAGGAAAATAACGGCAAAGTGTAATCTTGATATAATCAATGAGGAAATGACGGAAGAAGTAAATTCAAGGCGCATGGAAATTGAGAGGAGGCCGAAGGCCTGTAAATACATGTCAGTGTACGTGTTGGTGCATCATCGTTGGATATTAAACGCGAAGGCGGAAGTAACGATTAGCCGGCAAAGAGAGAGCTGTTGAATTAACGAGTACTCTATTGTATGACGAGATCTGGCGTGATCGTGGCTATCTTTGTATCATCGTATGACAAGCGTCTAGCCGTCATCCATTAAGGAAGACGGTTCAAGATAATATATCAGCAACGTACATATGTATACAATACCGAGTACGTACGTACACACGGCGCAACACGCGATGTGTATATACAAACAAGTTTTATCATCATCACGTGTATATATCTATTATACGCTGACAAGAAAGGCAGAGACTCCTCGAGTGCATGCAACTTTCACCGAGACGGTACAAACCGCGATCAATAAAACATCCTATGCTTCCACATCCTTCATTGGCGGCGGCGGAGCCCGCAATCGGGATTTGGTACAGGTCGAACAATTAACAACCTGTCCCGCGGTAATCAAGACGTGCAATGAAATTGAGCCGTAGAGGAAGTACAAGGTATAGTTACGCAGAGCGTCGGCTGACTGACAGTCGGACTTACCGGTTTCGCAGTTGGCGCCTTTCCATCCGTGGATGCAAACCTTGTCGCCGTTGTCGTCGCAAGTGTAATGCCCAAACTTGTCGTCCCTCGGCCTGCAGAGCTTCGTGCACGTCGCGTTGTAGTAATGCTCGGCGCACTGGACTCGCACCCTGTAAGCCAGATGAGCGTTTCTACCCTGATGGTTCAGGGTGTGCCACGCCGGTCCAGGGAGGACGAGGCCGCTGTAGCTAGCCTCCTCTATCACGCCCAAAGTAGCCTCGTCTCTCGCCTGAAGGATCAGCGTGAATTGTCTCTGAAAGCACACATTGAGGAGCGTAAAATAGAGATACGAAACTGCTGTTTCCGGAGTTTTATCACACTCGATCATGCGGTGATTTCTTTTTTTATTTTTTATTTATTCCTCGCGACCGGTGTAACGCTCTCCGTGGATAGCGTGTAACAGTAAATACGGCGATCACGTGAAGTAGCATAAGAGACCGCTGCGGTGTTTGGATTTTAAGACTCGCCTCGCGGTTCCCAGCCTCGACTCTCTCGCGAATCTACCTATATCTTGATACACGCGTGTGTACCCACTGTGCCTACTTGTTATGGCGAAATAGCTGCGCGCGAGGATACGTGACCAGGCAAACGGATTAGGGGCATTCGGTACGCCCGAGATGTTCAAAATTATGATTTAAAAGGGTTCCTGATGGCCATTGGCTTATCGCTACGGTCATCTGTGCGCCTAGTTAGTGAGTGCGTGGACACTGTTGCGTCCGCACTCCGCACGCTCGACGTAGTTGAGAGAACCTGATTGAAACCACCAATCCAACCGATCCATCCAGCAGACGTGAGTGACGGCTGCCTAATGTAATAAATGAATTCCAATCATGCAACGCGACCGGCTCTCTCCGGCTCTCTTCTCTCTCGCTCTCCATCTCTCTCTCTCTCTCTCTCTCTCTCTAACGCGCGGGCCAATGTAGAAAGCGGCAAAGATGGCAGTTGAGGATCCTCCAACGGTCATCGCTAGCGAAAACACCGGTAATCTATCGAGATTATCAATCACCGGTAGTCGCAATCACGGGCTGAGATGATACCCTGGCAACTGTTTTCGCGAGTCCCGATACGCTTCGGATATCCTCGTAGGCGCACCGCGCGATCCTAACTCGGGGCAGCTAACCGATCACCTCGGCTAGGTAATGAACGCGGTGCGCTTCTCCTCGGCTCTGACGTCCACGTATGAATCGCCCACTCCTATTAATTAGATATTACTAAGCAGGCCTGCGTGTGCGCGACACACAATGGATGATACATTCGTCCATCGCATGAACGACGGTCCCGTACGTTACGGTGCTCCGGGAGTGCTCGCGCATGGTGTGCGCAGGATGGTAAACGTGAAGTTCATTCGGCGGGGGTACCTAGAGTATATGAACGCTAATTGGTGTTAATTGGTGGCTCGCTCGATGCCTTCTTTCCCACGCCCGCCACTTTGATGCTCATCGTCGTTTTCGCCCTCTTCCTCTCTTTCGCTGCTCTCGTTCTGTCCGTCTCTCTCTCTCTCTCTCACTCTCTCTCTCTCTTTTTCTTATACACACCTTGTAGAAACTTAAATATGTGCACACGCGTTTGAATCCATCCCTTGGAGAATCGCTGCCAGCGCGACTTCACGATTGAACCTAGGTTCCCCTAACCTGCAGGAATGCTTTTTGTTTCCCGGAGACGCCGAGCGTCTGGCCGGCCAGGAGGACCTCGAAGCGTTAATTAGCCCCGGCAACTAGAGGACAGCATTAATTGTTTACTGGGTTACGGCAATGCGAGGCTCTTATCATCGGGTGTCCGGACGCTGCGAAGCCTGCGTTTCAACCAAATCGACCACTTTGCTTTCAGAGCTTTCGGATTAGCCGCTGAGTCGACCGGCCAGATATACCCGGGTGAGGTTGGATTCTGTTGGGCTAGGTTATTTAACGTGACGTATAAAGGCTTCCAGCTGAGATCCTCGAGTGCCTCGAGAGACCAAATTACGGCGAGCAATTCGGACAAAGGATCAAGCTGTGTTCCAAAGTTCCCTTCGGGACGGCCCTTAAAAAGGGTTGTCTTATTCTATGCGGCGGTGAAAAAACTGGCTTCCGGTCTCAAATGCGGTTGCTCAAAATATTTTCATGCAACGACTCTGAGCGATAGAAGAGAGCCGCCATTACACGGTCGTGGTCACTGGTAAAAACGTTCTTGTTCTTCCTCAATCGCGTGGTATCGGCCTCGATATAACGGAGTAAAGCGGGACTATCGCATGCGTGACAAGAAATTGTAACGATGTAGCCGGGATGGTGGGATGGCGGAATCGGTAAAACGAAGTCATCCCGTTTTACAGCCCTAGTTATGGCCTTTCGTAGTCGCGCAATAACGAAATTATGTCGTGGATGTAAATTGCTTTTTTGGTACCTCAGCCTCTGGGATACACCTCATTACTCAGACCGAACACCGTGAAAACTAGATTCGGTTTGATTTTTTCTCTCTTTCTTCCTCTTCTAAGCGCAGGTAATGTTTTCAGCCGTGATCCATGCGGTTCGTGGATCCGTTGTTAAAATTTTCTCCTATCTACCCGTATGGACTTTGACGAATGAAGAAAATTTTCATGTTCGGTCATTCAAAGCGATTCTACAGATACCTCAAAGTCTCAGGCTATTCGGTGTATCGATCATCAGCAATACTGACGACGGTTCCACGGACCGGTTTTCAGTAAAGTATCGACTCGTTCGTCGGTCCAATTTAAATTTCTAGGTCTTCGGTACAAGTCGCGTTCACACATGGCTGTGATTCCTCCAAGCAATGCTACAAGCCTCTGAGACAGAGGTTCAGTCGTCTCACGTGTCATTCGACATGTCCGATGTTTCGCCGAAAGGACGCGTGGTTCACCGTAAGCGCGTAGGTAACGCTGTCGCTTCGTGCTGCGAAGGTATTCGTGTTGGCTTCAACATGTGGGCGTGGGTACGCGGTGCACTGTGCTCCGAAACGCAATGCGGTAGCTATGCCGCGTCTGTCAATGCACAATGGGCGTCAGTTTTGGTATCGGTGGTGCATGAGGCGAGAAAATCTAAGCACGTTTGTCCTTGAGGATTGACTTTCGATAGAAGGGTTTTGTCGGTCAGATCAACCGGTGCAAGATGGATATTTACATGGTCGTTCATATCCTCTACGATGATCGGGAGCCGAATTTTTCTTTCTTTCGTTTTTTATTTATTTTTCATTTTTTTTTTTTTTTTGCCTCTTGTGTCTTGTTTCTTTTTTTTTTCCTCGTCTTTTCTCTTTTTTCCATCCGCCCACTAAGTGCTTCCTATTAATTATATTTATTACAGTTGGGCATGCGTACACTGGTTTGATTGACGCGGGTTCTCTGCTCGCCTTCAATGTGGTTGTGGACTTAATTCCTCTTTTCAAGTTTACGCCTTTACAGGCACTCTACACTCCCTCGCCTGCACGTTCACTCGCACTCTCTCGATTCGTTAATATTATTCCTCGTCGAACACGTCGCGTAGGCATACTGGCGTTTTATTTTTTTGTTACTCGAGTGTGTGTGTGTGTGTGTGTGTGTGTGTGTGTGTGTGTGTGTGTGTGTGTTTTTTTTATCACCGCTAATGGAATCGACTTTATTCCTCAACTGAGTTTTAAGAAAAATTCAAATTCACCACAGCGCGTGATGAGAAGGAAATCAAGCATAGATCGTTCTTTGAGTATTGTAAAACGATCAATACCAACAAGATGTTCTTGGAGAAATAGTTTCGACAATTTCATCGTTTTTTTCGTCGAATGACGCAGGTATAAGTACATACATACGTACGTGCCAGAAATATTGAATTTAAATTGGTATAATACATCGATCGAGAATATCGTTAATTTGTGACCTTTAAAATACCTAACCGAAAACCGAAGAAAAACATCTAATGGCTCACAACTGAACGAAGCTGTAAACGATAAAAGTACGAGGGTACAAGTCGGACGCGCGAAATGTAACGTATTTCGCGATTACTCGATCCTGATTTATTCTCCTCAAGATTTCGATCTCGGCCGGCCACCCGGTCGCAGTATTTGCCGGTAATTAATGATTTCGACGAGTGTTCCTCTGCTCTTTTTCCGTTGCCTTCAATGAAAGAAGATTCCTTCGGTCAAAGAGGATCCCGCGATGCTGCGCCGAGGAGTGAGGTGGGCGGCCGATGGAGTAGGTAGGTAGGTAACCGGCTGTAGGGGACCATACCTGAAGCGCAGGAGCGTAAGAAGCGACATTCCGTCCATGTGTTAAATATATACCTAGACGATGAGCTGCCGAGACTCCGGTGCAACACTGCGCAGCGCATCGCATCGCGAGGGATCCGAGGAGGACGAAACCGAGGGACCAGGAGGGCCGACGAGAGCTGACTAAAAAGTCTTTGGTATGCGGTCCGCGAGGCTGGTTCACACACACGTCGAGGCTGGATATTGCCCAAACCAAAGCGACATTCTACCTCAATTTACATACGTCGTCACACAGGTGTATACACCTATACATGCGTGTATGCACGCAGGTATACCCGCAGTCATATCCACCAGACGCGGGTGCGTGCCTCGTTCATGTATTAAGTCAACACACCCAGCACCGCACAGGCTACGTTTCAGAGAGATGCAGGCATACACCTGTTGGCTCTCCTGAGTCACTGTACGGTCCCCGTGGGGCCCGCGGGCCCCCCCGCTTCCTCCCTTCCTTTTCATCTTACTCGTTCTCCAATGCCCGGCTTGTCCCGCGCGCCGCTCTATGCTAATGCGTATCCTATCTCGCGCTCGTTTGCGTTATATGCACCTTTTGTAAATCGGTTATCCATGCGCTGCTGATGCTGATGCTGCCGATGCGCGATTGCAGTCGCGCGCCGGGTCCTCGACGGATATCCTAGCCGTGTAATGCACGGTTACACAGTTCGATTGCGAGTAATCATCGACACCAGAACACCGCGCCTAGGCTGCAAGTGGATTCCGTCCCTAAACGATAATAATGGTAATACCTTACCGCGACCACGTGTTTCCCGCTACTTCTGACGTCATGTCATTGATACAGCGGCGCCCATATTAGCCACGCATCAGTGCACATTCATGAAATGCCTGCTCGTTGACGCCTAG
Source organism: Neodiprion lecontei (assembly GCF_021901455.1). Lineage (NCBI taxonomy): Eukaryota > Metazoa > Arthropoda > Insecta > Hymenoptera > Diprionidae > Neodiprion > Neodiprion lecontei. The sequence continues at coordinate 42,470,140 of NC_060261.1, read as the reverse complement.
GCTGTATATTATATTATGGTTTGCCTCGTGGTTATCACGTGGCCGTTGACCTCTTGGTAATACAAGACCGCGAGTTTCGCACTCTGCTGCGCTTCTGGGGCGGTAGTCGATTCGGGCCAAGGTGCGAACGCCGTCGCATCGCGTCAAGAAAAGCTCATCTTCACGAGCGCTTCGTCACAATGAGGGACGAATCGGCGAGTATTCTTCGTTTCTCCGTAGCGCGAAAGCGCGATAAGCGCGACTACACCGAGGAAGCCATCGATCACCCCCGATCTGGTCTGCCGATCGGGGATTTCGGGCCGGCCATATAAGTTTGTCCAATTAGCCGGAGCGCAGATCGTGAGATTAGCCAAGGCGATCTTTGTTCGGGAGAGGTTTTCGTTTCTCTGCTTCGCCTCTTTCTCTCTTTCTCTCTTTCTCTGAACGGCGCGCTGGTCCCGAGTCAAGGATGCGTCAAGCAGCGCGCCCGCGAGCATCGGCGATATCTGCAGGGAGCGGAAAACGCGCAGCTGAACAAAACCGACACTCGCGGCATGCGTGTAGAACACAATAGCGTAGGACTGATAGGAAGGCATCCGGGTCATTATCGCCCCGACGTCGACGTCGACGTTGATCCCACCCCCCGAACACCGGTTAGGCTGCCCGGACTTCTGAAGCTCGTCTGTAGGCCACCGCTCCTTGCGAGCTGAAAGGCGCGCGGTTGCCTCTCTTCTCCGTCAGCGCAGACGGCTGCGTGCACTGTTTACTTTCCATATTTCTCATATTATTATCATTGTTGCCCGGGACGCGTTAATAATTTGATTAACTCCGGACGGTGAGACGCTAACTGGGCGAGCAGCGGCCGAGGAGGAATATGTGTAAGAACAAGAAGCGGAGGAAGCGGAGGGGGCGGAGGAGCTACGTAAGTAAGCGACCCTTTCGGAGTCCGTCTCGGTCCTCCTCGGGACCTCTTGGAACTCCGGAGCAATTTGAGGGTTCGCGTGTATAAACACCGCGAAGTTCGGTCCTCGAGCACCGGTGGAAAGGGCCGAGGGGAGTACCAGGACCACTCGGGAACCGCGGGCGAGTTATGAAATATACAAACACAAAACCTCTTCAAATAATCTTCAATGTGTACTTTAATATTTAATGCGCGCTGCCTGCCGTCTCCTCGCCTCCCCGAACCCCCGGCCACGGAACCAAGTCTCTTCAGGGTCTCGGACATCTTCTACGGGTCTTCTTTCTCTCCGGATTATAATATGCAGTCGCCGCTTGTACGCTCTGCCTATACGGTAAATGTGAAAATAAATTCCATGTTGCCCAGCTTCAGCTAGGCGCTGTTTACACCAGTCGGTGACACGTTCGATGATTTAATCATCGTTCGATACCGCGACCCGTTTTTAAATTTCCGTCTGCATCAGTGGACGGCAGGAGAGTTCCCACGTGGCCAAGTCGTTTACGGAAATCGACTTCTCCGACTTTTCTCGTCGAGAGTAATTTTTCTTGCCTTTTCCCGGTATAAATAAATGAATACGAAGTTCCCACTTCGAACTGCAACGAGAATCGCCTTCCTGATACGGGGACTCCGAACGCGCAGATCGCGGTCGTGTTCCCGTCTCGAACTAAGTGAAAGCCACGGTGGCATCGTCCAGCAACCCCAATTAGCCCTCAATTAGAACATGGGTTCGTCGACGTTCCCGGAGTCGCGTTACACGGGCGCAATGCGTTGCGCATGATGCAGCATCTTGTCTTTCCGCGAGGGTTACACAGTGAGCTTGTCGCGGAGCGGCGCGAAAGTCTGGACCGTCGACAGTCGGAGAAGGGGTCAGAGTTCAGAGTTCAACGGAGCGGACGCGTCCGGAGAGAGGAAAATAGCTACCGCGGTACCCGGGATACGCACGAGTCGAGGAGATGTAAAAAAAAAAAGAAATAAAGAAGAAAAAGAGCAGAGAACAACACGAGAAGAGAGAAATGAGAGTAATTAGCATTTCCGAGTATACTTACAGTCCATCTGAAGGTGAAGCGCAGCTGAAGGGTGACTGGCTCGCTTAGGGTGAACGTGTTCTGGCCCAGAGCTTGACTAGAGACGTTGCCGAAACTGCAGGAACCGATCGCCGTCACGTTCGACTGGTACTCCTTCAGGCACAGCCAGAATGCGGTTGTGCAGGGCGTTCCGCAGACCGGATAACCGCCGCCCCAGTTGTCGCCGCCGCCGCCGCCACCGCCGCCATCGGTTCCTCCGCCGCAACACCTCCCGTCGACCAGGGTGCCCCTGTTGTTCGTCAGCGAGAGAATCTGCACCTCGAAGAATCCGGTGGCCGTTGTCGCCTGTCGAACACGTAAGACGTACGTCACTATCATTATGCTGCTTTTCCACAAGGGGAGTGGGGGGACCAATTTTTATCATCACTTCCTTATAGACCTCTCCTCTTCGCCAAAAAAGTGGAACAAAGTTTGCGCTTTTTGCTTTTTGCGTGACTGATTTCGAATTTGATTTCACAAATCACGGATGTTCGGAATAGTAAACTAAATAGTCTATTCAAGTGCAAAAGCTTTTTAAGATCGTCGATTGCGAATATGATACACTGTGAGCAATAGCTTCGATATTGTTATTTGGATATCGCACTTGAAGATGACATCTCGAATCACTCAAGTAGCTTCAGTTTTATCAAGAATGAACGATCCGTACATTTGAACATGTAACATTTTGCATGTACAATTTCAAATTCATAATCTTCAACATTGTGACAGCAGAGACCCAAAAAGACTTTGGTCGATGGCTTATAGTGGCTATGGACAAGATTCTTCTACTATACCTCCTGACCGTCGAGAATTGAAGTGAAAACAATTTGATCGAGTGTTGAAGAAATTGATTCATACTTTCGCGTAACATGTTTACAGAAATTCCAACCACGTAATCTCTTCCAGCGTGTATCTGATACGTGAATGTAGGTATAATGAAAGGATTTGGAGTAACCTGGACGGGTTAATTACGAAGTGTATAACCGTAACACGACTGTTTCTAACAAAAAATTCTTTCGTGGCGCAGATCGTTCCGTCGAACACATGTGCACGGTGAAAAGAAATCGCCAATTTGCGCAATCCGTCGGAGTAATTTTCGTTCTCCTTTATGCTAATGGGGTTCAGTCGCGGTTGTGCGCTATGTGCAGAACTCGTACGTGCCGCGAGCGTAGCGCTCCGTGTCCGTTTGCGCATCGCGCTACATAGACGTAACGAAAGGCATAGAAGCGTCTGCAGCACGATGCGCGGTACCGTGTATAGGCTAATAGAATATAGACTGTATATACAGCGTGAGGCGAATTTTTCCCTCCTCGATATTCTTTCTCTTTTTGTTCCCCGCGATATAACCGGTACTGTAGAAAGTGCACCGAGGCTGCCGAGGAGCGTCCTCCCGTCTGCCGCTGCACGGCTTTTAGTTTCCACAATATATTTCACCTCCGCATCACATGAACGAATATACGTACGTACGTGTACCTACATGTGTAGTAATACGCGGTATCTGCAGCACGCCGCTGTAGTAAACGCTTTACGTAGCGGGTGTCTGCAGATTTTACTGAAGAGGTCTTGCGAACGGCCCTGATTGCCCCGCGAGCCGCATACTTTACGCGGAATAGACGCGCGGACGTATCAGCGTTTCACCGTTCATTAATTATCGTTGAATCCCAAGCGCGTTGGTTGCCCTCGACCTTGGGTCGCATGCATCAGTCGTATGCGTGGTGGTAACGTTTGTAAATTACAAAGAAACGGTGAAATAGGAGAACGCTGCCCGAATACGATGAGAATTTTTGAGCGAGGGCGTGGTTCTGGTAATTATCATTAGAAATCAGCGTTCTTTTTTCTCCCTCTCCTCCTCCTCTTCTCCTTGTCTCATTTCCTTCGAAATCCCGACCGACCACCGAGTCACGGTCGGCCATTTTATTATAAACATTCGCGTCTCGACCCGTCAAACGATTTCTTTCCCCGTTCTGACGGGTGTCAAGGAACGTGTTCAACGCACGTAATTCCCAATTCGCGCGCATGAGATATCGCGTGACCGACTGACAGCGAATAATTGGCACGCGGGGTGCGAGCGATGCACGATAGGCGGCGCAGCGGGGAACGACGCTCTCGTTGTCGAGGTTGCGGCCGAGGAGAAACGCCCAACGACGTCGTCCGCGACGGCACCGCTTCCTCGCGTCACCCGGTAAGTTTAGCGCCGAAGCGCACACATGCACTCGAGGCAGCCGCGACTCGTGGTATATTACAAAGCCAGCCGTTATTTATGTACCTGTTGCACAGCGGCGCCCCTCGCGTACCTGTGCCCCCCTTGTATACGCCTTGTTCACCCGTTCCTGGCGCGATGGTGTAAGTCGAGGAGAAGAGCCGGAGAGCCTTCCTTTCCGCATAGCCAAGGTGCAGCGAGCCGTACCTGCCAGGCTCTCCCGGCTCCGCGTTGCGTGTTACGTTGTACAGGATAGGTATAGTCTCAGTGTGCGCGGCGTGGTCTTCCTCCTCTTCGGGATCCCTGGAGTCCAGCATCTTCTCTTCCTCGTCCTCTACTTCATTGCCGGTTATTACAGCGCGCGAAATCGGCTGAAATTAATGAAGATCCGGCCGGGCGGGTTCAACGATCCGGAGAATCGATTTATCCCCTAATTGAGGAGCAATTAACGACACCGATCATGCTCGGTCTGCCTCGACAACTTCGAACGATCATTGACAGCGGACACGAACGCGGGATGGGGAATACTAGACGTTTCGTAATCCGAGTTCAACCGAATATCACCTTCGGTTAACGGTGGTGAGCTGGTGTAACGATATCGCACGAGGATCGAGAAAGAGGAGAGTCGAAACTTCACGCACGGAATTTGCACATACTTACGCCATACAGACTAGGTGTATTAGATCGGATGTTTCGAATGTAAATGCGAGCGCAGGAACAGATACGCGCGCAATGATTTGTTTAAACGGGTTCACACACCCACCGACTCGAACGTCAAAGATCTTAACGCTCCGTGACGTTGACGTGTGGCGCAACTGCATGCTTAATGTAAACACAATACTTCTTTCATACAAATATTTTTGTTTCGTGAAAAAGCGAGAACCGAGTGTCCAAGCTTGGACGACGAGAGGGTCTCAGCACCGGTGCGTGCAGTGTCATCAGAAGAAGATGAATAATAAGAGGAAGAATATATTTGGTCAAGTCCATTCAAATGAGAAGACGCGAGAAAATTGCTGGACAAACACACGGGGGAATGGTTTCTTATTATTATTATTATAATTATTATTATTTTTCGGCAAAACGACCGCGCCTTCTCGATTTTACTTTCAGGAACAGGCGCATCTTGAAATATTAAGGAACAACACGCGCGTTTTGTCACTGAATTTTAATTCCAGTGCCACGAATCGAGCTTTACTCAAGATCTCTTTCCCGGGACGGCAATGAGATTGAAATAACACAATCATCGAAATCTGTTTAAGATTTGAGACGGACGGTTTCCCAGTAGATCGTACGAGCTGATGGCCGAAGTAGCGAATTTATTTACGCGCCATTCAACGGGGTGAGACTTTTAAGACGACGAAACGCAACTCAAGTACACGTACAAGTGCGGTGGACAAAGTTTTCTACCGGTGATTGTGAACAAGTGTCAGAGTCTAGATTTCCTGGTCGCGAGACGAATCGATGTATTCTGTTCCCGGGAAGAAAAATATACGACTTTGGCGTGGCGAGGCGACGCGTACAGATGAAGAGTGTATAATTTGTAAGTATCATGTGCGGCCGTGATGCGAGGTACGTTGTATCCGTGGCGTAGGGTTAAGAATCCGAACGGAGAACAAGTGACTCGTAAATAATCGATGCTGTGTGCATTGAGGGTTCTCACGGGGAGCCGAAGGGGGAGGGCCGGAGCTATATCGGGTCTATCGAAGTTTCGGTTTCAGTTTTGAAAATCCGTGGGTCTCGCCTTTCATCTTCCTCTGGACCAGCTCCTAAGTTATATCCTAGGTAGTAATTACCGGTGGCCGCTACCTGCCCGAAACGGAATAGGCCTGCCGAATAGCATTTAATTTTATACCATAGGCGGTTGTATACACCCGGTTCTCGTATCTCCGCTACGTACGCCACGCACACAGGCCCAGACGGACCCAGGTACGCGTCTTATACGCGACGCGAACGATCGTCGTGAGCAAACTGTGCGAGGCTCGTAAGAGACCCGATGCGATGGGTCCGGTACCGCAGCCCATATATCTCTCGCCGTTAAAAGCGAGCCTATACTTACGTGTTCCTGCTGCTACCCGATCGACCCCCGTCAGAAAAGACTGCAGCTTAGATATCTAGCCACAGGAATTGACCACAAATTACCAAAATAATTAAAAATTCTTTCTCGCGGTGAGCCGAAGGCGGAGTTTCAGCCGCCATGCCTCGGCGTGCTTGATACGCGAGCTTTTCGTTTTTCAATTCAATATTCCGACCCTTTTTTCATCGAATTTCAGACGGCGCAATCGGCCCTGGAGAACGGTTCCTTTTCTTTTAGCCGATCGGATGCAGAGGTGGGCACGGAACACAAGAGAGGCGCGTCTGTTCCCTGCGAAGAAAGGATCGTCTGTCCGTTTGTCAAGTCCAATTAACGGCTGGGCTCGTAGCCCATTGTTTCGTCAGAGCTCGCCGCTGACGATTGCGTTGTATAACCTCGAGATCCAACTCCTATATATCCATTTCCCGGTTCCGTTTCTCGGAATCCCGCGAGGAAGGCTTGCATTAATATTTAACGGCTTCTGCATCGCCGGCCTCACGGCGCAATCGTTCATAGCAGGTATACGTGTAGTACGTAAGCATTGCGTTCCTTTATTCATGGAGGATCGAGTACGCAGGCCCGTAGTTCGAGATCGTCGCTGGAAATCCTGCGTTACGCAAGGAGGGGGAGGCTGTGTGAGCTGGAAAGGCCGCGGATCGGCGCTCTGGGACACAATGATTATTCTTCAATATTCTTCAATCCCAACACCGCGCCGCGTCGTTCGCCTTGACAGACCCGTTGCGGAACCTGCAGCTTCTCTCCCGCAGCGCGTGTCACCCTGGCCAAGATTTACTGTTAATCGAAGAATCCCAGCGGAGGATCATTCGCGGCAAAAGGTTATCCAGTGCTGATTACGAAGGTAAGTAGGCAGACGGGTATAAGGTAGATACGTAGGTATATCGCAGGCGAGTGATGTACGCGCGGTAATTAAAGCTATCTTGTAAACTGGTTGCTGCCACTGCGAGAGTGCAGGCACGGTGCAGAAATGATAAATAGAATAGAAAAATCATTTGCAGTAATAGAAATCTGACGGAGATCCTCGGAGACGCGAGGACGTTGCTTGCGTTGTAGCTGTACAACACACGACCGTATTATACGGGTAGGTATACAGGCGGGAATCGATCGATCGATCGGTTTCTGAAACCTCGAACTGTCGGCGAGGAGACATACGATACGCGAAACAATGCGGGAAGGTAGAGAGAAAGAGAAACGGAGGGAGATAGAGATAGACGGAGAGAGAGAGAGAGAGAGAGGGAACGACGGGAATTGAACTGTACACAGTGCGTACAATGTACAAACGCATACTCGACGTGTCGGAATCTGAACCCTTCAAATTCGACCGCAACTTTCTAACGAGGCTGGCAAAATGAATTCGTCAGATGGTGGGGAAAAAAAGCGATTTTAGAGACGTGACGAAATATCCCTTTCTTCGATCATTGCTACGATGCGACGAATTTTTTTGTCTCTGTAATACCGAATCAATTACTCGTGTGAGAAATTTTTCGTACTTTCGACCCTCTTCAGGGGGTTCGGATTCCGATACCCTCGATCCGTGAGGAGATAAGGGACTTTTAAACAACGGGGAATTGTTGACGCGCAGGCAAAGTTTGTTCGAGCTGCGATACGAGCCACCGCAGAGGCCACTGTGCGGACAGACTCACGGGCTGCGAGATTTCTTTGACGGCATCCAATTACCTACCTGCCTACCCATACCTCCGAGCATCAGGTGGAGGTTGTTAGCCCTCGAGCGACCATTGCTGAGATTTCTCCGGGCCGTGCGAGACCCCGCAAACTCTGTAAGCAGAAGCACGCGAATCGACAATATGCGCTTGTCCCAGGGGGTCGGGACTGACTGTCTCTGGTTTTACTCGTTCCTGTAATCATCATTTCGACAGGTTTGTTCAGATCGCTGATCGTCCCAGGAATGATGGCAAAAACGCGGAAGATCCTGTAGAATGCAATGCGCTCGTAGAGTTTCGTCGAGATTTTGCCCTCACGGTCCCATTATCCCTGGACTATGATGCCCCAAAAATGCCGAGGCTGAATCTAGCAGCGAAACGTTTTAATATTCATTCGAACAAGGTAACGAAGTCGAAAAATCAGAATTTTTCGCAACACCTCGAACCCTCGATACTTTTATAGAATTACGAGGACGAAACCGAAGCGCATTTTTCTATTGCCAACAAGTTTGACAGGGCCGGCTGCTAACTCTGGCTGCTAGCTTCGGCTGCATCGAAAATTGTGTGCACGATGTATTAAGCACGAGCTCGCTTCGCAAGGGCCTCTTTATTACACCAAAGGCTTTTGGTAGCCGTTCGGATTTCGTGCTCGTGTAAATCGAGGACCATAGGCGTGGTTAGAGCTGAGAAAGGTGAGTATCGAGTGCAGGGAGTTAAAGCGAAGCGTTTAGCTCTCGGTCTCCTGGTCACGCGAGGCAGAAATAAAAATTGGCCCTGGAGGCCTTCTCCCAGCGAGTATCACGGTCCCGTGGTAGTCACAGGTGCTCGGCTCTGCCGCGTTCCAGATGAATCTCTCGCAGGCTTCGCGCTCAGTTGCCGTTGCCTGATCTACGGCGCCGTTTTTTCCGCTGCGCAGCGTTCGAATGGCTCACGCACCCATTCGAGCCGAGCACCGTCTATCCCGATGGATGCAGCGGGCCGATGAATAACGACGCGAAGCGAGCGATGCACCTAATCCCCTTTTCGGTTCGATTTGACCCGAGACAACGGGTATCAAGCCATCAACCTTCCCAGGCCCATTTTTCACAGACTAGCGGATTACACGGTGGCAAATTGACCGAGACGAAGGCCTCTGGGCCTAACTGTATTCCCTCGTATTCGGACCACCGATCGATACGGGTGAAAAAAATTTTTCCGTGCACCGATCTCGCGTTTTTACTCCCGCAAATCGCAGCCGCGACCAACCGCAGAGAATTACGCGCTACGTCCGGATGATTCGACCGAACGATGTACTCGCTTCTTTTTCTTTCTCCTTATTTCTGCGACTGGCAATCAACGGATGTAATCGAACCGAGCTTTCGAGATTTTTTCACTCCATTGTCAGACAGCTGAAAGGGCCCCATATTCGCTGTGTGCGACTCGTGGTGAAAACTTGTGCGAATCGCGACGCCACCTGCGTCTGCACAGAGGATCCCGACCCTGGTGAACAATTGACAGGGTCCCAGGTCAGAAGGCACATTCTCGCAGCCCTATTCTTTCGGGAAGAATAGACGGAATAGACGGACAGGCATACCTATATAAGGAGAATTGAGAAGAAGTGTCGCCCGAGCCTGACCACATCGGTCCCCAAAGAATCGCTGTTGAGACGGTGTTTTGTGGGAGGAAGAGAAGGGACGGGGGCCAGTGGCAGGTCGATTGCGGGAACGAAACAAAATACAATGGGCAGAGATCGTGAGACTCGCGTAATCCGATTCTACACCGACACTGGCACTGCTGTGCGGTGTTCTCATTGCGGGTGCGGGATTTTTGGGGGGCAGAGGATCGTCGTCCGGTTCGAGCTCTGAGCAAATCGACGCGCGACGTAAGCCAATATCGGCCGATCGGGGGGTCGGAAAATGGGATTAGCATGGTCTGATACCGTACCTGTATGAGGTGGGCGAGGAACAGAACGAATGCAACGGCCGCCCGCATGACTTCCCTCGGGGTCCCTTCCACTACCGCATCACCACTCAATGTTTCTTCGCCTCGTTCCGCGACTCCAGCAGCTTGCAATATTATCCTTGCACTCTTTCAACAACAACGCCGTTCGGTATACGCGACCGTCGATGTTTCCGGACGCGCAAGTGTTCGTCGGGTGACGGAGAGATCCTCGCCTGCGGAATAGGAGAGTATAGTAAAAAGCGCGACGAAATGAACCTGCACTGAATAACGCTCGCGCCGTGTCACCACTTCACTCCTCTCGTCGTCTTCGTCGTCGTAATCATAATCATCATAATCATCATAATCATAATCATAATCATCATCATCATCATCATCGATGGAAAACCACCCACAAACGTTATATCCACCACCTGCTACGCGTCGTCACGTGTCGCGGGGACCCGGGGGCGGCATCGGACGGCGCGCCCTGCAGCCCCGCCGACGGAAACCGCGTAACCGGACACTTTTCACGGTGGCGCTTGGCACCCACAACCCGCAACGGAGATGCGGCTCCTCTCGAACGCTCTTATCGCCCGACGAACTTCCACCTGCCGTCCACCCGCGCACGTGGGGACGTGAGTTATCGCCGGCGTTCCACCTTCGCGGAAACACCTGACGCTGCACGGTTCGTCGTTCCTTCCGCCCTCTTCGCCGATCGCAGTCCTTCAACCCCTGCTCGTCTCACTCGTCGTGTAAAAGCGCGCCGAAGGCAACCTGCGCCGGGTACAATAAACGGCGTGTACAAGCTCTCCTAGAATTGCTTATAGAAAATCGCTCCCACGGCCTGCGTTCTACTTTGCGGCACTGCAGGCCGCTCACCGCTTCACCACGGGGGGGAAAGGGACCCGGGAGGCTCAGGGGTAGGAGTGCCGCTCTTTCAACAATACACAAGCACCGAGCTCTTCGGTTTGCAGGTAAGAATATTTTCCAAAAGAGGTGACGGAGTCGGACGTACTTCCTTCCTTAAACTTCACTAACTTCCAACGCCTTCCGACCGAATGTATCGTGACAGGGGCGGCGGATAGGGGCGCGTTAAAATTCACCCCCCATCAACCGATCCTCCCGTAAAATATCCAGCAACACTTCACCACCGATACCTTTGCATACCCATATAATTATATCTTTTCACACCCACTAACAGATATTTGCTTGTGACACATGTACAACACGTTGCGGTATCATCTCCACGTGCACTGTTATTTATTACATTATAGTTTCTCCTTCATATCTTATTTTCCGTTTCCTCTTTTTATACGTCACACTCGGTGCACCAGAGGGGGATGGCGATCCCTAACCCCTGCAGGCAACTGTCGTACCGTATAATTTTCACTCCGCGATCACTGTGCAGCGAATTACACACGCGTTCGTATTATGCACGTTATACAGTGTGTAGATGTACGTATATACATATATTACATATAACATACTTTATATATGATCACTACTGTATATACAACAATATATACATATATATGTATATGTATATATATATACATATATGTCGCTCGTTACACCGGCGGGCTTTCACGTTATATTATAGCTGCGGCACAAGAACTTGCCGTACGGTCAACAACTATACGTATACAGAGAGAGAGTCAGGCGCGGCACTGCCACGGGGTCTTCGCGACGGTTGCTGCGGGGATACTGAGTCGGAGCCGCAGGCCGGCCTCCGGGCCTCCCCCCCGCCCCCCGTCGGCCCCCTCCTCGACACCCCATCTCCGGGGGCCCCCTCGTCCTCTCCTGCCGGCTCCTCTCTCTCTCCTCGTACCCCCTGACAGCACGAATACTCTTGCGCCGGCAGCATCCACCACCATCTCCACGCTCGACGCCACGACCGCTGTTCAACCGTACTACAATAATTCCCCGCATCCCTCTAATGCTCGATCTACGGTGCACGACGACGCGCGTACGACGGTACGTGTAATAACGCGGAGGTGTGCGGCAAACGCTTTTCACGAACGAATCCCGCCCGTCCGCACACCGACTCAATTTCGTGATATCCTGTACAAAGGATGCATTGAGCACCGATTTTTCAGGTATGATCGATCATCCCCGCAGGTTGATCGGGACAACTTTGATCCCTTTCTTTTCACATCCGAAAATTACGGCTCAGGGAGCGAGAGATAGAGAGAGAGAAGCGCTCGACGCAGTCGCCCCGAGGTCGGGTACCAGCCAGGAGTCTTGCCGGTGGTACCCGGGGATCCTGCTTCAGGAGGAACACGTCCGGGTGAATGCGGCGGTAGCCGCAGCACGCGATGGTGTGTACGATGTAGGTACATCGCATCGCTCAGGGTCTATCTATTCTGTTCTGGCGTGGTCGACGGAACGTTGACCAACACGGAGGCTTGCAGCATCGGCTCGGGACGGTAGAGTGGAATTGATGCTGCGCGGGACCCGGGCGGTCGGTCGGTCGGCCGGCCGGTCGGCTCTCTTCCTCCGGTCCCCCCTCCTCGGCGGCCCTGGCTGACTCGGGGCCTTGCGTTGGCCGGCGGGCATCATGGCTACTCTGGGCTCCGTCTTGCGGCACAACACACGGCGGAGAGCCCGAGGGTCAAGGAACTCCCTCGGGAACAGGTTCACCCCCCCTCCGCCCCCCGCCCTGTACCCCCTCTGGTTCGTACCTTAGGGTTTACTTATTTTCTCTTATTACGACGGACCGTCTCTCTCTATTCCCCTCTCTCTGTCTCTTTCTCTCCCCCCCCTCCCTCCCTCCTCCCCCTCCCCCCTTCATCGCTCTATCTCTTAGCGGCCCCCCCTGCGTGTCGTACGGGCGAAGAGCCGCCGCCGTTTGTATGCGCTCGTATGTGCTCGACCACCTCGGGCCCCGGGGGTGCTGCCATGCCTCTCCTCGGTGTGTCTCGCGAGAGCCAGATACGAGATTCCACCTGTGCTCCTGCCGCTGCCGATGCTGCTGCTGGTGGCTCCTACTGCTCGTCCCTCTTGCCCCCCGCGTTAGCCGCACTCGGGGCCCCACCTCCTCCTCCTCCTCCTCCTCCTCCTCCTCCTCCGCAGCCCGACTACCTGAGCTGTATTAATAATAGTTGCATTTTTATACCGCGCCCTGCGCCAACCCCGTGCAAAAATCCACAACGATACATGCAACAGAGTTTTCAAGAGCCCGATCGCCGATCTTTTCGTCGTCCCGCGGGGTCTCGAAAGTCACGCGGAGCCGAAATTGAATCGCCGCGATGCATTTCGCAGCGGATAGACGTGCCGCGCTCGTTGCAACTATTAAACGCTCTCTCGGAGCGCCTAGGGCAAGTCGCAGCGTTGATATGATGCAGAAGGTGAATGGTGCAACGCTGCAGGAGTCCCGGATCTCGGGCGAAGGGTTTCTCAAGAGCTGCGGAACGCGCTGCTCTCGGCAAATACGAGCGGACGGAATTCGATAACAACCGAGCCGATATAGGTACCTGATTGGTGTATTAATAATGCAAAAATTTTCATACGAATTCCATAGCCGCGTATAACACGCCGCAGTCGCACACTATAAACGACAACCGCGACAACTGTATCGTGAGTGGTGAAATTCCCCCCTTACCCAAGGTTATTTTCATATCAAGTATGCGTAGGTACAGCAACTTGCTCAGGAAATTTCTGGGAAACGACACTTGGAGCCACCGCGCGTGACAGTTTTTTACATCGGAAAACCGGTGCCGAAGAATTTCTCTGTCATAACTGCAGCTCCTGGTTTCGAATTTACAATATTTGCGGACTGTAACCAAGAAGCGAGGGGGACACTCGATCAGAAATCCCAAGATCTGATATTTCGACTTCGATTCTCCTGCCTGAGCGAAGGAAAACGTTGAGAAAGAGGACGAGAGAGGATAAGAGACGATAAGAGACGCGTACGATGGATCGTATAGGTGCAGGTTGATGTTTCTGGAAGCGAGACGTGGGCAGGAACAAGTAGCGTAAAAAGAGGATAAGGTACAAAGAGGAGTAGAATAAAGGCGGGGAACTTTTCACCGTTAATTAAAAACCATATATTCCGGCTGTTAATTACCAACTTATCACTTTAACTGCCGGCTAACCACAGCTTCGTGGAAACAACTGTTGAGTCGAGTCGAGTCGAGTCGAGTGTTAGCCTCCGCGGGTTAGACCCTGTCGACTGTTTACGGGACTTTCCTTTCGACGATTCGAGCTGGCCGGCTATAGCTGCTCACGGTCCGAGACGAACCTCCTGCCTCCTCGGAGTGATCTCAAAAAACGTGAATTGAATTTCGTCGCCGGATCGGGCGTGAAGACGGGTCCGTACGGCGTGTATCCGAGTCCCTCTAAGTGACCACGATACAAGCATTAGACGATAATCGACTAAACTTGTGATCGGGGCAATAAAAATCATCCCACCCCTCTACCATTTACACATTCCAACGCGGGCGTTTCTTTTCTCCGCTCGTTAATTACAATTCGATAGTCCGGCGCGCGGTCACTAACGAGCGATGAGTCGACGTTTCGTTAATGAGTTTTCTTTTTACACACGTTCACTCGGCAGGCATCGCTGGCAGGTTCTTTTATTTTCTCCAATTGGACAATTTTTGCGCCTTTGCGTATACACACACGCGACACGGACACAGGTCCACGTGTATCGCGGAGCCGCGGTTCCCCCTGGCCCGTCTTAATTAGGGAGATAGAGGGACCCCGGGGCGAGGCTTGATGACGCGAAACGGAGGAAATAAAAGTAAAAATCACTTAAAGATACAACTAAAGCAGAAAAAATGTCTTATCATTTACTTATTTATTTATTGTTTTTTCTTCAAAATCCCTCCGGACCTCGCGTCCTCCAGCCAGCGGCAGCTTCTCTCGGGAGCGAACCCGAGTCTTCCGTAACCGCGGGTCGTCAAGTGTTTTTCCTTTTCTCGAGTGGCGGGGCCCGAGACCCGGAGGCTTGGGGCGGTCGGGACGCGGGCCCGGTTAAAGAGCCATTAGTAGAAATCCCGGTTTTCGGAGGTACCTCGAGAGGGACGAGGCGTAGATGTCACCTGAGATCTCGGGTGATATATTGGAGTCAGCACGGATGGTTTTAACGAGGGCCAGCAGCTCCTCGTCTGACCCTCGCCGGTCCCCGCCGCCGCCTCGGGCCCTGCCAAAGCCGGAGGTATGCTCGCGGGTTTAACAGGTGCGTTCTATACCTGCCGGCGCTGCGCGCTCCGAGTGCAGGGACTTATTGAAATCCGTTTAGCGTCCGCAAGAAACAAGGCGCAGGGCCTCTGCTCCCACAGTTATTAGAGCCGCTCTGACTGTCCGCCTCTGCGGGGCCCGAGTTTAAGGGGGTCCGTTGACAAGCCAGTCCCCCAGTCACCTGTCAATTATAGACAGAGGACCGCCGCGGGATCGGCACCCTCACGCAACGATCTCTATCTTAACCGAGGAAATTCAAACGCCTCGGCTCTATTTAGCGGGGGAAATTTCAAAAAACGTCGCTTCACGATACATATATCTTTCTTCCGTGGGGTCCCGTTTTTTCACCGCCATTCGGAAGATGGAGATCTTTACGATTCCTGCCGTGAAACCCGGGCCGGAAATTCCATCGGGATGAAAAATTCGAAACGACGTAACGTGGGCTAATTAATTACGCGTCGAGGAAACTGTACGTATCGAAACATCGAACCATCAGAATTGGCGGCTCCGGATAGAGCTGATTTGTTCACGGGGTTTAACATGCGTTTAAAATTCTTCAAATTAAAGGAAACTCGATTTCAAGTATACCTTCAACATGTATCCACATAACAACGGGCATACCACCTAAAAGATACCTACCGTCACTCCCCTACTAATTCACCTGCCCACGGGATACAAGATAATCCGTTCAAAATTATGTCATGTGCATGAAAAAAATTTAATATTGATCGTGAAAAGGAGTCGACACGTACAAAATAAAAAATAAAATGATTAACAACACGTCGTCACAGGAATTGAATAAACGCGATTTATCCCGGGGAAAGAAACGTGGGGAAATATTGAGCGGAGAGTTATACTCGCATCGAATGGAAAACACTAACCCGTATATATTGTCTTGCTCGGTAGTAAAACTCCGGAGTTGGACAAAGAGAGGCAGACACGTTTTCTTTGACGACACCGGCGGCATGCAGCGAAGCTTCGGCACATAATACAGACGGGCAGTGTAGGTGCAGGTACCTACGAGTTAACAGTAAAAAGATCGAATTGGCTCCGGTGTCTCGAGAGCCTGCATGGCTTGACGCGATAGTCTCCGCAATCCGCACGCCTCCGCGACTTCCAGCCTCATTCAGGCCCTTCAGACTTCTCCAGTCAGTCGCGGTCTTAAACCGCGCCCACAATGCCCGACTAAGTACTACGAAAAAAGCTCTTTATCTCCAGTCCTTGTACCGCTGAAGTGACAGAAATCTATTACACAATTCACTGCTCGTAATTTTGGTGAGAAAGAATGAAGGTTGGTTATTGGAATAAAAAACAAATGCTGGTCATTTTTACATATCACTATAATATTCACGTGTTGGAAGCTTTCGAATGAATTAAAATTTTTTTTTTAATTATCTGCTAAATGGATGTGGACTCAAAATTCTGAATTTTTTTTATGTACACTGAGTGAGCTAGGTACCATTTTTTGACCGGAAGTCAAATCACATGAAAAAAAGGAGGGTTCTTATCTTGGACGGCGATCCAATTGTATCCTGAAACATTCAGATCTCCATCTTCAGCGCAAATTTGAAGATAATTGATGTGATTGTTGAGCGATAAATGATTAAGATTTGAAATTATCAAGACCGGTCGAAGATGAGAACTCAGCCGACTCTCAATTTTGAAAAGATTCCGAATTCTGATAATTAGTAAAACGGCGAAGAATTTTCAGCAACTAAGGGACGAACAGTCCCAAACTTGTTCACAAGCGTCTAGGCCACTGAATTTTTCCAGTAGGTAATCACCTTTATCTTTGACGAATTCTCCTTCACCTAGACGATCGGATCGGGGATTCGAGGGTTTTGCGAGGGCTGAACATCATCGACACTCAAAGTGAAACTCTGACTCGATGCGTGCACGCGGCCGCGGGCGTTGGGCCTCACACCGCGTACCAAGAGTCGGGGGTATAATGTTAAGAGTTAAAAATTGCACAGGCTCGAGCTCACCTCTACGCCCCCGCGGACCTGGGGGGCCCAGCCTAGGGCCTTGGGCCCCACGGAGCCGAGCTAATCGCCGCGCAGCGCGGCGAGCACGCCTGCCGCTGGGAGTCCGCGGGTCTCTATCTGGCTTGGTTGGGCCTTGCCCTCGCCCCGCCAACCGGCCCCGTCTAATTTATCCTCTCGGTGTGTATCCCCGTTTGCATGGCTCTCGAAAAAGCCTGGACGGGCCCGTTTTTGGCCCCGTCGAGTAATTAATGAGAAAATACGAAGACAAAGACCCAGTCAATCGATTGCGGACCCAGAGTTGCGCGCCGGCCACTCGGGGCCCGACGCCTGGCGGATTCCGACGTCTTCTGCCTGGGCGGACCCTATTTTTTATTAATACCAACGACGATTTGTCGTATATGCCCGGAGAGAAAGTACCATTCAAATTCTCACCAGTGTGTGGGCACGCCTCGAATGTCGCCTCGAAGTTTCCGTCTCCCTTTTCATCGCGCCGCGAGCGCAGTTTCGTTTACAGGTGCGTTTACCATTTACGGGGGACCGGTATTATAGTTAACTTTGATAGATGGAGAAAATACGTATTCAGTCACGCTGTACTTGTTTGCTGACAAAAAAGATCCCAATTCTTAGTTTGTTTCTCATTTTTTTTTTGGGGGGGGGGGTTTTTTTTCTGAGCGACGTCAAATGCATTGGCTGGCTTCGGGTTTTCTAGCTCGTTTTAGTTCCTCGATCATCGGAACTAGCAAATGACCGGTTTTTGGCAAACTGACTGGACTCCAACGACTGTCTTCTAGCGATTTTTCGACTCGATACCGGGCCGGTTCCCTAGACGGTCAATTTAAAAATGCGAACGCATAAACGATCCGCAGCTTACCGTTAATAAGGCAATAAAACGCCGCCTGGAAGCCGTTAAAATAAATTGATATATTCACAAAGTTAAATGCCCGGAATAAACGGGCTCTAGCATGACAGGAAATTTGCGCGGCGCCAAGAAGAAGATATCATCGACGATCGTCGCGATCGAATTATAATAGATCCATTCCAATATTGCTTCGAAGTGAGAAAAGAAGTAAAAAAAAATCGCGTTAAAAATCGATTTGGCCCAAGGAGAAACGGACTTCGAACCGCGGTTGTCCGTCCGTCCGTCCGTATGTCTGTCGGAAGAATAGTCATCTATAAAAATGCAGCGAAACGGTACACATAATACTTTTATTTTTCACGCATTGAGCTCCGTGACACTAATTACATTGGCCTAGGGTCAAAACGCGGTATTCACGTCCGATATCAATCTTAAATTATATTTCTGATCGTTGCACGTCATTTAACAATTTTTCAACTTTATTCATTCGCTCACTTATTCACGGTATCCGTACTTCCTTCGTCCGATCCTCGTTTGCTGGTCTGGCAAGAACGCTGCATCGAACCTCACAGACTCAAGTCCGTTTCAACGCGCGTCTTGCCTACTCTCAAATGGTTGTGCTGGCTCAGTTTTAACGCCGCGTGTCTCACCTAGTGCGCTTCGAGATCAGGAGGCCCCGATAGCCCACGGGCTCGAAATTCTTCTTAACCGCTTTTGATCTGTGACGAAATATTAATTGACGCAAAAAGCGCGACGGCTATCCTTCGCTCTCCGTTCACGATCTTAGACGAATTTACGAACCACTCTAATTATCGGATAAGGGGCAACGCTCACGAAAATTCTCAAACTCGGTGGCTAACTTCGCGATGTGAAACCAGTTCAAGGTTCCCCGTTTCTTAACTGCAGTCTTTTAGGCGGATAAAAATTGGCCATATTTTTCGGTGCATTTTTTACGACGTACTCAGGGACGAGTAATAATTGATATGAAATAGAGAAAAAAATTAAAAATCAAAAGCTTGTATTGTGCTGCGTGAAAACCAGTCCCGCGTTTATTGAAGATTGATGATCGGAGAACGTGGGAGTCTGACGCAGCGACAAGTTCAGACTGGACTCGAGTGAGTCACAGAGGCACAATCAGTAAACCGCGGATGAGTAAAAGCACGGCATGCCTATCGGTGGTCGATTACCGGAATGAACTTTCAATTCACGGACGCCGGCGTAACGAGCGCTTTGGTGCTTAAAGTAGCAGTACGGCGAACTGTAGCGATGTTAGAGCGGTTCCGAAGAATATTTTGCTTCTGTTGTGTACCGTAGGGAAATCGGTTTAACGAGAGCTTGAGAAGCTAATCGTCTCTCAAGACCGGAGGCATTCATCCCGTGCTGCGGAACGCGAGATCTTTAAGTCTCACTTTTAGCTCCGGCTCGCTCCTGCAGGGGAGTTTACACGCAGGGTATACACGTTGCATCGGTGAGCTAAATTAGCGCTGCGTCGAGAATCCTCGTACAGTGCTTACCTGCGTGCGGGGCAAAAACCGGTGCAATTACGCGGGCAGCGAGGTACAAGTACGACTAATTCCAAAGTGCCTCTTGCGAGCGATCGCGACTGCAGGAGAGGCCGATTGCCCACCGCGGTGCACAATAACGCCAGCATCGCGTAATGCATACATATATGTATGACGCAGCCGCGGCGAAAACGGGGTCGCCCGATTTGCAAAGCTGCATTGCGCGCCGGCTGCGCAGCGCCAGTCTGGAGGAAAAACGGCAGCGCGTGTGTCTAGCTGTTTCTCGTTCCATAACGCATAATGCACCGAGCCGATAGTCGTCGTGGAAACTATTTCGAAACTGAGGGCGATCGCCACGCTGCGTATTGCGTGCGTATTGCGTAGCGTTGCGCCGCGCCGCGGAGCGCCGCGGAGCGCGGAATTCAATTATTTCGCTATTACTTCTGCCCCCGGAGTCGAGCGCCGCGTTCGTATCGATACCGATACGCGAATCTCGCGACACGCGGAAATGCGATAGGTTCTCATACCGCTATAGCGGAATGGCGATAAGCCCTGAGAGTTGGCCGCAGCTCTTAAGTGGCTATTAGTTCTGTCATTGCTCTACGTCGCGATTGATTGGCCCTCCTTTTCTACTCTCACTCTTTATTCTTCCACTACTTCTTCTTCTTTCCGTAAAAATTCGAGTCGTACTTATTTGGCCTACCTATTCATAGTTTTGCTATTTTACTGAACCCGGTGACCCCGTGACCGCACCGATGCGGGGGTAAATCAACGCCGTCTTATTCCTGTACCGTTGGTTAACGGAATTTTCATATTTTATGACTGCTATGCGCGCGGTGAGTACTCGGCATCAAACCCCTTATGTAGATGACTTCGACCTATCAGTGTCGCGGCATTATTCTTGATTCCGAAGCATAGCTGCTATTCAGAGCCAGCTGTAAAATCGGTCGTTCGTTTGTGTCACTTACATGTCAATAGAATTTTTATTTTATATCATATTATTCTCAAAATAAATATTGCACGTAAAATTTAGAATTGTCGTAGATTTAAAGAGATTACAATAACTTGAAAAGGTTTCGCATCATTTCAAGGATTTCGAGTGACTTGAAAATATTCCAGAAGATCGCAGCAGAATTTACACACGATTCTAATGGTTTTTTTTTTAGAAAATTTTAACGAATTTATGTCATCAAAATGCAGTTGAGATAGTTTCAAAATGTTCCACCGACTCGTATATCCAGAGTTTCGAAAATAGTTGATCTGTGGTTTTTTCGCCACAGTATCCTAGAAGAACGGAGAGTTCACGTTCCATGGAATTACATTACCAGGTCATACCTACTGAATTGACCGATTTTCGAAACTCTAGAAAAGCGACTGGGTGCCCGAATTTTCGACTAGCCGTGCATGGAAGAAGAGGCGTAGTCGGCACTGCCAAAAGCACGAGCAAGAGCGTGGAACGCGAGCCGAGAGAGTGACGCCGGAGTGCGAGAGTAAAGGTAGGCTAACACACATATTGTTATGGGATTCAATGTCGGTTTGCTGCAGGCCCTCGTCGGGCAGCCTTGAGTCAGTAAGACGGGTTTCTGTTTTTACTTCTACACTTCCATCCTCCGAGGCTCTCCGGTGTAGTCAGTCCATCCTTCTTACTGAACCCACTCCGCTGCTCCTTTTTCCTCTTCATCGCATTACACACCGGCCTCGTTGCATCCACCATACGTACCCATTACTCCACTCTCATTCGGACGTTCATCTCATCCTCTCCGAAGAAGCTTTTGTTTCATTCTCATTCTCATTCTCATTCTCATCCTCAATTCTCTTATTTTTCTTTTTCACGGAGCACATCCATCTTCAAAGGGTTCAAAATTCGAACCATTTCCAATCGTTTCGCCGGATCAAATGAATCGACACTCAAGACCAGTTCCTGGCACTTGGTTTATCGAGTACTTAAGATTTATTTTTATCCGAGCACGAAACGAACCCGCATCCCTGGCCCCTTCACCGTGTAGAAATACGGTTTGGTATCGGACCCGGTCACAGATCGAGCTGCGGAATGGCTGAATCAGAAAATGTCCAACCGATCAGCGGTCGCACCCTACGATTAGAGATTTCCATACTGGACGTGGAAAGTGAAGAAATTTGCTTATTCGACCGCTCGTACAATCGCCTCGATGAAATAAAACAAGTTTTACCCAGCACGAGATACTATCTGGGCATTATAATGGTCATAACCGACAACGGTCACACTGCGTTGCATTGTGGCAGGTGCTGACCGGTTTGAATAGTGCCACCATGCGTCGCGGTTATTGCACAACGTTTGTTACGCGTGTCCGGAGTCCGATAGTCGAATTCGCGGAGAGTAAATCCCGTCGGCGTCTCCGATTCACCGGACAAGATAGCCGGGGGTTCGAGGAAAATACGAGTTCAGGTATAGAGAATGAAGCGTCTATCCGTTCTTGCGCGAGTTACCGGACGAGGCGGAGCCAATTAGTGATTGACGTGTGGTAGGGCATGCGTGTGTCCTGAAGGGACGTACGTAGGTGCGTATAGATATCTGTAAGAAATATCTTTATCGTGAATTCTGTCCGGTTTGCGGTAATGGACGTCGGTACAGAAGTCACTCCTGCGGAGCTGTAACGCGCGGTACACGACCACCCGACCGGTGTATATAAATTTATACACACGTATTACGAGGGCAAGAAACACGAGAGGAGTTTTCATCGGCGATTATCATCTCCTTAGAGTCACTCGAGGCTCGACGACGGGACGCGCGCCTTTCTCTCTCTCTCTCTCTCTCTCTCTCTCTCTCTCTCTCTCTCTCTCCCTTACTGATCCAATATCAATAATGACCAATAAACGGCGCGGCATACATTCGCCTCGGCCCGGTCCTAAGCCTCGGCGCTGAGTCATTTCCATTACGCGGGTCTCGCCTGCCTCGCGTTGCAGCGCTGGACCCGAGAGACGAGACGAGAGAAGAGGACTCGGCTTCTCTCTCGATCTCGACACTCACTCACTGGACAGGTTGGAGTAGTTCTACCGTAGGAAGGAGGGAAAGGGAAGACATACCTACCATTCGTATATACGTGCATCGTTCCCGAGGGCGCGGACCGGCCCCCTACAGCGGGACGAAGAAGCTGGCGCAGAAGCGGCGGAGAAGAATCCCGCTCAGCTGCGCAAGGATTGACGGATCCTCGTCCCACGTTAACAACGTTCGAGAGGAGTAACCGTTACCAGGGCCTCGGGCCGCGTTCGAACTGCCCGATTATCACCCCATTCACCTCTGTCGGTGCGGAGCCGATAAACGCGAGCGATCGACGCGATTTTCCGGCCGCACACGCGGCTCGACGCTCCGCGAAACGCGCGCTTGGAACGCTCGACGGAATCGGGATGGAAGGACGGCGGTCGAGATCCGGCACAACCGGCACCGCGGGCGATTTAAATCAGGCGTAATTTACGAATTTAAATTTAATAGTCTATTGGGCTTCGGCTGCAGAGAGACGCTCTAAATTAAGTTAAGTCCACTCCGCCGCGCAGCGCCGTCGAATCTCGGCTCCCTCGCCTCGACCGGATTACACGCGCGTCAAACCGTGCGTGCACGCACACGAGTACGCACGCGAGTGTTTGCGTGCGCCTGAGTAAATCTGCATAGCGGCTTAATTAAGGGCCTCCGTCGATTACTTCCTCGCCATGTAATGCCGGAGCTGAGAGAGCGGCGCTCGTCATTTTTCCCGCTTTGTATTTCCTCGGCTAATTGGCCCCCGGTCTTAAAGAAATTAGTCGTCACTTTCGAACCGAATCCACGATGCACGACCCCTGCCCCAGGACGCCGGATCGCCGCGAAGGGTGCAGTCAAAACAACCGGGGCGGACAGGTCGAATTTTTCCCTCGTGTTTCCGATACCGTCTTCACTCCGAACGCCGCCGGAACGGTCACGCTTTCTAATTGAGAGCGAAACCCGACAGCGATCGCAATAATTTAGGGGTAGTTTGGCAGTGAGACGAAAACTACGCTTCGAGCGGAGCCGACGTTGTTCCCTTGTCTTAGAATCCCGTCGCGTTTCTTCAGCGTAGCGCTTATTTCTCGGCTCAGGATCCCCGCTTAGCTTAGTCACGCTTCGCAATGAGCGCCGCTCTCACACTCCCGTTTTTACCGTACGTCACGTAGCCGGTCCAACGCATCCCATTAGCCGTCATTATCGGGTTTTAATAGGCCCGCAGGAAGTGAGGACACCGAAGGAAGCTCCGATTGCCCGTTTCCTCCTCTGCCCCGTATCCCCCCGCCGCGTCGCCGCCGCCAAATCCGCAGCTGCTCCCCCGCAGCGACGAGCATCGGCCGCACCTGTGCAGCCTCGAAGCGTCCCGAACCACCTCGTCTTCCCCCGGTCGGTGCAGCGAAGGGGTGGATTGTGAAAAGAGGCACGCGCCCCACCGACGCATCTGTCGCAATCACCGAGAGCATTGTCAGCGTTGGGGTGAAGAGATTTCCCCTCGTGTGTACCTAACAGGGGTCGCATGCAGGCCGTCTGGACTTGCGCCGAAGTCGGACAGAGTATCATCAGGGCGTATCTCCGCGGTCTTTTTCCTCCTGCTGCACGCAGGCGAGGAATATACAAGTTCGCTGATATTCGACCGCAGCGAAGAAGCCCGCCTCACTGTTTTTGGTATGAAATGGTTACTTTGATCTGTTCATTCGTAGAGACGCTGATGCACCAGGCTTGTACCGCCGAACTGCGAGGGTAAAATGACGCGTCCTTACGGATCTGAGACAGCCGCTGAAGTGGATCACTAGAGCGAAATCCCCGGGGTAAGTGAACAATAGACGCTACCGTCTGGCTCGAGTATCACGTGGTCGTCGGCACTGTAGCGAGTAAGCTTAGCTGCGTGCGTATGAACGATTCAGGAGGGTTGTCGAAGCGCACTTGTCCCGTTCCCGCAACTAGATTCTATGGTGTGGCTACGGAAATGCGGCGCAGGCATTGTGCGCCGCCTCGATCGGCAATGAACGCCGAACGCTGTGTTGCTTTTTTCCTCCCCTTTTTTACGGCGCAGTCATAACAGTTAACCCTCCTTCTGCCGATACCGCAAACGCGCAGATTGCTATCTGCGGTGTATCCACACACGGTCGCGTTTCGCAAAGTGGCTTTCGAGCCGTTTCACGAACGAGTCCATACTCGAGAATTTACACGTCCTTTGCTACAAGCTGTCACATCATACGCATAGTTAATTTTGAGCTAATATAAATGATTTACTTCTGTACTTTCTCGTTTCTTTTCCCATCAATATTTTCTTCCTAATTCAGTCTTTCTCTTGACCTCTACGCTTCATATTTACCACAACGTTTCGTTTCACGCCTAGTCTGAAATATTTTGCTTCTATTGTTTGTAAGACTGACATTTACTCTATCTTATCTCGTTAATGTAGAAATTTCCAAATCTCTATGGTATTTATCGCATCCGTACACTCCTGCTGTATCTTGACAATATTTTCCCCTTATCTGTCTTCTTCAATTTTGCAGTTCTCGTGACTCCTGACTCAGGGTTCTCCATTCCACTTGCTTCCACCGCGCATCTCCGTTGTTG
Source organism: Neodiprion lecontei (assembly GCF_021901455.1). Lineage (NCBI taxonomy): Eukaryota > Metazoa > Arthropoda > Insecta > Hymenoptera > Diprionidae > Neodiprion > Neodiprion lecontei. Next base: position 42,445,170 of record NC_060261.1, on the reverse strand, counting down.
TTCTAATCTAGACATATTTTTCGCCCCGACAACCCATCTCCCGTCTTTATCTCGCTGCGATATTTCCTGGACCATTGTCCTCTGGCAAGAGTCGACTTTAACGCTACAAGGGGACCGCAACACAGATTACTTGAGAAATAAGGCTGCATAGAAAAAATTCTGCTCAAGATGTCGAAAACTCGTTAGAATATAAAATATATTCAACACTCAGTGCCGGTGTTCAATACGCTTGTCCCGTATCGAATACGGAGCACGATCAATTGGCGCTGTACGAGGACCTAATAGAGAAACATATCACGTATTTAACATTCCCAGGAACCCGTGACTTCGTCCAGGCGGCAGGAGAAGCACAAGATACCGACTCGGGTGGCTCGAAATCTGGGACAAGCGGCAATGCCGGATCATTAATTTCCATCTCCTCTATTTCCGACGATATAGAACGTGAAATCCATCACACTCGCGGTATCGGTAGATGAAATACGGATATAATCGATTCGGGCACCTAGCCGGCTGTGGGCATCGGGAACCGTAAGTCAGGCTGCAGGACGATCGGTCGGTCGGTCGACAGGCCGAATATCGGGCGCGCCGATATCCGCTGCCAGTTATTAATTATATCGACGGTCCGTTTCACGTGGGCATATCGCTCGCGTTCTCGGTGCTCCGATAGCGGAGTTATGGCCGTGCATGGCCCGGCATTGACCGAACGTCACGCAACATTCGACGGAGTAAAATCCCGAGGTGTGCGGTGCGTCCTTTGCCGTTGCGGGAGGAGCCGACGAAATTTTTCAATCCTCGTTTATGATTTCCGTGATACGTTTTTTTTTTTATTTATTTGTGGTTGTTTTTTCATTCATTTTTTTTACCTCGCTTCCACTCGCTCGGATCTATCGAAATTTTTCACAGAGCTTGATTAGAAACGAGTTTGTATACTTGGATTATTAGAGCCAGGAGTTCAAGCGGCTGCGTCTGGACCAGGGTTCGGAAATTGAATCGGAATTGTTGCCGACTGCGAGACGAGAAACGGATTGCTGGAGCGCCGGATCGCCGCTCTGTTGTGCTTCACCGTGTATACGTATTGGATATTGTATATACTACGGAGGTACGAGGCTGGTAGGTATAGCATTGTACATTATACGTACGTGCCCGTTTCTACTTTCCAGATCACGTTTTTCTACCGAACAACACGAAGGCAAAGAATTTTCTGAACGAGTTTCTGCCATTACGCGAGTCACGAGGCCTCAAGATGTAATTCAGGTTGATCAATGACGCGCAAGAACCCGTATGAATTCAAACTCCAATGACGTTTAAGAATCTTACAGTTTTTTTCACTACAATTTTTATTTAATAATGCCTGTACCTTTTGTCCGCGGACCGGTGCGGCAATTCGACGCCGCAACGCTGCGGCTAATTTCTACCAAAACGGTTAAGCAAATATTCGAGCCGTAATAATTACATCCGTATTAGAGAAAATCTTCCGAAACAGGATCGTATATAACCTGTAACCAGGTTCATCCCCGTTTCCACCGGGGACATAAATTATCCTCGTAAGAGGAGGCGAAGCAGATCTGAAAATTTATGCGCATACGTGAAATGAAATTGTGTTTTTAATTAATAAAAATGCGGTATGGTTGATTACGCTTCGCGGCGCGGCGCGGGCGGCTAGAACCCACGCCGGATCACACAGGTGAGTGAAAAGCGTTGCTTCGATACGCCTACAGCGAGGCTCCGCGACGCACGATGCGTATGAATATATGAAGGGGGGCGGAGGTACGTTATAGCTAATAATCATTAGCCGGAGATGCGGGAGCAGATATCAGTCGAGGCAATCACTGCGGCGTTCGATCAAACGACTCGCCTCCGCGTATGATGACGACTGCGTCACGATAAATAGATACAAATTACAAAGTAAAGGCTGGATGGCTGCCCGCTTGCTGCCGTTGCCGCCGCCGCCGCAGCATCGACAGGTACTGCCCCGCAGGATAATGTATCTTGTGTACACGTTAACCTGCCTCAAGCCAAGCCTGTAAAATATTATTATCTTCGCTTGGCACGTACTCTTCTGCATAGATGAATATTTATTCACGCGGACAATCATCCCGGGGCCAGAGATTTTTCCCTCGCAAACTGATTCGGGTTGGTGCAACAAACTAGAATTGCTCATGAATTTTCATTGACGCGAAAATCTTGTTCGTAGAATTTAAAAGTGTGGAAACGTTCCAGTATCGAAAAATTTTAAACACACCAAGCAGACATACAGAAAGTTCGAAACGTGATACAGTAAAATGGATAACCTGTAATACGATGCTGTGTCATCAAGAGGAATCCGATGTTTGCCATTCTATGTTCCGATCTTTCTAATTCTTCCTTCTTCATATTTGGACTTTCACCATTATCAAGTTCTATGTATTAAGGTTTTTTTTTAAATTCAATATTATAGTTATATTTTTACCCCCATCGGATATTTCGCGAACTTTGTTCCGCAGAATAACTTGAAAACTTGTCCCCGGAATGTCATGGGATAATTTTGATGATATTGCAGTTATTATACGAACAATTTTTGCTGTCATCAAGAAGCAGCGTAGCGGTCATCAGGCGCCTTGATGCGCGACTCGCTACGAACAACGCTTGTTTTATTAGATGAAATTATCAGGGTCATAATTTGGACCCTTGATCTACGGCTGGTGGAGAAGGCGAACGCGCAAAGTGCACGTTGAAACACTGTCATTTCATTCCAGAGGGGGAGGGTAAATTCGCGCATAAGAATATCCGACCTCCAACACCGAGTTTGACGCAAGAAATCCGCTTGGCGTTGAAGCACGGGATGCCTTCTCGTCCCGAGTGATCTCCTCGTTGTCGAGAAGGGTTGTCGGCCATCATCAGGTGGAGATGCAAGCTCGGTATGAGGTAATTAAGCTTGAGAAGCGCCGCGATGCGATGTTTCGAGTAAGTCACCGAGCGCTCATTCGAGCTCGCGGTTCGGGGTCGTTTTTCTGGCCAACGTTCTGCGGTTCACCGCATGTCCAACACGAGTGCACCGCCTTCCCGGCTCCTTCAGCTAGTCCTTTTATCCGAGGGCCTCGAGTACATGCGAACTGCTGCACCCCGTGCAGCTCCATTAGCATTGCCTTGTGATCGCTCACGAGGTTCGCGTTATGGGATGCATTTTTATGCGGTTCGATTCGCCGCTGATTTTTTCAACAAAAAGACAAAAAAACCACCTTTACCGTCGACGCGGGCTCGCATGGCGGAATTTTGAGAGAAAACATCCGAGGGATTTCAGATTTTTAGATTACAATAATCGTTGTATCGCGAAAGAGCCGATGTGTATATCAATTTATTTCTGCGGTAACGTGACGGGAGTTGGCAAACGGCCGGTATACGAGACACGGAGATGCCCTGCGGTCAGGTATACGTATAAAAGGTACAAAACTCGTTTTATCCGCCGTTACATAGAAACTTAAGAAATATAATTAACGTTTTTTATGGCGCTAAGTTTTCCATTGAAAGTTACAGTTTGTATATATATATATATACGAGTATGTACAGACGTGCAAATGTATACCGCAATAATATTATCGAGAAAAAAGCTCGAGGTTGAGATTAAGGCTGACGGCGTGGCTGCGGAGACGATGTTATACCTACCACCGCTTCAGACCGGATCTACGCGAATTAGCCCAATTACGTGGATTTCAGTAATAGTAATATAGCAACGTCAGCGCGTTCTTAATATCGTATTTTATTGTTGGTACATTACGAATGCTGGGCATATCTCTTCTCGTTAGAACGTAAATCACTCTACACCTATTACCTACGGTAATACCAATCCCGTATAGCTGTATAAATAAAAGCTAGCCGCAGTCATGGCATCGCCGCGCATAAAGCAGCCTTTCGGCTCGGTATATCACTCACCTCCGTGTGGAAAAAGTATAAAGAGATAAATAAGAATGAAAAAAAAAACCAAAAAAAAAAATAAATAAATAAAATCATTCACACAGAAAAAAAAAAGTACCGAAATATCTCCGCAGGAAATTTCGGCAATACACCCAGAGGCGGTAAAAACATGGACAGGTAAAAAAAATTGCGGTTGCACATCTTCGGCGCGAATATGATTTGTTTGCCCAACAAGATAAGGATCAATTTTGTGTGAATTATTCCCTGCTTCTCGATTTATTGCCAAGTGGCAAGCGGCTATATCGCGTTATACGATCTGGACGCACGCCTCTGCCGATGACGAATACGTTTCGGCGAAGACTCGTGCGAGTATATAAATCCGAACTATTCACAAAGTCGGCAAAGGTTCCCATGAAAAATTTCGATTCAGGAGTACCCTGAACTCGTGCCATTTCCGAGAACGCCGGTTTCTGGATCGAAAATCGTTGATCCCCGCAGGACGAGTTTAATCCGTACATTTGACAAAAAGCTCGCGTATAACAAGGCCAGGCAACGAGTATCCGAGCCGAGTTCGTTGGGGGCGAGGAAGGGGCGAGGGGCGGATATCTCAGTCGGAACGATTCGTTCCGGTCGCCTTTACATCCACGGATACCTGCCCACCACGAGCGCCTCGCTCTTATTCGATTAACTCGCTTTTCTTATTTCGTTGACGTCCTCTCTTTTTATCGGGAGGTTGCCGAAACGCGGAGTCGCACCGAGACCCAGGGCCGCTCTATCTTTCTCCCCGTCTATCGGGCCCCACCCCCCGAACCCTTCGCCCGATTCCCGAGGCGCTAGACCCGATCGGGCCCTCCACCTTACGCACGAACCTTCGAGATCCCAGGCCCCGACCCAGCCGATAGCTGGGCCCGACACATCGGGCCCGCCCAGGAGGTACATTCTCCTCGCCACGTCTTCCGCCGTAATGAAAAAGGAGGAGATTACGTAGAAAAAGAGGAGATACCCCGACCGCGGGACGTATGCTGTATGTCCATTGTGTACAAATAAAGGCTACACGTATGCGCCAACGTGTCGCACGTATACCGTTTAATTGGATTTCGGATTATAATCCGAGTCACAGCCCGAAACGAAGAGTGACACCGGAATTTTTTCCAGGGTTCGTGCGGTCTGTCTTCGGGCCTTATACGCGGAGCGAAATTGGCATTTTCGGTGGCGATGTGAATTATTCCCGGTGTTTATACAGCTCGCCCGGCCGAAGGGTGATACTTTCGGATTGGAATTCCTCGGTGGCGTAAGACAGGAAATAATGAAATTACCTATAAACACGTAATCTACGACCGGGAGGCTCGAGGCGACGAAATTCTGAGGCGTCCGCGGTACGCGGCCGGCAATAAAACGGCCATAATTTTCCTCCGCACGAGGACCCAAATTTCACTTTTCTCAACGACGATCGCGTCGCCGGTTCAGCCGTTGCAACGCATGTGCGGCTATCGGAGATCAGCCGCGTCAAACACGGATTGTTACAAAGAGTGACATACTGTAATGAGGAATCCGACACTCGGGCGCAAGGCGCGCCGAGGCGCGGCTACGACGACCAAAAATACCGATTAAAACGAGGGGAAGAATCGAGAGGAGAAGGACGACGAGCGTTTGAAAGAAATCGGAACACACGGAGCCTTGACCGCGTCGCCGGAAAGAGGACGGCCGGGGAAGAGGAGGCGTTTCGAGTTTCGACAGATAGAGACGAAAACGTCGGTGTTATCTCTATCTCCCCGCAGGACGCTCGTGCGTCGACCAAACCGCGTCCTGAGGATCCGAAGCGCGGCGAGAGGGCGGGAGACGAAGGATGGCCCGCTGACAAATCACGATAAGTGCACTTGTTCGCTGCCCTCGTGCACGCGCGTTGCGATACTACTAATTAGACACCCCTGTCCCATTCCACCAAATTGATAAGGGCTATCGGCCAGCTAGGCGCCAAATCTATCATCGGTGCAGCGAGAGGCCCGGTTCCGTCGAACGGGTCGGAGCTGAAGAGTAAAAAGGCCCCGGCTGCAGGAGGAGGACTCCAGCCGGCGTTCCAATCAGGATTCGAATTAAATGCTCCCTCTTCGCGCGGACGCTGATGCACAATAACTTCACTGACTGAGCGTAACGAGACGAGACGAGACCGAGGAGTCGGGATTTCCACTGGATTCTTCGTAACTTATATCCAATTTTATTACGCAATCTGACCCGACTTGCTACCGCTGCTTTGACGCGAGTTGAAGCGTTTTCTCATTTATTGAAACCGTCATGCGTCTCGTGTTTACGCCGTATTTACCTAATCTCACGATAAAATAGGATGACACGAGCCTTAAACTTGACACCGAGGAGGATTTTTCCTTTTTTGATTTTTTTTTTTTCTTCTTCTACGCACGATTATACAAGTAGGTATGTTCGTTTCGACATATTTGGAATTTCGAAGCATTGACGAATAAAGTTTCTTAAAAGCCAATAGTTGATTTTATTTTTTTTTTTTTTTTTTTCGTTTTCTGTTTCGTAGCCACGTACAGTTCGCGAAATTGGATACACGGAAGCTGTGTCAAAAATAATCGACTTCGACTCTGCCCGCATTATCGTCGCATCTTATCAGTGTCCGAAATTTTTTGATCGCGGGAACGCTGAACACTGAATAGCATCCGAGAAGTGTTTGTTCCGCCATTGCAAGAACAAAAGCTACGTACTTTAATAATCTCTGAAAATTTGTTTAGCGCGATTAATTAATCACGAAATTTTCAATTCAACGTACGACCGACAAGTTTTTGTCACTTATTGCCGTACCTATCGTAGCTGATTACACGTGGAAGTAGGAAGAAACGTAACGGTCGGCGTGTCTCCGAGAATTAAGCGTGATACGCGCGACATTCTTCATCGCATATGTCGTTCCTCCGAGGCGGAGCGTCTGGTTTTTCATATAAATCGCGTATATTTTCCGGCCGACACGGCGCACACAAGTTTACAAGAAGGTATCGGTTTCGTATTAGGTGCACGATGCCCACAGGTATAGATGTAACAACATACCGTGTATACCTGCACAACCGGCGCTGCCGACGAACGTCTCAACTCCATATCGCTTTCTCCTTCGGGCACAAACCGTAGATCTAGATAATTTGTGATTAATTAGATATTATGAGAGTTATTGATGGGAACAGGAGGTCGCGAGGCTGCAGCACCAAACGACCGGCGAACCAACCACCAGAAAGACAGGCCAACTTAGGAACGAACAAACCAGTGTACAGAGATCGGATCAACGCTGGTAGGTGGTCCATCCGCCATCCGCCATCCTCCAGCATCCAGCATCCAGAGTCTAGGTTCTAGGCAGCTCTCTCGGCCACGCCGACCTCGAGTTATCCCGGCTCGATGGCAACACGGAACTGCTCCTTCTTCTCGCCCATACATATACCCGATTCGACGAGACTCCGATTCCCTGTAGCGGAAGGTGATGCCTCTCGGATAGGCGATCGGATTCGTCGCCTAATTCCGTGTCACGCGTTCGCGTCCGGCTGATCGTGATGGGGTAAACGAAGTGTGCGGGAACCGGACGGGGTTTCGGTGTCCCAAAGCGATTAATGGCTCGGTAAATGTCCCATTAAGTCGGTGCGATCCGGCCACGGTTGGATCAATTTTTATAGCGGCAATCGGCCCGGCCGATAGCTCGTATTAATTAATAGTACTGCAGCGAGCCGCGGCCGATCGATCCGAGGTAAGCGACGTGATTTCCCCGAATTTCATACCAATTATTTTCTTACCGAAAAATAGAGTAACACAGGTTCACCGAGCATCGTGGGAGGTAGGTTGGTACAAGAATCGCCGCCGAGGAACCGACTCGTCCGACCAACAAGATGACAATTCGATCGTCCCACGAGCTGTCGCCGATGCTGCGTTACAACTCGATTGAAACAGCTGCCGCGCCGAATCAATGACCCCCGGTCTAAATCGACGTGTCGCAATTAATGTGAGGCGGTTTAGTTTGCGGATATTTATGGGAGGCGGAAACGGGCGCCCATATAAACTACGGGTCTAACGGTCCTGCAATCCCTCGCTTTTCCATCACGAATTCAACTACGGGCGCTACTGTTGAACCTCGAGCGGGTGTCGAACGTCGTGTTCCGAAGACTCGGGGCCCGCGGGATGATTTCGCCCACAGGGATTTGGCACGTGATAAGTTATGATAAGTAACGAGGTTTAATCTACATGAATTATCTAGCCGCTATTATTTGCATAAATTACGATTCCCGGACCGCATCATCATGTAAATGTGGTAAGTGATCACGGTCATGTACCTGGTCGTTACACGCCAAGTCACTCGCTCGTCGTTCGTTGTGCGGATTTCACAGTTTAACCAGACTTCACACGTTAATACCGCGGCTCTTAGCTCTGCCCTCCACGTGGAAACACCGTATTAGCTGAGATTACCCGCTGTTTCGCTATGCGATACCTATTCCGATGCATTAACCGCGACAAATCGGCACGAACTCTCGATTATTCAAAGCAACTTTTCAATCATTCGGATTCATCACTGCAGCAACGAGATCATTCCCCGCAAAATGTTAATGCAGTTTATCAAAGAATATTCTGTGCTCGTGAAAAGGGAACTCGCAGACAGCGATTATCGCCTACCTGTAATCTCTTCGAAATAATTTCGTAAGATCATTAAAACTCTCTTCAATTTTGATGAAATTCACTTGCCCAATCATACCTACTTCGTATAAAATTAATAAGCAGATTCTCGGAATCGTTAAAAAAGAAATGTTCAATTAAAATGAAGCTGATTTATTTTGCGTGTAATCAAATAGTCCAGAGATATTTTCGTTAATACACCGCAAAAATGCCAACTGCTTCGAGATATTAATTATTCTTCATCCTGACGAAATCATCGCCAAATAATTAGCGAAACATCTGGAATTATATATACTCAAGCGAAGCCAATTTGTTATTTCGTATTTCTAAATTTTCTTAACGAACCAGCGTTTATACCTACAACCGCGAGTATTTTCTGAGACGTTCCAAGATGGAGAGACGATACGATATTATCGCGGAGGGATCTCGCCATAACGATCTCCTCCACTGCAGAGTAGGAGGTGTCCGTTGCTCTCGGAATGAAATCATCCGAGGAGGTGTTACCAGTTAAGTTAACTCCGTAACACAGGGAGGAGAGAAACGAGAGAAGGTAGAGAGAAGCAGAGGGTCACGGCTGTTGGCACGAGCTCTTTGGTCACAGCATCTTCACGCAGGATTCATAATTACTCACCGTATCGTTCCCGCGACGCTCTTCCATTCGTAACTGTGGTTTTTCTCGATCCCCCTGAAAGCCTCGGGTTGGTCGGCATCCGTTCTTTCCCACCGACCAACCAACGCGACGCGAGGTCTTTGCTCGTGAAAACGACCGGCATGCTTAGCGATTCGCGGCCCGAAACGATGTCTTCCTGAACTGGAAACTTGTCACACTTTGTTGATAAGTGATAACGAAACACCCCGTTCCTCTCTCTCTCTCTCTCTCTCTCTCTCTCTCTTTTTCTCATTCTCTGTCGGGATGGAGGAACATGCGACCAGGACCAACACGCGAGGGGAGTCCAGGTCGGAACCCGGAGGACTTGTTCACCAGCGAGCACCGCTTGTGACTTGCGTCGCGTAATTGGACGCTGCGGGATCTCTCCGGCTGATTAGCCAGGCCTTATTCCCCCGATTTCCACCCTCGTTGACCTTGCTATACTTGGCTCACGTGACCGATCGACGAAGCGTCTCCGGATTTGCCGATTTCGAATCACGGAGCATGCGCGGTAATTACCGACACGGTTGTGGGAGTTGCACGTTACACCTTGATAAACCGTTTCATTCGACGTACTCGAATTCACGATGTAAAAAGATCGTCACTTACACGTCGATGAAAGACAGACTCTTTTTCACAGCGTGCCTAATTTTCTGAGAATAACTTCGGAAGCCAATAAAATCCATTTGCTGGCAACCCGTGAACCGTTAGTTCGATTATTCTAAAATTTTTTAGTTTTTTCCGCGAGACAAACAGTTCTTGCGGGTTCCTTTGGCACGGTCGAAGCTATCGATTAATTGAAATTCTTGTCAGCTTTGCAGGTTGCAACAAACGATTGAAATCGGAATTGCAGTTTTTTTTTTTAACGTTCTTTTTTTCTTGCTAAACCACTCAATAAAAGTGTTTAATTTCAAACTATTAACTCTATAGTTTACGTCTAAAAGTTGCGAAAGTAATACGCGTATTAAATTGGCATATAATCAGGCTCTCGACAGGACTAAAAATTAATTTATCGGGCCCAATTCGATGCATACTAATGTATAATACACGCAGATTACAGCCAACTGCGGGTATACAATTTGTACAACGCTAGACGAGTTGATTAAATAAATTGATACGAAATAAGAAGTTCTTTTTATTATAGCCGCGAAAGGAATCCGTGTAACCTGCACCATCTTGAAAATCGTAGACTCGCATCGCGCGCTAACTCTGCGTAGACTTGTCGCGACACGTTCAGTATTATAGTTAGGATACCAATTATTTGAGCAAAGTATACAGAGACAAGTTTATTACCGTATAGATAGCTAGAGGGCTCGGGCATCTGTGTTGTAAAGTAAAAAGCGGCAGGTTTTTTTCTCCACAATTATTATTTCTCGTATCTTGTATTATTATTATTTATTTATATACATCGTCGTAATCCTGATCACGCTGATGATCATGATCACCATCATCGATCGACTCGTCGAAGGCAATATAATTAATAAGCCAGCCTCGAATGAGATAGATCATTAATATTGCATTTATTGGGGTCCCGGCGAGTTAGCGTCTCGGTTTCCGAGGCGTGGCTCACGGAATAAGAACGCGCGGGGGTCGCTCGGGGTCGCAATAAAATAACCAATTCGATACGCCGCGTTTGCCAGGGGCCTCATTCTTTCCACATGCTGGGCCCGGTCGATCAGGCCTAATCACCGGCCCATTTCGCAGCCGCTGCTCGTTGCGTACAGCGCCGAAATACTGTATTCTCCTACCGGAAACGCGAGACCCCCGTAAATCTGACCCGCAGGGGCCGGCGATCGATTGCGCAACGTCGATTTATTCTCGCAACCGATAACCGGAAGTCTCAAAGTTCGCTCTTCTCCGCACCGAAAGCGGGACGGACACCCTGTAGGTACATCACGACGACGAGCGAAGCGAAGAGAAGCCGAGGATGCGATCGTGTTCCCGTCTCCTTTCCACAACCGGGAATGCCTTCTCCTCCCTCCTCTCTCCTCACTCTCTCTCACTCTCTCTCTCTCTCTCTCTCTTCATCGTGCAGCATGCACGCGGCATGTGCACGGCATGCACTCCCCGGCCCAGAGTCATCTCGTGAATCGCGATTTACTTGGAGAGTACCTGTGCATCCTACTGCTAGACTGTAATAGACCTAATGGGCACTATATTTATATTATACGGATACTAGGACGGTATGAGGCCGGATTTTACGAGCCGCAGTCAGAGACGAAGTGGACGTTGGACCGGCGTTTATGCCTCGAGGCGCCCGCCCTTTGCGCGTTTCCCTAATTTTCCGTCGCTGTTAATTAATTGAAATCATCAGAGAGCGAGATCATTTCGTACCCGGTCAACGTGTAGTATAATTGTGATAATTAGTGAGCCGACCGGCCGTAACGATCAGCTTCGATTTTACAACTTGACCAGCTGATAATTACACGTGCGCGGCTTAACTCGAGAGTAATTATTATAGGAAAATCGTCTCGTGTAGCATCGAGAATTAACACGAGTTGCTCCGGCCGTGCAGGCGTGAATTTGTCCTCTTAACGATTATAAAGCGAGACCATTATTTTCAACGGTATACCAGAATCATAGCGTTATAATAATAGCTGCCGCATATAATCTGCAGCTGCCGCGCATGACACGCGTTAGGAATTACGGTAAAGCCGTAATATTCTCACGGATAAGTTTTAGAAAAGGGAGAGAGCGAGAGAGCAAAAAATTAAAATAAAATGTAATAAAGTGCACGCATATACAAACACGAAATTACCGTGCGATTTATAATCTGGACAGAAATAAACGGACTGTATATACATATTATAAGAGCGAACGGACTCCCGGAGATTTTCGATTGCTCGATTCTACTTAAATAGAAGCTGCGGTTCGAGGTATGGACACGTGTATATATTCACGTCTGACTGATTGAGCTCCATTTTAAACACTAATTTATCGTTGCTTCATCCTCGAGGAAGACGAATTGCACTTGATTATTTAGCCGATGTAGCACCGCGTTACTCCGCATCGGGCAGCTCTCGGACTTCGATTTCAGCCCGTAACGATAATTATTTGATTTTATGGCAGAACTTTATGCCTGTCATTACCCGGACCTGAACTGTTCCAGGTAAGGTAATCGGCGAAATGTGCGCTACTGTACTCGGGAAGTTCGCCAGTGAATTTCGCGGTATGTTCGGCTGCCTCGGGCGCCGTTCTATTTCACCGACGAGTGTAATGACCGGTAATGCAGAACGCGAAACTATACGAGCCCTGCAGGGCCGCCGTTCTTTCAAAAATTGCCACAATCGCTAGGCGAGCGGTTGGAACAACGTCATTTGAAACATGCGCCTCGACGAGAAAACAATCCGGTATATTTCACTCCGTCGGACAGGTTGAACGAAGTGTTTCGAGTAAAGTAAACGGTGAGCTTCGCGTTGGCGGATCTTCCAAAAGCAGTTATCTCAACGATCAAGCAGCATTTTTGTTCATCCCGCAATCCTTATACGGTCCGAACAAAGCTTTCAGTGATTTTAGAGGATAGATTCGATGTGCAGATGCGGGATACGCATCGTCACACTTGACGGACCATGCAACCGAAACACTTTACTTCGTTATCAATTGAAGCCTCCCCACTTTCTCTCTTCGTGCGGAGATAATTTTCAAGGCAGCGTAAATATATCGGCAAGCTTTGGCAAGTGGGAAAAATCGTGATATCGTGCGTTGGTTTGTACTGTTTTTCAAAGAAGTAAAATTCTCCAGACCGCGGTTTAATCAACTTCATCGATAATCTTGTTTCAGAAAAGAAGTGATCGGAAAATGCAGCTTCACAGTCGACGTGGACTTTATCCAAATTTCAAACAATTAACTCTTACTACCGATGAATGATGCATCACGGTTAATTACCACTCCCAAAAGCTCGCGCGGTGCGAGTCGAAGAAATGAAAAAGGATCGGTGGTGGATATTCCCCGTGGTTCAACACCGTCCGTGTACCGTCTTACAAAACGGATTGTGAATCGAGTTGTTACAGGAATCGTTTGGTGAACGCGGTGAATAAATATATACATCTACGGACAACCGCGTGAATTCATCCGAAATGATGACCCAGTGCGCGCATATGTGGGCTAATGACTCGCATCCAGCGGCGAGACAAATTGCGGGTAGACGTGCGGAGGATGCGGTATAAATTTTGATAACTTTTGATAAATTCCCACAGCTAAATGCCCGTAGCGATATAGCGCGCGCACGTTGCCTGTAGAAAGTCCCACATATATACCCGTACCCGTAGCATCCGTACACTGATTGCGCGTCGTACGACTCGGACGGCACAAAATGCCAGGCAGCGCCGACCGCCGTGGTTAAACGGCACGAACACACGTCGTAGCTTTGGCTAGACATTTCGTAGATATTGAGCCGATACGAAGCGCGATATACAGATATAGAGGTATAATGGCTCCGGCGGCTCCAGGTAACTACACGTCAATTCTAGGGTACCAACCAGAAGATGGGAGATCCTATCGGGCCCCCCGCTGGGGCCCGTGATGTATCGATCCCGCGCATGCGGCCCTGACTGTCCGCCCCCCCCCCCTCCCCCCTCCCGCTTGCCACGTACCCCGCAGCCAACTACTTACTTAATTTCCACAGGGCCCCGCCGCCGCCCCCCGAGCTGCTGCCACGCCGCGGTTTTCAACCTGGCGAATTGGGTGCCAGATGCCTCCACAAGGGTACGAGGAACCTGCGCCGCGAGTCCCTTTGCCAGGCGTTGGGTTTGAAACGCGAAGCTCGCGCTTCACGCATGGCCAAGCCCGCTAATGCCTCGCTAATAGCCCTCTTTCTCCTAGTTTTAATTTATTGCCGTGTTATTTCTCCGCTAGCGGTGGCACCGACGGACTCTCGTCTCGTCGCTCGTCGATCCTCGATCCTCGATCCTTCGACTGACCGGAACCGGCGTTACCTCCTCGCGGGGTGGTCCACGCAGCGGCACGTGATCCAGCGTGACTTGATGAATTTGCTACGCGTTCAAGTCGAACTCTGGTTCTCATTTTCTCGGTACGGTTATAAATTCCCACGGACAAGAACCAGCGCGTCCTATCTCCTCGGTGGACTTTGTCGCTACGATTTGGAAAAATTACACAGAAACACGCCACGCAAGTTCGTCCAAAAATCGAAGGGATCAGTCGCGAGAAATTTTTATTCCTTCATTCTGAATCGTTTACTTGTTCACAACGATTCATCATTATTTCCCTTTGGAATACGTTTCGTAGCTGCGACTCAATTATATAGGTATAGGTATTGCTGATTCAAACGTTATTCTCCGAATGACGTGAAACATTTTATTATCACCGTGCATATCATCTTGTCCTATTTTCGCATTGAATTGAAGTAAAATGGTATAAGACACCGTGAGAAAGTATGTGGCTGACAGTTGACTCGTAGAGGATTACGGAGTTTGCCTGCAAACGAAGCGTTACAATTGTCCGTTTTGCGAGCGACGAACGTTCACTTACCAGGTTTAAACTACGGACGTTTTACTGGTATAGAAGTCAGTGCCTACCGCGGGAAAAGGCAAAGAAATATCTGCAACAAATTGACGAAAACTTTTCACGCCTTGACAGCGACGTCAGTGGTCGATCGGCTTTGCGCTCGAGTAATCAGCCGTTACTCGCAGCACGAGCTATAGATCGTTGGGAAAAAAGAAAAGAAAAAAAAAAAAACAAGATGACAACAAACGAGTAAAGTGTCTGTAACAATATAATTCCCCGCGGCGATCTTTAATCTGTCCGTTTCCAAACGATTGCCCGTCGTTAACGCGGGGAAATAAGGCGTTGATAACGCGAAACGACGCGGGGAAAAATTTTGGGCCAGCTTTGGCGCTGGGGAACTCACGCCGTGAGTCCAGACCCCAAGGAAGATGCGCCTCCGGCTCGGAGGGCATGCGCTACCCCGCGACTAATCGTCGGTTTTACGCTTTTTATCGCCGACGATCCGCGCTTCTTCCGCCACCGTTCTTATTCGTTCTTGTCCGTTCTTTCGCCGACTCGTCGGGCCCCGATCCTTTCGTGGGTTCGTTTTCCCACAGAATAGTTTGACGGCGCGCGGGGGGAATCGGTCGAGGATTGATCGCCACCCGGCGGAGAATGCCTCGCGCAAGGCGTGCGACCGACTCCCGGGACTTCCTGTCCCCGGCTCGAATTTGTGCGATATACGGGCCCGTTTCTTTGGGGGCCCGAGCCGGGCGAGGAGGGTGCCGCCGCACCCCGCGGGCCCCGCGAGACACGAAAAGAAGCTTAAGCGCCGATGTTATCGCCGGCGGAGGAGGTTCCGCGTAATCTATCCAATTATCGGCGGATGGATCAGAGCCGTAAGGCCCGGCGCTGGGCCCCGCGAGAAGATCGAGGGTTGCGCTGCGCGCGCGGCTGCCGCGCCGCTGGCCTTTGCGTAATTCCCGGCGGGGCGCGGGCCCTCGAGACGTTTGCAGGGCCCCGCGATTGGGGCGGGGTCGCGACGGATTGCACAACGCTGCTGTTCCCTGGCGTGCGATTGCCACTTAAAGTGCACTATAATGGCCGCGAGACCGCCGAGAAGAAGGCGATCTTAAGAAACATCGTTGGGTGAGCACGGCGCGGAACCTGCAGCAGCCAGCAGGCTGAACACAGAACAACGCGAGGCCCCGCGGATGCGGATCGCCGTTGGGCCTTTCACTGGGGCCCGCGGGCTGCGGGTCGCGACCTCCGCGCGGTCCACTCCCTTTTATTTTTCATCTTTACTTTTTACCTGCTCCTTTTTTTCCTCTTCCTTTTTCTTCCTCGTCTTCATTCTGACTCCATTTTACCTAACCAGGCTCGCCTCTCCTTCGGGCCCCGAGCGCATTGCAGCTCCGGGCTGCTCGCTCGATCTACTATCCCCCTTTCTCTCGCGCCTCTGACATCCCCGCGCTCCATCTTCACGGTTTGCTCGGCTTATCTGATGCTGTAATACCGACTTTACGCTTTGGTCAACCCTCCACTTTCCTATCTCAATATAATTGCTCTGTTATATCCAGCCGCAACGATCCTCTACAACCTATCATAACACGCCGCGGCACTTGGTCCGCTCCCATATACTGCACTATTCCCTCTAGATCCCTCAATCCCCCCTCCGCCTAGATCTCGAATTGCAAACACGAACTCCGCTATTGCGCAGAAATTCTTTCATTATGATAATTTATTCACTTTTTGCACAAGTTTAATCAACTTCTCTTCGCGGACTCTTCGTGCTTCCTGTGATGTTTGTTTCTTAAAACGAAATCTAAAAAATATCTCTGATACGAAATTGCGAAAGTTTGGAATTGACATTTTTCTTCAAGCTGCTTAGAAAACTGCAGAAGTTCACACGTAAATACGTGATTATTTCGAGTTGTAATTCTGACCTTTGGTTCGTTGTTTTCTATTCATATTTATTTTTTGTTTCAATTTTTATCACGTCAGTGTCTCGACTCCGGAGCTATTAATATACCCTGATCGTACATGTGAGACGATCGTTGGCTGCAGAATAGTTAAAGGTCTCGCCGCAAAATATATTTCACGTGAAATCGGACTGTCGTACGTGTCAAATTTTTTAAATAGCGTTCTCAGTCCCGGTTGGCTTTTAGACGGATTTCGTATATTCATCGTATAATGTCTCAACAATGTCACCGCTTGTTTCGTAAGATCGTTACTCGCCGTCTCCGCCGTTTTTATACCTAGGTGTCAAGTGAGCATGTACACGTGTTTAATATGGCAACATTAATTACATACGTACAGGCACACGCGCATTACATCTGAAAATCTTCTACGGGGGAATTATACGCAGGTACATTATATACACAGGCAGCGATACGAAGCGGCGATAAAAAAATTAAAACCAAGGCAAAAAAAGACACCTGTACGACCGAATGAAAAGAGCTCGCCCGATTTGTGCGATCCTTTGAAACGAACCGCTGGTGGGCAGAGCTTCGAACTTAAATTTCGCTATGTTTCATCCAATCGCGACGTCCTCGCGAAGCTTGCGCGTTTCACAAACTCCGAGTTCCGTCTCTCGTTGATCCTCTTCTCACCAGATTCCGCTGTCTCCTTCTCTTCCTCTCTCTCTCTCCTCCTCGCCGAGGCTAAGCCTCGTCTGGGTCGTTGTCGGCGGTTTCATCCGTTCGCGCAGAAACAATTACTTTCCTTATCCTGCTAGCAGCTCTCTCATGCAGGGTAGCGCAGTGCATAAGATGAACCCGAGCTGCAGGGGAGCCGAGAGTATTAAACCGCGGAGAAAATCGTCTGTGATACACACGTACGCGTACACACCGAGCCATTCTTCTATTTCACGGCTTCGTCGCCTTATCCCATCGACGCTTCGTAGGTTCGCAGAATAAAAATGAAGGAAGGCGAGAAGGTGGAAGGTGGTGGAAGAAATAAATAGAAAAAGAAAAATAAAAAAGTAAAACCGGCGTGGTTGTAACTCCGCCGCATTAAGGAGCACCGCTGGCATTGGCGCCCGAGGGCTCGAACACGAGCTGAAGAGTACGAATCCTGTCGCACCTGTTGCACGAAATCTAGTCTCATACAAACAACGCAAAAGCCTAAGTGGCTGTTGTTCTGCCCATTAGCCATCGTCCCGCAAAATTTTTACCCACTAAACGCGTTTCCAAAGAGATTCAGACGACTCCTCGGCCACTGCAGGCAACATGCAGCAGCCAGCTGCCACAGCGATAAGTTCGGAATAATTCCTCATACCACTGTACCGCTGCCTCGAGAAGGACCGTCCATGATCATCCGCGATGTGAATATCAAGTTTTTAGTCCTGGGATGAGGCGGCAGAGCTCTCGGTACGTCACGACGAGCCAGTCCTCCCCCCCCCCCCCCCCCTCCCTCTAATACTACCCACGTATGTGAAGAATATTATTTACCTACAGAGAATGAGACTGCAGGGAAAACTGAATTAAGGAGACATCCAAGGTTTCTGTCAACGTAAAAACTGCCGGGGAAAATTATACCACCGTACGTACGTTGATTCACCGTATTTACGTATGTTTCGATGCGTTTTCGAATCGTTCTGCAGGTACGGTAATAATAACCAACGTGATCGTTTGCGGAAGGACCAAAGCACTGCGGAATCCAGGTATAATTTTAAGCGGCAAAATACGTCGCGTTGATAATCCTTTCGAAAATTACGAGGCCAAACTGGGACGAATAATGTCTGATGCACGCAAGTTATTCCATTCCGTGAAGAAATACGGACAAACAAGTACATTCGAACGATCCAATTTGCCACGGCTTATTCGTTTAGCAAATTCAACTATATCCACGCAAGCAGAGTTGGATTGCAAAATTTCACGTGATCTCAATCGGATACGTGACTTCTCGTACGTCTTGAAACAATGAAATGATCCTTCACAGCGTGTATAGGTAAAGAATTCCTGCGATACTTGGAAACTGATACATATTCAGGAACCTGTTGGAATACGACTTTGAGCAAATTGTCGAGAATCGAGTTGCGGAGGATTTTATTGAAACTGAACGCTGGATGCCGTCGGTGATGAATTCGAGACACGAACGACGGGCAGTCGCGGAAGCGTTGCGGATGAGTTGAACTTGACCGCTGCTGTACCGAATTTCATTTTTAATCGGTCAAACAGCCAGAGGACAGTGTATAGGAAAGTAGTCCGTGTGGTTTTAAGTCACGTCCGCACCTCTGACTTAAATCATCGCTTCGTTGACTGATAAATATTACAATCTCGCAGACGTTTATGCGCCAGCTAGTACACACATAAATACCGAAGATGATTTTGTACAGGTAAGTATATATCGAGGTAACGAGTGAATTTAAATTCAAGGTACACTCCGGCCACTTAAAACGGTTGTTGGATCTATCCTGTTTCCAATAAGATTTCTCGCGCCAAAGCCAGCGGTACGTGCCGCTGTGTACACGAGGCTGGAGTAACGCCTGGTACCTACCTATTCATGGTCGAAGTTGAGAAGACCCGATACTCGCAAGACTCGTCCGCATATGACGGATCTAAATAACAGCGAGCAGAGAGCCCGAAACACTGGAAGCCGCGTGAGTCCATTTGTAAGCAAAACGCCTCGACCTGAGACCGTTATATCCCACAGGCGATAAGTACGTAGACGCACACACACGCGTGTCACGCGTGAGCAGTGTGTATAAAATCGACGCATCTCGGCCGCAGCAACGTCGGTAAGGGTTGTGAAGAATGCATCTCTGGCCGAGTCACAACACACGTGCGTACGCGAGCTAGCGTACAAATTGGGCTGCACGGGTTGTTTAACAAATTTGGTCTAGCGCTGCGGGGGGTTGTTGGGTCGCTCGAACTTCTGACCGGTGATCGCGCTCCGCGGGGCCCGGCGGATGTGCCCGGCTCTAATCCCCCGGGGCGACGGGATCCTTGGGTATTCGCTGCACGAGCAGTCGCTCGCTCTGTACAGACTCGAGCACCGGGCATCGAGCAGGCGCTCGGGTCCATGTCGGCCTGGCGTGGCGCGGAGTGGAGCGGAGCGACCTGCACGAACGGGCCCAGCGTCGGGCCCAGCCAGCACACAGAGCGGCGCAGCGCTGGGTGGTGTGCGCCGGTGCAGCGCAGCGCGGCGCAGCGCGCCGCCGAAGGCAGGAGCACGAGTGAGGCCTCCTCCTCGGCTCGCGGGAGAAGAGGTACCGCTATCGCCCTCTGACCTCTTAGAGTAAGCGAACGAGGCCTCGCGTCCATCGCCGCGGATATATACCGGTAATTTTGCTCTCGGCTCCAGCTTCCTGGTCCCCGTACGGATCGGGATCTAGATCACCGTCGAAAAACAACACCGGTGCACCACATACCGAGATCATGCTTCTTCCATCGATCGGAGACTCCGGGAGACGATTGGTAATCGACCCTCGATTGCAGGATGAAAAAATCCTCGAGCGGGTTCGGGGAATCTACGGATTGAAAATTCTCTCCCGTTCGCGTATCTGCGTTATATGCGCTCCGGTCAAAGGTTGCGCTCAGCTTGCGGGCCACGTATCTTGTATACCTACGGACTTGAGGAACCGAGCACGGTTTCTTTCGATGCGGAATTGGCACAGCCTCTTCACGGTCGCAGCTAGAAACGCCGCGCTGACGCTTTACTCGAGACACACACGCTGCGCTGCGCGGATCGCGAGTTTCCGTGTGCGTGTATAATAGCTCACGGCTTACAGGTTCTCAGGGTTGGGGTACCGTTAGCCTCCGCAATGTCGAGGATGATATTTCGTATTCTCTGCTCTCTCTCTCTCTCTCTCTCCTCTCTCTCACTCTCTCGAGGAACTCGCGCGGCCCGTGCTTGACGTTCGAAAAATGGATGACAAGGCCGGGGAGTCGGGAGGGATAGTGATCCAGCTCGGACCAGGTCACGCGACGGATGTCGAACTAGGATCGAAGTTTCCAGCAGTATGCACCCTGACCACGCGACATTCTTCTCAAGCTTCTCGCTGCTCCGGCCGCTCGATCCACACGAGATCAAACCACGTTTATACCGGTTGTAACTGTTTCCAGAAGATTTCGAAAGCCGGCCGGGGTGAGAAGCGATGCGGTTCGGCGTATACCTAACACCGCGCTTTGTTCTTTCAGGTCGAGCAGAGGCTCCTGCGCGGGCAAAGGATCGCTCCGTTTTAATCGCTAATCACCAATTAACCGGGCGTCCTGCGTCCAAAACCCCCAGAAGCATTTTAACGAGCTGCGTGGTCGTCTGGTTCGGAATTTTACTTCGGCTAGCTCGCCGCTCGCTGCCCGCTCGGTCGGCTGGCTGTCGGGCGTCCAGGTCGCTCCCTTCCTCCGCTGAATGCCCCGATGGACTATGCGAGCTCCTCGTGAGTTCCGGTGTGTGCGTGTGCCTGGACCAATTAGTGCATACTTCGGCTCGGTGTGGTGTCGGTAGTGGCTTTAAGAGAAACACGGACACGGACAAGCGGGCATTGCTTCGCTCTTCGCTCCTCTATTTTCCTGCATTTGTTTCTCGCGTATCCAGTCTCGGTCCTTGCGTTTGATCTGTCAACTTGACAGGAGGGTATTTTAAATTTTCAGTCCCCGCAGTTTCGTGGTCATCGCGAGCAACCGATGGACTAGAGATCGCTAATAAGAGAGAGAGACAGAGACAGAGCAGCAGGGCAGAAAGAACCGAAACAAAAAACGCCTCTGCTGAAGGGCGAAGAGAATCGGCGGACATGAGTTGTTTCGGGGGAAAAGAGGAGCAGCTCTACCTGCTAGAGTTGATGGTCGGTAAGCTGCGACTCGTTCCCGAGAAGACGAAAGACGTAGGGGATTGTCATCTTGTCATCAAGATTAAGTTCATCGATTTCCCAGTCTTCGAGATCTCGAGGGGTGACTTCACCTCGACCAAACCTTCGCCGCCCGACGCTGAAGACGGATCGCTCGACTTCTCGGCAGGAAAATCATGCCTCTTTACCAAGCAGCCGCGAGACCTGGTGCTAGGAATGCAGTCCGATCCCCTTAGAGTAGGCGTATTTTGCACGGGCGATACTTACCCGATCGCCGAGTCCGAGGTTCCGATGTCCGGGTGCCTCTGCGACCAAGTTGCCATGGCGATGAACGACCCGGATCATTTGCCAAAGCCGTACACGCTGAAGGGTGGCTTCCATCTCCAAGACCCAGGCGGCAATCCGTCCGGAAGCGTCAGCCTCGACTTGAGACTCACGTGCTTCGGAAAGTCGATCACCACGCACTACCAGCTCCAGCCGAAGTCCTTCCTGTTCAAAAACGACAAAGAGAGTGGTGAATTTTGCGTGAGACGCGTAGTTCCACCGCCGCTATGCGGCGATCAGTCGATCAAAGTCGTCCAGGACGGGCGGGAGATGCAAGTGGGCAAGTGCGGTGACAGCATGCTACCTGACGCCATTATCGAGGACGTACTTCCGGAACCGCCTGTACCGGTCAAGGAAGAGAAAATAACGAAAGGCGCCAAGGGCGTAAAGAAAGAGAAATTGCCAAAAGGTGAAAAGGGCAAAAAGAAGGCAGCCAAAGCGTGATCAGCCCACTTAGGCATGTGAGAGATAGGACGAGTGGAATCGGTGAGGTAAGAGCGATTCTTTTCTGTCGAAAAATTTCCGTAGCAACGAAATCGATATGGGGATCACAATCAGTTGGTGATCGAAATTTGGTGTCGGCTTACCGCGGTCCCCCTGGGTAACTGGGTGCAAAATTAATGGAGTGTCTTACCGTGAATTGAAATGTTCCACTAAAGGATAAAAAAAAAATATTGTAAACGAAATTACTGTAGCGTTTTTTTTTTTTTATTTCTCTCAAATCGCGCGGAAGACGAAAAGATTCACATAACGACTAGTGCTCGTAGAGCTGTGCAAATATGGACGCGTGC
Organism: Neodiprion lecontei; assembly: GCF_021901455.1. Taxonomy (NCBI): domain Eukaryota; kingdom Metazoa; phylum Arthropoda; class Insecta; order Hymenoptera; family Diprionidae; genus Neodiprion; species Neodiprion lecontei. The sequence continues at coordinate 42,422,624 of NC_060261.1, read as the reverse complement.
GGTACGTGCGTTGGCTCGAAAGAGGAACAACTCTACATGGTGGAGCTGCTCGTTGACAAGTTGAACCTCAGCCCGGACAAGGTACGGGAAGCTGGTACCGCACCTTTGTCCGTACATCTCAAGTTCGTCGACTTTCCAGCATTCGAGATCAGCCAGGCGGAATTCGTCACGGCCAAGAAGCAGAGCGACAAGGATGCGTCGTTGAACTCGGATGGAAAAACGGGGGCGGGGGGCCTTGTGGATTTCAGCGCTGGAAAGTCGTGTCTCTTCACAAAGCAGCCGCGAGACTTGGTGCAGGCGATGCAATCGCAGCCTCTCAAGATCGGTGTTTACAAAACGAGGGAAAAAGTCCCGTGTGAGCCTCCGAAAGGCGACAAACCGATTTGCGAAACGCAGGTACCGCTGTCCGGGTGTCTTTGCGACCAAGTGGCAATGGCCATGAACGATGCGGGACATCTGCCCAAACCCTACACCCTCAAGAACACCTACAACCTGATCGACTACCAGGGCAAACCCTCGGGTACCATAGCGATATTCCTCAGACTCTCCTGCTTCGGGAAGTCGATCGTGACTCACTTCGCCTTCCAGGAGCGATCCTTCCTCTTCAAAAGTCCGCAGTCCAGCGACGAGTTCCAGTGCACCAGGGTTCCACCCGACCCGGAGGTACTCGCTCGAAAGGCGAACCAGGTCAAGGACAAGATCTGCGTCCCCCCGGGCGGCACGGAGCAAGAAGAAGACCCTCTGCCGAGACCTCGAGACGTCGTTGGGCTGGCTCCGATCTGTCAGGAGCTTGCGAGGAGGGACGGAGGCCCGGCGAACCTCGACCCGCCCATAAGTGCGCCATCGACGGCACCGAGGGTCGGCATGAACCGTCCGAGCTTCGAGAAATTAACCAGCGCCGAGAAGCTGAACGATCGGGATTACAGAGGGCTGGTGTACCGCGCCTACCCGAACCAGCCGACGTGCGCTTGTGCCCCGGGGGGAAACTTCCTGAAAGGTATAACCGGGGACGTTCCGTGCACGGGGGCGGCCTGCGGGGGCGGCTGCTGCGTCGGCACGAGGCGTTTCGACCCTCCGGCAAATGATCATCACGGCGGCGGTAAAAACATGCCGTGTTACACGGGAAATTGCTGTTCCGGAACGCCGTGGGTTCCCGGAGGAGGCTCACGGCTGCGGGGCGGTGGCTGCTGCGACGGAAATTATTCGAGGAACGGCCAACAGCGAGGTGGTAGCGTCGCGCAAATAACGACGAAGACGACGACAAATCGTTGTTCGACCGGCAACACTGGCATCCCAGCACAGCCGATCGAGGCCCTGATGACGGGGGCATGCAGCGTTCCTCAGGCCGGAGAAAACGCGAAAAAATCGTCTGGTTGCGGTTGCCAGGGGAAAAGCGGGGGCGGCGAAATGCCGATGAGAGCAGCAATCGGCAAAGATGGCGGTTCCTGCACGAAGAGACCCTGCCTCGGCATCGATTGCCTGCTGCGGGCGTTCAAGGAGACCCAAGAGTTCGTCGACTCGATCGGGAAGGTGCCCGGACTGGCGGGCCTCGGGCTTCCCGATCCCTCGGAGAGCCCGTATTTCGGTCGGGACCGCGACACCAGCTGCTCCCCGAAGAAGCCACCGGGGTCCAGAGCGTCCCCGTACACGAGCGCAGCGAGCGTTAATTCACCGGCGAAAAACCAGCCCGTGGGGGTGAAAACGACCCCCGGATTCCCGAGCCCTTACACGGTTGCGATGGCCGGGCGAACCGGCGTCGTCCGCGAAGCGGTATCCTCGTTTCCGGAAACCGGCTCGTTCGGCTCGACACGTGCCAAGAAGAAAGACGAGAAGTCCGACAAACAGTCGGAACTGCTGCCCCTGCCTCCGCTGGAGATCGAGTTGGGCCCCTGCGGAGAGCCGAGGTGTAGATCCCGCAGGAAGAAGCCTCGGGAGGAGGCCCACAGCCCCGAGGCTCAGGGCGGGGCCCCGCTGTCGAAGAAGTTTCCGGCGCAGGTGAGGCCCGCCAGCGGGGGAGGCTCGTCCAAGACAAACGGTGGCACCGGGGGCGGCGCAAGGCCCGTCAGCAGGGGCAAACAGACGAAAGGGCCGCACGCGGTTCCGGGCCCCGCTGGAGACCGGGCTCACTCGGGTTCCAAGTCGTACGTCAAGGTGAGCAGACGGGTGATGAAGTTCGTTTACACGGCCGGTGCCTCCTACCCGGGGATTAACTACGGGCACAAAAACTGCCTCGACGCGAGGATGAGGGTGCCGGCGAATATGGGGTGGCTGTGGAACACGAACGAGGTTGTAGGGAGGCTGAAACCCCGGCTCGGGTGGAAACCCGGGGCAATATCGAGGTACATGAACGAGCTGCTGCGACAGGCGAAGATGGCGGGCAACGCGGACAGCAGGCCCGGAAGCTCGTCGTCGAGGAGCAAGAAGGGGAAAATGCTGAAGAACAAGAGCAGGAGCTCGCCGTCGATACACAAAAGCCAGGGGACGGGGAAGAAGAAGGACGAGGAGGAGGAGGTCGAGCTGCCACCCACTTTGCACATTCACCGAAAGGACGGCACATACTACGTGACTATGTATCCGATAAAGCAGGAGACTATGGAGGTCCCGCAGCTCCAGGAACCGATGAAACCCCTGCAGTTTAAAATAACGAAGAATAAGGACGACGCCTCGATCGCCTCCAGCTCGACCGCGTCTGACATGGAAATTGAATTCTCTCCACCGGCTGCGGTCAATCGCTACCGTAAAAAACCCAATGTGATACACGTAGACACGCAGGTCAAGCAACAGGAAATACTAGACGCGTTTAAGCCCCCGGGCAGCAAAAAGGGCAAAGGGGATGGGAAAGGAACGGGAAAGAAAGGAAAGAAGAAATAATTCGTACCTGGGTGGAACACGTCCTTTCAATGGTATGAAGAAGAATCTTTATCTCGGATCTTTTCCCGAACGCGTAGAGACAGAATTCTGAAACACGTGAATCATACACCATTAATTTCTGTTATTTCTATTCCGTCGTTCTACCATAAATTTATTGCAAGCTTGATCTAGAATGCTATAGTGACATTCCTGTTACTTTGCGTGAGTAAATTGCCCGATAGAATATGATCCAGAATTATTCGAAAGAGCTGATTTTCAAATTCTGTGACGACGTGCCGCAGAGAAGATTTTTACTCATCAAGTAGAGAAAGGGGGCATAGCATTTCAAATATTTAAAATTTACATCGAAAAAAGTGATAAATCTATGAGACCAATAGTATTTCGATTTTTTTGATTTGATGTTTGAATGTCCTCTCTTACCATGTTCCAGTGCTGCAGGTCGTTGAGACAAGTGAACTTGAATCGATGAGCTTTGGAAAACGGCCGAAGGTGGCGCCACCGAAAAGTCAAGTCGAGCGAGTTGACGCGTGGTAGATGAGCCGTCTGCAACCACGTATTTACCTAACCTAAAAACCGGACAAAAGGACGTCAGGTAGACAGCGAACATGAGCGAGGCGAACACTGATCGGGAAACAAAGATCCTCAGAGAGAAGATGCAGGATCTGAAGGATGTAGAGATAGGTCCTCTGCCGCCAAACTCACCGTGGGTGAGGCCGGTGCGAATGCAATTCCGACAGGCAGGAAAACTGAAGAAATGGGATCTGCTCCGTATCCACGACTCCGTGGCCATGATCGTCTTCAACGTCACCCAGAGGAAACTTATATTCGTATCCCAGTTCCGTCCCGCCGTTTTCTATGCAAGTTTACCCGAGAAACAGGGCAAAGTTGACCTTCAGCAATACCCTCCGAGCCTTGGCGTTACGTTAGAACTTTGCGCAGGCATCGTAGACAAGGATCTACCCATCGCTGAGATCGCTAGGGAGGAATTGCTCGAGGAGTGCGGATATAACGCTCCTGTTTCCAACTTCGTTAAGCTCCACACATGCAGGTCTGCGTCCATTCGCTATTGGACCATTCGCTTATCTTTGCACTATAGTTGTCGGACACGCGGCACGTATTTCAGGTTAATGCAGGGCTGGCACACATTCGCTTAGTTGCTTCGCATTATTCATTGCAATTATAGACTTACTTTCGTGCTTCGTTCAAGTCGTATACCCTGCAACTCAAATTTCAATTTTCCCCATGACTTCAATGAGACTGCGCTGCTTGATAAGTCCAATAGTCGCCGTTACTTTTCGTTTTGATGAATGCGCATATAGTAGGTAAATTTTGCAAGCCAATTATTGAGTTTTTTTCTGTAAAAAGTTGCCTGCTGCCAGCTCTGTTGCAAAGCAATGAAAAAGAGAGTCGTTTTCCTCCCTTTGTACTAGTAGGTTTTCAATGAACGAATCGTATCGTGTAAATGTAACTGTCCAATTGGTCGTCTGTACTCATGTCCTTAATAAATATTGTTACTCCTTAAATTTTCATTTCATTTACTGATTGGCATTGTCGTATTATGCCATGCTTTCAGAAGTGGAGTCGGACCTACAGGAGCCATGGAAACACTCTTCTATGTAGAAGTTACAGACGAGATGCGAGTGAATTCTGGTTCGTACCAAAGGCAGAACAGCAGAGCTTTGATGCTGCAACTTTCTTCTTTGAACATGAAATATCAATTCTTCCGTTTCAGGTGGGGGTTCGGAGGTTGAGGGTGAGCTGATCGAGGTGGTCGAATTGAGTGTAAACGAATTTAAGGAGTACATAAACCGTCCAAGCATCCAGAGTCCACCGGAAGTTTTATTTGCGGCATCCTGGTTTTTCCACAATAAACCAGAGCACTGTTCCTAAATGAATAACACCTATGTATGTAATATAACATATAAATATATTTATACCCTATAGTTAATAACCGTCAATCAACAAATGGTGGTTATTAATCATTTAATAGTATATTAAGGGACATTAAATGACCATTACCCTCCAGTTGACGTTTATCAATTTTATGTTTATTTACAAAGTTTTGTTTTTTATATCAATTAAAATGGCAAAATAGATAGGTACTAGTGCTCAGCCTCATCTTTTGTAAATTGGGAACTGACCCAGGCCAAACCCCACTTCAGATTGGTCAGTAAAAATTTGAGAGCCTTGGTCCATTGCTCTTCGGAATTGAATTGGATCCTATAAATAAAACGGTGACAATTTTCGTACATTCCAGAGATTTGAAGAGTCGAGTCAAAACGCGACTTTAAAAGACGTGTACCAAGTTTAATAATAAAGGAAAATGAATACTTTACTTGATTGAGTAAGAATTTCCGGTTGCAGAATCCTCAATTTTACCACGATCCATTCTATAGGGAAGGCAAAAGCCACTGTCACCTTTTTCAACCTCTTCCTTAAACTGTTGCAAGCAATCCAAAAAAGCAACCATGGCAGCATCAAATTTTGTGTCCCATAAAAATTTGAAACCACCACTGCCATACAACGGGAGCTCTCTATGCTGATCGAGGACTTCAATATAGCTATGATTACCAAATGGGACCAGTCGAAAACGCTGGAATGTAAGATTCATCTTTCGGGCTAGGGCTGTTAATAAGAGAGTCGTTTGACCCCATGCTGCATTTATTTCGCTCCAGTCTACAGGAGCGCTAGGTAGACGACCCAACCGAAATGAATTTATCGTTCCAAAATGTCCGGAATGCCAAATATGGAATGTGGCATTAAATACGTTCGTCTTTTTCAGCCTCTCTAGTTGTGAAGCTGCGTAAGCCACTTGATTCTCCAAGCTGTAAAAGCATATCTACATAGCATTTGACGCTGAAAGTATATTGGGTAATTCGTATTTTGTTTCGAATCGACATAGTATTCAAAACTCACAAATTCAACCCGATAACCGATAAGATCCCGAAACATTCCTGACATCAATTCTTGTCACAGTAATTGACAAAAAACTTTTAAAACTATCATGCCGCTCGATACTTCATTCTGCTAAGTGCATTAAAATATTGTCAAGGTACTACGCCAAATATTTTGAAAGCAAACATGCGGAATTGTATAACATTACATCATCGAAATAGTACTAACATTACTCGCTTAAAAAGCTTATGATTATTAAAGCATTATTGTACATCAAAATACAATAGATTGAATTTTATTACCTGCGGAATTCGTCTTCGGCAAACATCATGTCTCTCCTGTGTCTGGAATACTCTTTCCAGTAGCGTTCCTCCTCTCCCTGTAATCGCTCTCGTTCCCTTTCCTGCTCAGCTATCGCAGTTCTAGTGGCAGCCTCTTCTCTCTGCAAGGCCTCCAACTCTCCAATCATTCTCTCCTCTTCTGCCTTGATGTCATGCAACTCTTTGACGAGATTATTCAGTTCAAGATCATCGTCGAGCTGCACCTGTTCGGATTCCAATCGCTTTAAATATTCGTTGTAATCCGACCACTCTCCCTCTGTTAATCTCAACTGCTGATCCATCAACATCAATAAGCTGTCTGTACATTCGTCACATAGCGGATGATCAGCTGAGCTACTACTGCTCAGTATATCAAAAAGCGTTGCTCTAACCTGAGAATGAGAAGGATTTTGTGGATAAAACAATTGTCTGATTGTGGATAAAATAATATTTCACACATAGAACACTTTACCCTGAGGTGGTGGCTCAGACATTCAGTTTCTCCCGAATCTCCGACGAGCATAAATCCGTTCGATCCATTAGCTGATTCGGTCAACCGAAAGGGTGGAGCCAATTGTTCTAAGCTATCGCTATGGTGTTCGAGGTCTCCGACAGAGTGTTGGTGAATCGGAACTATGGAAAAGAATGAGCTAATAAGAAACAATGTATTATAAGGGGTGTAAATAGTGGATAATGAAAAGTACCTCCATTCTCATTAGGAATATCTGTATTTCGGACTGTATTCCTTCACATACTGATATTCAGTGAAACTGATGTGGGGAAAATACAGAAGATGTGGAAAATTACTTATCAAAGTGATTACTCAGCGTTTTGTTAATATTTCCCGTTTCAAACGAGCGTGAGGTTTGATCAGATGAATGTCAAATATTTATACATTATACGTATGTAGATAGAAATGAAATTACCTACGTGAAAGTTCAGCGAGTGTGTGTTCCCCCAGGTGATTGAAGCTCGTGTCCAATCGCAAGGGCTGCAAGCATCTCTGGCAAGCGAAGCTGACGGTAGCTTTTGCATCCATCATTGTTACCCGCTCGCGGTTGAGGAATTGTTACACTCTGCGTTTTATGCAACGGATCGTTATTTACAAATACGCATTTGACACTTGGAAGACGCGGATCAGCTGTTCACACGTTGTTACCAAACTACCCACTAACCAACCACTAACCTTCAGGCGTCGGACCGAGATTTCAATCTCTAGATGGCGCTAGCTTAAAGGAAGCCCCGCCATTTTGAACACATTTGGGAGCCTTTTGGGAGCGCGTGGACCGCTCGAGATTCGAGATTCGAGGTTCAAACAACGTTGCAAGTCATCCTGTCCGTTAACGAAAAAATTTAAAGACGCTAATTTAAAAAGAAAATTTTAAAATGACCCTGCGCCAATTTTCGTGACCAATACTCTGCCGATAAGTGAACCTGTGTAGGTCTAGCGTCGTAGGAAGCCGTATTAACCATCCAGTAGCTTCTTTATCGGTAGCAGACGTTTAACACGCAAGCCGATAAGACGTAAACACTGATCTCTATGGTGTAGCATGGAGAACAGTGGACGTACACCACCCCATTAGGATAACCGTCTTTAACGGTCTTCAGTAAAAATATTATTGCACCCATATTGCGACATTGAATTTTGAAACTTAATCTATACTCACTTTAGAATCTTTTATAGAGAATTGTTTCGCACTTTTTCAAATAACATGTCAAAATCACTCAATCAAGAGTTCGTTTTTCTATTTAATGTACAGGATTAACTCGCGATTTAACGGCGATTTTGTACCTATTGTGAGTGTCAATTATGACACGGATTCTTGTATTTCGTCTACACAAATACGACATTCAAAATGTGAGTCATTTCAAACAAATCTAGTCAAATTGCTAGTGAAAATTCCTATTGCGATACTTTCAAAATATCTTGATATAATAGCACATTGAACCCTACTCCACCGAGTTGATAATCAATTTCTAGAATACCGCGAGAGCATGCCAAAAGACGTTGCGTTGCTGTTGGTCAAGAAGCTTCGTATTTTGACACGCTGGTATTACGTACTACTTCTTCCGCCGATTTGGTAAGCACAGATAGATGAAAAATGAACATTTTGGATCAAAAAGTCTCTCTTTTCAAAAATCACTACTCTGTAATATCGAAATCTGTTAAAAAACCACTTCCGGATTGATAAGTATTTTGAATAACGAGAGTTTCTACATTCAAAACACGCTGTGTTAAAATGAAGTATTCTTAATTTACGTGAAAATTTGAGAAATAAAACTGTAATAATCATTTATTATCCTCTAACTAATCCTCGTGAAGGCAAAATCAAATTGATTATTGCTAACTAGTGATTTTCGAATTTACGTTGGTAACAAGTTCCAACCGGAGTTTATCGCCCGGGCTCTTTGTTACTGCAACATTTGTTCAAAATTATATAAGATGGCACGGTTGTATTGTAGGAAGGTGCTGCCGACCCTCCGACCTGGCGGCAATTTGATGAACTATTCTTGCCGCAAGCGGACAAGCGCGAACTAGTACAAATCATCTCGTAGAATCGCGTGCATTGGGTTATTCAATGTTTCATACTGCTGTAAGGCAACATGAAAATTAAATGACGGTGTTTCGTACAACAAGATAATCATTTTTTAAATATTCTAGCTGCAGATTTAGCTGATACAGTTGGTAAATAGAAAACTTAGGGATTAATCATCCCATTTTTAAAGTGTACCAATCCCGTCCCGTTTTACAGGGAACCGCATTTGTATTAAATACGAAACAAATTAGCATTTAATTTATCACGGTCAATCAAAGGCTGAGAAACGAATAGTGTAATATTATAGTTAATTAGTTTTCGTCGGGTTAAAAAAAAAACTGCAACGCGTGAGTATATGGTCGAATAAACGAATTGAAATGTGTAAATACGTATTCAAGCCGAGTGTGCCTGTGTTATAGATCACATACGTCCCCAATGGAAGTTTATCCTCTGGAACTCGTATATATCCGTTTGGTTCGTTTCTCCGCATGTGGTTCCAGAGGCTCGTATAATGGTTTAGAAAGGTGTTTCAAAAGTTCCCTGAAATAGTGAAGGTAATTAACTCAGCGGGACGCAGTACCGTATCGGGATCGAGATTGACGAGGCGGTGGAGAGGGACAGGAAAGATCGTTGAGAAATTTAAATAACAACATTTCAAGTTACACTCCAAATTTGAGTGGAATAAGAATTAAGGTTGATATATAATGACGGGGCGCGGTGAGACGCGTGGATGTGAAAGAATGTAACAACCGTCCCAGACGTTTCTCAACACGAGATCGTACAAAGCTTCTACCAATTAATAAACTGGTCGACATAGTCCTGTCCATTTTTACGTGGGTATAATCCAACGTCCGACGTTTCTCCCGCGTTTATAATACGCCATCCCCGAAGTATAGAGGATATCACATTTCACGACACGGGTATTGGACCGACGCCCGCGTACCTTCGTACAGCTGTATTAGATATACAACGGTGGATTACAGTTTCCATTTTTGTAATCAAATGACAAATGGCAGACCGACACGTGACCGCGACGAGTGATTGTTCTCATTGTTGGCTCGAGGGTCGCCTCCCGGTCCGACTAGGAAGTGTGGGGTAGGCACCCTGGTCACCATAAGCGTGCAACGAGCTCTGACTAATTCAATTCACCCGATGCATTATAATACCGACTGTTCAACTATTGTTTTCAATTTTCGACCGTCGCACATCCGCGCCACTCGGGGGATTCCATTGACGCGTGCCAACTACACCGAGAATCAAGTTTCGCCCAAATTTAGAAAAGTGCTTTTACCCCGCGCTGCAGCCTCCAGCTGCGGCATCTGTGCGCATTCACGTCCCCGCGAATGGATGCGCCAATTACTTTGTCAATAATTAAAACAAAAAAAAAAAAAACACCGACTATCCTGAAATCATCTAGAGTGACGACAGCTGTACCGAGCCCAAATTTCAAGTACGTACACCGTTTACTCAGAGTAGCATTACGGCTGTTGAAATGTTGTCGGGATGCAGGGCGTAAATAAAAAAGTCGTAAAAAACTTAGAGCGAGTCGATATTTCGATGATTTCTACAGACACGTTCCCCATGATACATAAAAAATAACCTTGAAAAAAGAAACCAATATTCTTCGTCGACCATGAGAAAGAAAGCTTTCGGAGGAATTTCTCAAATGATCAACCATTCTGTTTCTATTTCTGTTTCGGAGCTGTATGTAGGCACCTATCGGAGCGTCGACAGCTCTCTGCAGCCGCAGGAGACGACCGGGATAATCCAACGTTTTATTTTTGGACGGGCACATGGGCTTGCAAGCGCGTTGTCGCCGCGTCCTGCAGTCTGACTTGGCCCTCTTGACCTCCCCTGCAGCATTCGGTGGATACGTGAGCGAAATAGGCATTCCTCCTCCCCCTCAACTCCCTCCGGAGACGGCGATATCCTGCGGAGCTGCAGCATCCCTCGGGAAATACGATTCTCAGGAGTCAGGAGCGCATATCGACTTTCGACTTTTTTACGCGCTCCGCAGAGTCGGCGATCAAAGAAACTCGGGCAGCGTTCTGCAGAGCTGAAAGTTGCTTCTTCCCATACGTAAAGCGATATATTTTGTACATGTATCGAAACGGGTGTACGATTCTTGACACTAAACTCATGCTCGGCGCTTCGGGGTTTGTAATTAGTTGCCACTTGCCACTTCCCGCCGAGATATATATCGTTATAATTGCGATTGCCCAACGAGTCTGCAACCGATAGATTACAAACTATCCTAGCTGAGCGCCTCGAGCAAAGGCAACGGCTGTGATACAGTGTTGCGTAAAATTAACAAAATGGTCAATAAAATTTTAGTGGTCCGGAGTAGTGGCGCAGCATGAGGCGAGCGTATACTTTGCACGATACGTGGCTGCGAACAAAGCCGATATTTCAAGCGTGCAATGTATACGACCACCGGCGGGACGTCGCGCGATTTCAAAACCCAGATCACGATTGGCGTTCGCCTTTCGAAGAAGGGCCGTAAGGCCCAATGGCCGCAGTATTTAACTCCCACTAGGCGATGCCCGGGCACTTCCTCTCGCCCCGGAATTCCCGCTGCTGTTGAAGCATCTGGCAACGGCTTGAAGACCGAAGCGTCGGAGGAAACGTCGTAACGCTTTTCCGTATGACGTATCCGTAAGGGATCTCCGGGGCCCAACATGGGCTCGAGAAAACCACGAGGAACGGACCCGTGGGTGGTGGGCGAGCGGTAACGTAGATCGAAGGGAAGATGGAGATGAAGATGAAGGGGCGAAGATACGCTTTGGGAATGGTCCGAGTGGACAGAAGGACCGCACTCGATGCGACAGATATAAGTGCAGCACCCGCACCAAACTTATGCTAATGTCCCAACCCGGCCGTTTTGTGGAACGACAGGGCGTAAGGTGTCCGAGAGGGAGGAGCGTGCACGACTCGAGAAGATGCCGAAGACCTTATGCGCTGCACACGGACTCAACAGGTGGCTTCGTCTTCTCTTTAGGTATTCTTGTACGCGCTGCTGCAAGTTTTCCCCAAGATTATTAACTCGATAACTGAAGCGTTAAAGTAATAGGAATGATTATTTACCGCAGCGCAGATTATAAAAACTTGTTAAAGTGTAGTCGGGAAAAAAGGACACGACTTGTTCTCGGTAATATCGACGGTGCTGCGCCGAATTTGGTATATAATTCAAAATCTGCTATACCATTTTTTTAAATCACGTTCGTGTACAAACGAATTACGATCAACTCGTTGTTAATGTTTCTTTTTTATTCAAGAGGAGTGATTTCTGTGTTGACGATCTTGATCTTGTTGCCATTTCTTGACTTCGAATCTGCGCAAGAACCGGATTTCAGGTCGTGACGACGATCGTGACAACGATGATAAAGAAATTGTAGATCGCTCGAAGATATCGATCAGTGAGTATTACGTAAGCGATTAAGCGTCAGAACGACTCGGCATGAATTTAGAAAAGAAATGTTTGAAAATTTTTCGAGGTCGTCAAAAGTCGAGGATAATCATCCGGAATTACGCAATCAGCCGTCCCTTTTTCCTGATTCGGGCAATAAAAGCAGCACCGATTCGAACGCAGTGATTGGTGTTTCTCCTCGGGTCAATTAATCTCAATTTGGCGTTTATACACGGGGCTGCTTGACCCAGGCCACCGCGACTTTCACCATTCCATTAGTCATTCGCGTTAGCCGCGGAGTACAAAGACTAGTATAATTAAGATTAATTAGCGAGGATCGGGCGCGCCGGGCTCGAAGGAGCAGATATCTCACCGATCGGACGAGTCCCAAACCCGTCGTCCGCGGTACCGCGCAGCCGGCGTTCCCACATCGGCACATCGGCGTGCAGCTAGGGCGGAATCGGCGGAATTGGCGGAATCGGCGAACCCGGAAAATTCCCCGGCGCGTCCTCGACGTACGTCGATCGCGGGGACGCTCGAGTGGGTGGGCGGCGACTCGGGCCAGGTTCTTTCCGTCAAGGCGGAGTGCCCCGGTAGCGAAGTGAGCCGAGTTCGAAGGTTCGAGAGTTGAGTGAGGCGCGGGCGTCAACGGCGGCGTCGGCGTCGAGAGGGCCTCCGCCAATCCGTCGCTCAGCGGCCATGTTGCCGGGGCGGAGCCCTCCTCTTGGCTCGCGATGCCGCTGCCACTACCACACCGCACCACGCCACCCGGGCACCTCTCCCCCGTCGAGTTGGTATCGCCGCTGGGCTGCTCCTGGTCCCGGTTGCACCTGCAGGCCCGACCTGGTCCCCGTTCGTCCGGTCACCCTCGGTTGGTCCGCCGACTCGGGGACGCCGCCGGCACCTTTCTTGCGACTGCGTACGCGTTTTTCGTTTCTTGTTTTTTTTTTTTTTTTTTTGCCTCGAACCTTCGCCGCCGCAGCATCGTGCGCTTTTCTCGCCCAAAGGTGCGAACGTGATGCTCGAACACGATCTGCAGCGGATTCGATCCCGAATCGATACGTATAATGCAGTTTCGCGCCGGCGTCGCGACGGATAAAACGCTAATCGTTGACGCGATCGATACGCCGATTGATTCCCGTTACATCACGCGTGCGTTGATCCAAGGGCGGCTTCGATGAAATCGTAGGAACCGGGATTTGGGTCGGAAAGTTAGGCGATCGGTCGAACCGGTGAGTCAATCGCGTTTGAAACGGACTCGAAACGCGCGGAGCGAACGAGAAGACGGATACGGGGAAGGCTACCAATTAGTCCCGTGAATTAATTTGTCTTTTTCACACCTCGGAGCCGAGGCTGGAGGATCGAGGCCGAGCCGAGCTACCGACGTCTCCTTTAATAAATCTGTAGATTTCGGCGGCCGCGGCGAATCAGAAGCAGAAGCACGCTCGTTCCCGATCCCGACATCGTGTCGCGCTAATGTAGACGGTATTTCAATCCGAAGCAGCAGGCATGCTTTGCCTATCTCAGCTGCATGTACCACCGTATTAGGAATACCCGCCTGCCGGGATGTGCTGCACGCAAGTCCGCCGCTCAATCGAAAGCTCTACCTAATACCGCACGTTCGTTAGCCGTGTCTCCGTGTGCGCGTAACGATCGTTTCCCGAATCGAACGATTTATCGACGTTTTATTGGGCCGATCGAAACGGCCCGTTCGATCGCTTCGCCCGGATCGATATGTTATCCGTTTTGCCCGCGGGGCCCGACTGACGTGATTAAAACGATAAAAATCACCTGCGCTTGAAACGTCGTAATGGATCAAATTGAAATACTTGTATTATATATTATGCGGTGGGTTTAACCTTATAGATGCGTATCCGTAAGCGTACTGCAGTCTTATGCCTTATACCTACTCGGTAGGCGAAGTCGGATTTATAAGCTTGTCGGCAGTCTCGGTGAAAATTTATGTCAGTCTTCCAGCTCATAAATTATACAAGTGAACATACCGCACTGATCTCGCGCAGACGCGTGACATGCGGTAAATCGAAGCGCATATGTGTTGGGATATACGTATATACATGTACTTATATATAATATACGTGCAGGGTAAGGGTGAGGCGAATTTCCCTCGAATCTTTGAGATAAACTTAATGTAACGCGTGTGCAGATACATATGATTGCTTTACCGAGACTTATATAATAATATCACGTGTCGCGGATGATGCACCGAAAATAATTATTCATACAACCGGCGCGGAGTATCAAATTTATGCGCGTATATAATATTCGATTGCGTAATTGCGCAGGTACGCGGGGCAGAATTAACGTTGGCGCGTAAAAAATGTATGCTCTGCATACTTTATTAGCCGTGGAAAGAAACGGTACTCAATTATTCGGACGCGGTTCTCTCATCCCGCGGTACGTAAGAAAAATAAGAATTTTGTTAATTTTTGAAAAGAACGGAAACTCGTATTTCAAAACAATCGCATTAGACACGACGATTATGCTCCACGGCTGACCTGCGCCGGGCAAACTTTGTAATTTTGCCCAATTTCCATGCTATTATTGCAGGCCGCACTGCGGGTAATAAAACGATAAAGGAAAGGAGGAATCTCGCCGAGGAATCTCGAGAGCTTAGCTCGATATGTGGTCCGAGTAAAAAGCGCACCGAGTCTCTCGTTACAATACAGCTGATGCGGCTGTAATAAAAGTGGCGAGTTAATTAGGGGAGGATATGTGTAATACACACGGCAGATATGGGTTAAAGGTGGGTAAATATGAATGGCATGCGTGCATGGAGCCGTGCCGGCTGAGTGCGTGTGGGATAATTCGAGATTTATCTGCCGTAAACCGCTTTACATGAAGATTCAGGGGTATTTATACAGTAATTAAAATTTCTCATCCTGCAACTACGTTCGATGCGGCCCAGAGGCGGACAGGTTTTAATTTTATCACGACACTAAAAACTCCGCGTACACATGCATGTATATAGGTATAATACTGCATCGTCTCACCGTCGGATAAACGCCTATTTATGAACCGTTCGTTTCGCCTCAGACTCTGACTTTCAAACGGACCTCGACAAGCTATTCGGCTCGGATTATACATGCCGGTTGCATATTCAAATCAGACGTTTTATTTTTTTTTTTTTTCTTTTTCCTTACTTTTTACAATTACATCTCTCTACGCCGATTGTAAGAAACTCGCCGCATCACGGTGTACGTATAATAATAAATCTCACGGTCGCGGTAAGACTCCGAATTTGCAGGCGAATACCGATTTATGTATAATTTGAAAAAAAAAATATATATATAACATATATTACTGTAAAATACAAAAACGGAAAGCAGATACACTGTTAAAAATTTTTGTATGGATCTTCTCGCACTGTATTGGAAGTTTTATTCGGATACGGAACAGTGAATTCACCGTACCGAGTTCACTGTTTATTCAATTTACAAATACAACAAATTTACTACACAATTCAGTGAATTCAAATGACTATTTTGTCTTTTTCTTATAAATTTTAGTAAACTCGTAATGATTCTTATCGTAATTTTAAGACAAATACATGGGATTTGCAAATGTGCAGCCTGATTTCGTAGTTTGTCAACTCCATTGTACGGTAAATGTGCAGTAAATTCACAGTCGCTTTTAATAGTACACGTAATTCCACCTCAGAATCGTAAAGGCTTTACAATTTTCCGTGTGCTCGCAGGGCAAATGTTCGAGGTGACACGACGGCGTCGAGATTCGAAGCGTCGACAGGGTGAAGACGAAGCGCGATCCTTTCCGAAAGGGGAAAGTCCGACGAGCAATTCATTCTGGGTTTTGTAACACAGAACACAGCCCGGGTTGCACAAGGCAGCTGTATCGACACCGTTCGGCGTCCCTGTTGTCGAAAAAATGTCGTAAGCCAGAGAGGGTTTTTAGAAAATAATACCTATGGTTTGTCAATACGGTATCCAGAGATGGTTGTAAGGTAGAAGAGGAACGCCGCGTGCGTAACGCGTATCGCACCCGCCCCGGATAAGGAAAATTACGATTTTATTCAAAGTTGAGTAATTAGGACGGCACCGATTCCCGAACCACTCAGCACCGGGGCCTCTGCGGGGCCTACCACATAATTACGGGTTTCGTCGGGCGCGAACGTCGGGTTTCACCTCCGTGGGTTTATTTTCCTAGTAGGTTTACGCGATGAATCTGTTGCTCGGTCGGCGAGCCAGCTATACGCCAAACATCGGAGCGGCCCGTGTTTACACCGTATGTATTTACGAGTCCCGCCCACGAACATGGTTTACGGAATCCCTTGCTCGAGAGCGGTTCTTACGGTGTCCTCCGGTCTGTACAACCCCTCGAGTCGAGCGTCGATTCCTTCCGCGACGCCGAGAATTACGCGCGCGTCCGTACGGCGAAAATCGGAAGTCGGACCGCGATAATGGCGACGCGTGTTTCGAGGAGCCGGAAGACCGCGGCAGAAATTCACTTCCGACTCTCTGGTAACGCGCGGCGATTTTCAGAGAGCCGAGTGGTGCTCGCGTAACATGCGTCAGAGGTAGGTACATAGGTGGCTGCACATATTGTCGGTGTTTTTTTTTGTATTCGAGGTATACGGCAGGAAGAGCCGGTCCGTGGAACGGTAGTCGTACATTTTTTCTCGCGTGTAAAACATAACTGTTCGGCAAACAGAAGCCTGAAAGAGGCGCGATCGTCGCGCGTCCGTGTTTGCTTGACATATGGCCGTTATCGTGTATTAACTTTTGTACAAAAAGTATGGAAGAAAAAAAGGAAGGAAACACAAGAGAGACGAAAAAACGAAAGGTAAAAAACATGTAATATTTGTTGTCCATTTAAATGTCGAAAGCGTGTTACACCGCGTATCGCTGATCGGACGACAGCCTGTGTAGCCACCCGTCAAACGAGAGCTCTTCCGTGTTCCCTTGTGGTTGTTGATTTTTCACTTAAAACATTTATGTATTCATCCCCGTGTTTCACACCCACACAACATATGCTACGTAGATAACTCCTGCGTCTAATCAACTTCCTTCTCCGATCTACCGCGGCAAAAGCCTTTTACGCCCCAGGACAAACCTGCAACAACGCACGTTCGCCCTTCGGGCAACCCTTCGCCCGGACTCGTCGCAAATTTTCATTCATTTTTTACACGGCCTTCACGTTTTCCGAAGTTGCAATCGTGCTCCGGGAGTACTTGAGAAATAATCAATGGGAAATGAAATCAATCGCGTGAATTTAGACATCTGCGTTTTGGATCCTGTTTCGGTTACTTCAAAGTTCACCGTCAAACTTGATCAAGCCATCCACGATTAATGAAAATCAAGCATAATCCGACCGAGCCGTTTTCATTCGCTTTATCGCCTGTAGTTAAGAGTCGACTCAATATCAGTGCGAAAGTACCTTATTTCGCAAGGGTATGACAGTATTGCATTGTGATAAATGTGCCGCAATGAAGTAGTTTTACTTTCATTGTTTCGACACGAGCAACTTTTCGTCAGGTGAAAGTAAATTTCTGCCGAGGGATATTCTATGCGAAATTGCGACGAAACGCGACGTTCCGGTGTTTTCGTAACACTACATCAGAGCTGCTGGGTAAGTTGCTTCGCGCGTGCCTTACACGTGCCAAACGAGGGTCGAACATCACAAAAAATTGACACGAAACTGAAACAGATTCGCAAACGAATGCGAAGAGATTCTGCTAACCGTGCGCAGGGCGTAAACCGGACGATTCTCGACGCTCCTGATCCCTGTGCATCTAGTTATGCACAAAGCGGGGGCGTCGGGACGCCGGGTCGTCGGATGGATGGGATACCACGGCGTGCATGCGGGGTCTGGATAAGCGAAGCGATACACCGCGGAGCGCGAGTGGGTGGCAGGATCTCTACGGGGGTCTCCGTTCCCCGGTTCGTTATGCTATTTACGATGGAAAGAAAAAGGGAGAAATAACGATTTTATTGTGATATAGCAGAGATGAAAAATGCCCGAGAAGTGGCGCCGGTTTCGTCAGACAAGCGCTGATCGTTGAGCGCGGCAAATCGACTCCAGGAACAGGGAATTACACGTAGGTATATAATTGCATAGGTAATTAGCAGTCGATTAATACACGCGGATAGGAGAAGAACCACGTCCGTGAGATTATGCCGCGATATTCGTCCTCGATTCTCGGCTTATTAAAAATCCGAGGAAGGAATTTCCGTCGTCCCAATAACGTTTTGAACGTTAAAAATTGCCGATCGGGTAACTTATGCCCGGTGCGAATGAATTCGGCGCTCCTTCGTGATCGGGCTGCAAGTACAACGCGCGCAGTTCCGAGATTCGTTTCGGGACAAAGTTGCGGTTTATTACGAGAATATGAGCGAGCGCCGCGGCTATGTGAGCGCAATTAATACGCCTGCGATACACACCGGCGTTCATTATTTCTTATTTATTATCGCTAGTTAAATTCTTATCCTCACGACGCGCTCCGCGCCTTCTATTATACCGTCTTCACGCTCGGATGGTAGCCTGCCAGACGCCATTTCTGTAGAAAAAAAAAAAGTATACGGCGAGATTAAGCCGCTGGCTGCATATTGTGCACCGGCCTTCTTCACGACCACGGCTATTCGGACAAACGAGCTATCCTTCAAACTGTTCCCGGGGATAGGTGTAAGGTGTATAAGGATACGTGTACACCGACGCTCGGAGTCCACCCTGATGATAAAAGTAGAGCTAATGTAACTCCGAGTCGATTCGAGGCGCAGTTTATGGGCCTGCACGCAGTGCAGCCTGTACATGCGCTTTCATCGCCTTCTGGATCGTGCGGAACCTTGTCTTCCGGATCGTAACAGTTCTTGATGAGCTCGGCAGCAATCCATGCAGCAAATATGATAGTTCTATGCATCGCTACACTTGGTTTACCTTGGAAAATCACGGTACAATTCACCGTTGTGCGGATAATTTTATAGTTTCCTAAGCAGGATCTTTCTTTTTCTTGTGATTATTAGAAAATTAGATGACAGGTAACTTCGCGGCAAACGTAGCGACCGCTCGGAAATATCGTTCTATGAAGTATAATTTTTCTACCGATTCTTGAGATAAACGTTGTATTATCAAAAAGTGTAGAGCTATTTTCTGTCAGGAATGTGAAGCTTTTGCAGCACCGCTGAACACTATGGAACACCGTTACTGGAAGAAAAACTATTCTCGTGTTTCACCATTATAAATGACATTTTTTTTTTTTTCGATGGAAACCATTAGGTACCGATGTTAGGAAATAGCAAAACAGACCGTATCAATTCCAACTGTAAAACCGAGTACAGTGTATCAATAACAGTAACAGGAAACGAGATGGAGCGAGAGAGAGAAAAGAGACAACCCAACGAAACGATCTCATGAGAATTGCGCACCCGATATATTCATGAATTGCAAAATAGACTCCATAGATTTGTCGCGCGTGGCCAACTGTGTCGTATCGAAATTTCCAAGCTCTCTGTAATAATTCGTGTCTCGGACCGCGCGGCGTGATCGAACGCACATCCTCAAGTCGGCGTATAAATTTTTGCGTAACACGTATAATACCATTTCTCAATGGAGTTGTTTCCGTGTTATGAAAGGACGATGACACGGTGTTTAGGAGGATTGCCAGCGGTCATTAATCACGAGCTCTAGCTCGAACGGGGTCGCGAGAATGACGCCCGCAGAAACGAGCTTCGTATCGAACGTGACTATTACAGGTATACACAAGCACGTGAAAATAAACCTTACAAATCGAAATTCTTCGGCGTATCAAAAACGAGACGCGTCGTACCCTGATTCGGAAACTGAATCGGCACGGTGTCCTCCTCGATGATCGGACGTTCCTGTGTCCACTCTCCGATTCCATTCTTCGATCCTTACCTCGTTCCAGTACCATTTACGCTATCTCTCTGCAACGAATACAGAAATCCGTAACTTTCCGGCCACGAATCGTTCGACTTTTCCAACAAGCTTGGCTGAAGGAAAGACGTGCGGAGGAGCTTCGAGGACGTCCCGTTGAGACCGAACAATGCCTCGAAGATTCGGGCCACCCTTTGCCGAGTAGAACACTCGGGAAGAGAGCCGTTCCAGAAGGAGATCGGGTTTGTGTTTCGGGCAGCAGTTTTGCCCGTCGCCGGTGCCGCATCTTCGAACGAATAACGCACTCCTCTTGTATACGTATATATATATATATATATATATATATATATATATATAGGTATCCTGGACCGATGCCGGTGCATTCGATGGGTGACCAAGGCTAACGTCTCTCGGCCGCAAAGGGTCGTCAAATGTGGGCGGGCGGCGCAAATTTCACTCGATGTCAGTGGGACGGCGTTCTTTCCATCCCCTGAATTTCACTGATTCTTTGTACCGCTTTTCGGACGGAGAGACGAGTTTCGTTTTAGAAGGCGGTGGCTGACCCGAACCCTGCAACCCGGGAGAAAAGGTCGAAAAAAAAACAAGAAGTGGAAGAAGTTCGATCGCCAAGATATTCTTTTCTTCGAGAGATTAGCTGTTGCCTAAACATATGACTGCAATGGATCGTGTACGCTACGCTTATGGTATGCATAACTGTACGTATACACAAATGTGCGAATCTAACGCGAACGGTACCTGTATAGCTAATATGGTCGTATATTCGGTTGTCGTTTTGCAAGGGTTCAGGTGAAAAGAGCCGATGTGCGGCATGCTTGACTGAAAATTGGCCTTTGGCACGGAGGTTTATTGCGGTTACCTTCCCCCATCTCTTTGCGGTGAAAAAGAAACACGCGTAGTATCTTCACTTTGACAGTCTGACCTCGCAGGTATTGCGGTTACGAGTGATTACATAGCCGGCGCATACGTATACCTATACACTTCGGGGTTCGAGTGAGTAATTTTGGTAATGATATTAATCAACCTTGCACGTTTTACTATATTATATGTGCCTTGTACCTTGGACGTTTCGCGCGATGACGCGTGATGCGTGATGATTAGGTATACACGTTTTACCGTGACACGCGGACGTCGAGACGGCCGTGTTCCAAAGAGAGACACGTCGGGATATGCTTCGTACGTATACCTAGCCCGTGAGATTTCATAGAAATACCCTGAAATTTTCGTTTCATCTCTTAGACACCTGTGTAATTACCAATTACACGCCAGGACTTTATAATCTGGACTTCAGCAGGGTGGCGATGATGTGTTTGGCACCTGTTGAAGTTCGCCGCCGCGCCGTGACGTCAAGGAATTCATATACTTCGAGGTCGGATCAGTCGGGTCATTTCCTCCGGTGCTCCACCCCTCGTCCTGAACCACGGCCAGTTTGTAAATAGATTATCCCGTGGAAATTTCTAGAGCTTCAATTTAAGCCGACTTCGAAACATAAAATGAGATGGAACGAGAGAACGAGAAAATCGTAATCACGCGAGCTCCAAAATGTCTGCGACGGTTCTCTGCCGCCTGTGTTTTTGTAAATTTTTTCCGTACACGAACCGCGGTTGGCGATGAGACAAAACGGGAAGAGAAATTCAATTATAAAGTTGAAAGAGCACGACACCGAGTCTTAATAACTCGAGCCTGCGGTATAATGTAAGCAGCTACCGTCTCGCAGTCCTTCTGCAAGGCTTCTTAAAGTGTAAGGAAAATTAGCGAGTAACTAGCGAGGGGGACGAATGCGCCGCCATGCAAAGACGAAGAGATAAGTCGAGCCGCGCGCTGCACGATAACCAGGAGAAGAAGGGTGAATAAATTTAAAATAGCAGCACATTCACGGGAACGCGATCCTCGCACACACAGCCGATTTACACGCGATTTAAAATTGTGCCGCAGGTTGCCTCGGCCACCCGTGTCACTCGACATTGGTACATTTTTCTGCCTACAGAGATAAGACGGTGAAATCCAACCACCGTTATACTTACGTATATACCCTCAGGACTGAAAGGTTTCTTTAAAACTTTTTTACCCCGCCGATTTCGTTTCCTTGAAAAATGAAGTGGACTCGCATTACACTTCCCGCACGGCGTATAATTTACCCCTTAGGAAGTGATGTTTAATTGAAATTATATTTGTACCAGAGTATTTTCAATGACGAGTTAAAATCACGGACTATAAAAAATTTGGCTTCACGTTGACTTGAATTATTGAGAATTATGCTAATCCGAGATATGAGTGTATGATCAAACTACCGTTATTAACATTACTGCTTATAACCGATCGTTTCCGCGCATTTTATAACGCGCGATGTCGCTGAATCCATTAAACTTGTACATCGGCAATCGCTGTCGATCGATGACTTATTTTTTTGTTTTTATTGAAGCAATTTCGAATATAATTCCACTGCGCGAAATTTGACTAAATTTAATACCGTAATAACGAACCTCCGTTAAACTAGAATTCTTGCTGTACTGCGTTTCTTCAATATACGTCAACGAAAATGTAGCGTCCCGAAGTTTCCGGAGATGGCTAAATTACCGCTTGTGCACCGCATCAATACATCGACAATGAGCTAGTTTGACTGCGCCGACCACAACTCGATACGGCACAGCAGTGCGTAGCCGTAGAGGTCGTATTTGCCTTCGAACAATGCGACTAACGGTCCGTGTACTAATCCAATTTATAATCCAAATCTCAACCCTTCTAATGCCATTACAAAGTCGCATTTTCAAGGAACCGTACCGCATTAGTTATATGAGAAGCCACGTCCCACCCTCCCTAAGTCCTTCACCTTCCGTTCGTAGGACAATCGACGGTACTTAATGCTAGTAGTGTGGCATGGGACAAGTGAACATCAAATCGGAAACCCCCGTCGGTTAGATACCGACGAATCCATTGAAATCTACCGAATGGTTTGTACAATTCTTTGCCGCCGAATTAAGGGGGTATTCTAGTGTAGAAATTTGAAAAAATCGATTTTTTTTTTATATTTTCAAAGCTTAACCTTTCAAGAATGTGTCCTTAAAAGGACAAGTCAAAATTTCAATTATTTTCAGAGATATAGCTATTTTAGTGACACGTCTTCAATACTGGCTCGGCTGGAACGAATTTTACTCGAAACTTTAAACGCGTTTTTCTCAAAACTACATTTTTCAAAACGGTTGACATGATTTCTCAAGTTCTATTGAACCGATTTACTTGAAATTTGGTGAGAATCTTCTCAATACATGTCTCTATCGCACGAACTATTATTATAACGAAATAATAATTTTTACTATTTTTAAAAAATTCAGAAACGTCCAAAAAAGTCAAAAAAAACGTATTATTTTTTCGGACAGCCGTAATTTGGCAAAAAAAAATTTTTTTTCGACTTTTTTTTAGTTAGTACGATAGCTGCATTTATGTAGATTAATAATCTTTTTTTTTTTTTTTTCTGATTTTGAAAATGCTTGCAATCGTGACAACATTGGCGCGCCATTTTTTTTGTACCCCCCACTTCAACAACTCATAGCACTTTCAATTTTGTATTTTTTGACTTGTTTTTTTTTTTTTTTGTAATCGTGAAATAATAATAAACGCCTGATAAAAAAATGGATGGTAAAAATATTTTTTGTTTTTTGTTTATAGCACTTCAAAAAACACCTCAAATTCATGCCTCTACACTAGAATACCCCCTTAATTTGCAATTAGCGTCGAATGCTCATGAGCTACGAATTAGTGGATCGTGTACTGGGTTATAATCCGTAGGATAATATACTTCGGTATTTTACACGGATTGAGGCCACGTTGTCTGCGTGTCCCTCGAAGAATTTTGCATTGTTGGTAATTATGCTTGTCTGAATTTTTGAAACCTAACCACAAGCAAATAACATGTATATAGATTTCCGTACCTGCGCGCATTCTATGATTTATGGGGGGTGCCTATGGTTCGTCTGACATTGGGCTCTTAAATACCCTGACGCAAAGTACCCAAGGCCAAGTCAATTTTAGGCCCGTCAAGCAAAGAAAAATTTGTCTCACTTCTCCGTTCGATAAACGTACAAGAAACTGTAGCGAAGATGATTTAGGTATAGGTGAAAAAAAAAAAGTATCGGCATCGTATCAGCAATCCGAGTCGAATTCCAAATCGGCAAACGTTCTCTGACAAACGTGGAAAGCTAATTTCGTGCTCACTGCCTCGGCTATTAGGTAATTGAATATAGACGGCAGGGGAGGGCGACCGATCTTATCTCTCGTTTTAATTTCAATATTGAGTTCGCATTAGCTTCGACTCGGTCGGAGACTTGTTCGTTGATGATCGCAGGCTTTGGTTAATGATTAAAATTCCTCAGCTAACATCTAGTCATAGAAATCGCACGATGTTTTCTGCGATTTCGAACGTACGGTTGCGGGAAGTTATAGGAACAAAAGTACGGACGTAAGAAAAAACGAGCAAGCAAACCGTCGCGCACATCGTCGGAGTAAGGAGTAATCGTTAGCAGCTTTTGTCGTCGACTCGTGATATGAGCAAGCCGGCATAATGAACAGCCGAGTGTTACAGTTCCGCGGTGATTTGCGAGTGGTTCAAGCGTTGGCTGAAATTTCCCTCTCGTACGGAGGTTTGCTCTAACACGCAAACGCGCCTCGACTATGCGGAGAGAACGATGATGGCACGATCTTCTCGCACGTGCGCGTCTCGCTGCGAGTTTTCACCTCGCGAAATCCGACCTTGCGGATCGAAAAATCATTGCGTAACGCGCGAGGCGGCGGATACGCGACAGCCTCGAATTCATTACTCATTCCACGGGGCGCGTTCCACTTCGGAATGTCGCACACGCAGAGACAGACGGGCTCGTGATGCCTGCCGTGGAATTGAAAGACTGGTAGATACGCAACGCCCTGCCCGGGACGAGGAAGGGGGAGGAAGGGGGGCGTTGGGCCCGCAAAAAATTGAACAACCCCTCGCCCCTGATGGCGGACAAGTATATCGGGGACAGGCCGCTACACGGCTGTCCCGTAGGCTTGTGACCCCGAGAAACAGCGACAATTAATCACACTCTGCGCCTGTGAGCCGCCCGTGCGTGAGAAACACAACCCAGCAGCGTCCCTTCTGCCTTACACTCGACGAACCCTGCGTGCCATCCACCCCGAAACCAATACAGCCAGAGGGAATTATATGCAGCCGAGATCCTCTCTGTCTCTTTTTCTCTATCGAGGCTGCATCATGTGCGCCGATGTCGTCCCAGATGTCGGGGTTGGCTTCGACTCGGAGATCCTCCCGAGGGAAGCGGAGCGGCCTGTTTTCGTACGCACGCGGTATTTTCCGCGTTCGAATTTCCTCGGAGATCGGAAATTTCACGCCATTCCTCCCCCCCCCCCGTCGCCGGCGCTACCGCTCTGTCGGCGGTACAATCTCCTCCTCGAGATCTTGTCCGCGTTTTGACCCCCAGCTCGTTCCTCCTGGCCGCAGCTAGCGTGACTCACGCGAGCCTTTCGTCGGCGCACGCGCGAGCAAATCGGAGCCTAGGCTCTCTCTCTAATCGTCAAAATCGAAAAGACAATTCCACGGCTATTCGGTTTGCTTGGCTTTACTCGCTCCGGCTTAGGGGAGGCGCGCAATCGGGTCTGGACACGAAAGCCTCGTAGCACAGCTTGTCTGAACTGGTCATTCGATAAGTAAACTCGATCACTTGGCGAACGCTTCGTCTCGCGGAAATCGACGCGTTAATTCGAAATCGCCTAAGAAGACCTGAAATCCATCGGCAATTCCGAGGCGAGTTAATTTGTTGCAGGTACCGTGAAAACGCTAGAGTTTCATTTCACGTCCATTGAAAAAATTGGAAGCACGAATTAGAAAAGGGGGACCATGCGGAATTCTAATCGAGGGTGAGATCTCGTGGATCTCGTGCAGGGTCCCTCAATAATCACAACAAACATCAGCTGGTAGAAAATGGGATTAGGAGTCGTGGGTCGAGTGTGTAGCTGTTGCTTCCGCACGGCAAGACCACAACTCAACGTAAAACGCCAGAGGGAAAATCGATCTGCATATTTGTAGATGGATAAGCGGGGAAACCACAAGAACTCTGGAAGCCTGGAAGCCGCGTCCAGGCTCCGAAGAGTCGCCTCGTAGTCCGTATTTCGGCCTCGTAATCAGGGCAGAAACAACAGCTGCACGTTCTCGCCTAAGTGTATGTCGACCCAAAGTCAACCGACGCACCTCCTCCGGACGGGATCCCTGCTGCAAGTGATTAATAGTCGACGGTACGAACGGACGACCTTATCGCGAGGGCATGCGCGTTACGTGAAGAGCCCGCAGGATCACCGAGAACAATTCCGGTGTGGACCGAAAAGGGGCAAGAGCAAAGAGAGACGAGCGGTGAGTAATCGAGAGTCTCTCCGGAGCGCGTCTATTTGTTGTTGTTTTTTACCCACCATTCTCTTTCTTACTTATATATATTTACGTTCCAGATTTAATACCTCATGAATATTTATCCGGCGTTGATTCTACAAAGAGACGTCGAGCTCCGATCCCCTCGCTCTTTTCTCTCCGGCTTCTATGTTCCCTTATGTGCATCTTTACGTCACGCTGTATTTCCATACAAGCTGCTGATGCACCGCCTCGGACCAACAGTCGCGCCACTTTGTATTCCACCGTGTGCCGGTATGTTACTGGACGCCAAAAGGTGTACGTATACCGATGCGGAAGGTTGGTTTCTTCAACCTGTCATACTCGAAGCTCTTTAAGCTGCCAACCCATAATCGGTATCTCTCAATAATCCGGACTGTTGTCAATAATTTAGACATCTCTGGGAGAATCGGAGCGTCAGCGTCTGCACCTACCGTTTTTCTACCGACAACTTCTTTACTTTTAACACTGGATAATGGTTAGAAGATGAATAAAAAAAAAATAAAATAAAAATAAAAAAAACAGCGTTACCTGGGTCTAAATGACAGTCATAACCTGACGATGCTTTGCTCTCACCTCAATTAGTCCCACAGTAGTTTGGATAAGAAGATCAGGGTCTCAACTGGTGCAATTATTCAAACACCGTCTTTATCCAAAAATCGGTCACACACGGGTTGATGCTTCGGCTTCATATTTCCTCTTGCATTCGAGTTCAAGTAACGTTTCGAAAAGCACCTGAAACGTCAGATCAACAGACGCTTGCAGAGTCGGTATAAATGTGCTTCAAAGTAATAAAGAGCTCATTAGAAACGGTTCGATTACACGGTCCATCATTCCGCGCGCTTTGAGCGGTCCCCTTGCCGCTGAACGTGATTCTTCGGGGTCCTCCGGTGTTGGAATGGCGTTGGAAAATCTGCTCGCAGGTAAGGAATGCGTACCCGTATATAGACAGCTGTGTGTCACTTGGATATCGCGTTATTACGACCCTGTGCGCATTTGTCCTCCGTGAGAGAGTTACCTTTCGTACTCTTTATTCTTTCAAACGGCAACGACGTCTCTGCTCAGAGGAACGTAGATCGACTTCTTCTCCTTGTTTGCCTCTATCGGGCTCCAACCTTCTCCATCTTCTCAGCCAACTCAGCGTCCCCCTTTTTCACGTAACGCAGGTGAGACCATCTCTAATGATGCTCCAACGTTTATTACAGTGACCGAATGATGGTCTTCTATTTGGTATTCTTATAAATTGTCGCAAAGCTAACGGTAAGACCTTGGCTTGTCGGATCGCTGAAAGCACTCGCCTCGTTCCGCCACATTCGATTGGGAACGAGAGCGCTCTCTTGAGTCCATTGTTTTTCCTGCGGCTCATGATAGTGCCCAAGTTGGCGAAGCTGTAAACGAGCAACGAGTCCGAAGAACTGGAGACATGCCTTTCTACTTTTGAACTTGGATCCTTTCGCCGATTCTGACCCTTGCGCCATCGGCTTGCAAGTCTCCTCTTCTCCACGCCGGGCCGTGTCCTAGGTCAAATCTGCGTTGCCTTTTACTCGAGCTTTACGACTCTTGAGAAATGGACAAAGACAGGGGACGACCGCGCCAAGCGCCCTGTAGGATCGGTTTGTTGTCCCAACAACAAAACACTCGAAAGGCGACTGCCGTTGCGGAATTGAGTTTTATTACGAGGTATACAGCAGCTACCCAGACGTAAGAGCTGAAGGGAAAGGACCGAGGCAGGAAGACCTCGTTTTCTACCAACTCATTCCGTTTCCAATGTTTGCACACCGAATTTGTCACGGATATTTCCTGCCCATAAATTACATGTGCGCGTGTCGCCTACATCCACACGCCAACACTAAGTTTCCGCTCGTAACTTGACACTTACCGAACCAACGAGTCTCGCCGATGTTCATCGCGTAAGTTTATAAAGAGTTTAAGTGTGCCACGTGATATGAGGCATGTGCAGCCGATACGAACGTTAACAAACTATGAAATTCGCAGTACTGCTTTCATCTGACAACGGAGATCATCAGCTGATGTAGAATTACGAAAGTTCTTACATTTTTTCTCACTTCAAATGAATTTACTACAGCTACATACCTCAATGGAAAACCGTGCGGCTGTTCGTGCTCCAATTTTGAGTGATTATTACAGCGTAACGAAAACTCGTTCACCCTCAAACATCGACACCATTGAACGGCGTTTCTCTCATTTCATTGCACCGGCATCATCCCACAAAGTGGATTTCCTCCGGAATCAATTTGCATCCGAGAACGTTACAACTTTTCAGTCACCCCGGTTGTAGGGTCTTTTTTCACGGGAGAGCTGGAGGGGAAAACAGGGGCGAGCGACCCACTGAAGGAAGAGAGAGAAGAGAGAGAGAGAGAATGTGGCAGCGTCGAGGGTTGAGAAACTTTCTCCCTTGAATCCCTTTTTCGGTTCGGGTCATGGCTGTCGCGGTCGTCGAGTTCATGGAATTCCAAAGAGGCCCAGAAATTCACGGATTCCGTTCGAGAGAACAACGGAACGGAATGGATCAGGGAACGGGGCGGAGGGCGGAGGGCGGAGGGTGGCGAATGTCGGGGAGAAAAGGGGGCTTACCGAGGGGGAGGGCGTCCGACACGCCATAGCTAGACCGACCTGCTGCAGGCCTTCGGTCTCCTTGTAGCCACGGAGAAACGACGGGACGGGATCGGATCGCAACGGATCGCACGCATGCGTCTGGACCGACCCAGCGGGCGGTGAATTTTTTTCCCTCCCTTTTCCCTTTTCCCTTTTTTCCCGCGTCCTTTTCCTTCTCCTTTTTCTTTCACTCTACTCCACTCTTATACTGCTTATATACTTGTACGCCGTTGCCGTTGCCGTTGCTCCTGCTCCTGCTCCAGCCGCTTCGACTTCGCGGTCCCACCGAGTCAAACTTCTTCTTTTGCTCTCTCGCTCGTTCGTTTGCCCTGGAGTTTGGATCTGCTTTAAATAATTGTGCCCCACAATCCGGGACCATCGCGGGACTCGGCCCGAAATGCTCCCCCCATTGTTGGCCGTTTCTAGTCGCTTCTTACCCAGCTTCAGAATCCGTCGCGGCAATGACCGCAACGATTTGCACGGCCAGAGAACATGGCGGTAACGATTTATTCTCGCAGGAGAACCGAAAACCAGTGTAACCTCAATAATTGACTCACAGTCGCACGCGAATTTAGATGATTTTCACGCCAAGTTCCAGCCATTCCGCAGAAACCAGATGAATTTATTTACAGAAATTAAATGACATTACGAAGCAGTGTTGCAGGATGTACGGTTTATTCTCCGAGTGAACTCCCGCTACCTGCCGAGCGTAGAATATCGAGGTGCTCAAGGATCGGGATCAGGATCAGGATCAGTTACATCTGCATTCGTTCCCTAACGAGTCTCGAGGTCGGTTTGTTGCAACGTGTAAATAAATAAGTTATTAATCAGTATCGCGACGGGTGGTACAAGAGACGGTAGAGTTTAGGTGTATAGGATCAAGGGATCGGAGGGGAATTATTTATGCTCGAGTATATACCTCGATCTCTGCTAGTACTTGTTGAACAGGGCTGATTACGAGCTGGCTCGCACACACGCGAAGACTCGCGGCACAGTTTTCGTCGGCGATTCCCGTGCGTGATCCGTGTTACGTGCAAGTATAACAGGACAGACGGTGATCCTGTGCGATATAAGCGGGCAAAGAGGGAGGGGGAGAATATCGGAGTCAACGTTACGTCGGAGCTGCAGGACGCGCGGCGTTATGACGATTAAAAAGAATCTCTCCCGCGGCAGGTAAGCGGCCGAGATGAGATTTGAAAAAGCGTGTCTAGCGCGGGTCGATCAGTCGACCGGTCCTCTTCTCACGTGAGACCGTAACAAAAGATACATCCGAACTAAAAGGTGAGCCAGCAGCAACTCGAGAGAGTTGCGTCCGAGCTGGGAGACGAGGACAGACATAATTCAGAATTATCCCCAGGCTCGCGGCTCTCCTCTCACATATATCACTCGACGCGTCCGTCTCTCTCTCTCTCTCTCTCTCTCTCTCTCTGTCAGTTTCATTCTCTCCCTCTTCGGGCGAGTGTCAAAGCGCTTCTAGCCAGGATATCGCCTCCTCTCGCGCATGAAACGCCCGTGAAGGTCTCTTGCACCTAGTATACGTGCAGACCGCCGCCAGTCGTAGGTGGGGTTTGTAAATTCAAGCAGGTGTCGCCCCGCCATCATTACACCACCTGTCGCCTAGGACGTCGTTAAACGCCTTCTCAGGGCAGGAGTTCTTTCGTCTTGCTCCGCAGGATCGAGCTTCCATCTATATAAATCCATTAGAGGAAAATAAACGAAAGAAATGAAAGAAGGATAGGCATGCGAGAAGAAGAGCCTACTCCAAAGACAGGAGCCTAGCTGATCCTTTCGAAACTACGGACACGCAAATAATCTCGTTTTCCGCAATCGTTGCTTTGTCAAATGGTTTGATTTGCTGTTCTAAAAGTGTCGTGAAACGGTGTAGTGTAGAAAAAACCGCTGAGCATGTTCCTCTCATCGAAACTTGCGGTTTACGAATACTCTTAGCTCACTTTCGTTATCAATCAACAGCTGTTGAAAATTGACTGAATTACAGATCGACTCAAAGCGTAAAAACTTTTAACGTGGCGAGCCTCGAAGACTCCGAAACCCAAATCAGATTACGATAGCGCAACGTTTTCTCTCCTTCGAAAGAATTTTTCCGCACAGACCTTCGTCCCGACGTAGGCTGGGTTAATATCGCGGCGCGAAGTGTAGGCAAAAGCTGCAAGCTCTGGAAGCGAAGCAGCGATGCGTGAGGCAGATGCCGCGGGGTCTGCGGGAGGTAAACAGAATTCCTGTCTACACTGGGCTTGTGTTTGTAGCGAGCTATCGAGGCTGTGTAGACACGGCGCCACCGTGTTACGTATCTCAAATAGCTTAATTATATTTTTCCACCGTCATTA
Organism: Neodiprion lecontei; assembly: GCF_021901455.1. Taxonomy (NCBI): domain Eukaryota; kingdom Metazoa; phylum Arthropoda; class Insecta; order Hymenoptera; family Diprionidae; genus Neodiprion; species Neodiprion lecontei. The sequence goes on along the minus strand of NC_060261.1, from coordinate 42,391,326 downwards.
TACCAACGCATTATCACCACATTATCTCCGCGAGGCCGGCGAGGCTGCAGGATCCGCGGCTCTTCGTTATTCCGTCCGTGGTCCTCGCCCCCCTCAAACCTCCTTCACGGCACCGGTGAACGCGCGGTAAACGCCAGTCGCCACCGGTTAAACAAGGCCCTAATAAGGCCCGCGCGACAGTTTTACCGGGCGTTGTAAAACAATCGTAATCTCGACTCGTCCTACCGCTATTGCGGTAGCGCTATCAACGCCCGAGACACGCCGAGCGATACCTTCTCCTCTCCTCGACGAGCGAAAACCTCACCTTGGATGTTGTACATGCGATAACTCTGAAGGGATACATCGATTTACATCGATACGGAGAGGAGTTACGGGGATGCCGAAGAAACGAAGGGTCAATTTCAATGCTCACGATGCCCTGAGGATAGAGTCGCCTGGTGGACGATGAAAGTAATCTAGCCGGACCAAGAAATGCACCAATTTTACACGGACGTTTATACCTGGCAGATATTTGTGAACAGGAGATAAAGACCCGGAGGTATCGGATGAAGCTTGAATTTTTGCCGTTTGATTCGATGACTTGGTAAAATTTAACTGACGTGTTAGAGTTGACGCCTGTATTGAAACCCGCTCAGCTATTCAGCACACTACACTCGCAATCCTGAGGACGCAATTGTATCCAAGATTTGTGAGGTTGAAAAATGACGCTGGTTTGAAAAGGCTGAAGAAACAATTATGCCCGTTGCATGATACGCTTCTTCCGTGAATAATAATAATCATGCAACGCGAATGATTCGACTTTCGGTCTAGAATCGCTCTGAGAACAGAGTAAGAGTGAATTCGCGAGGACTCGTATACCTATACATACGAAACCAAAAACTTGGCAGAAGGTACGACACACGGACAGAGAAAAGCCAAGAAACGGGGTAAGAAAAGAGAGGAGTTGGTATAAGAGGAGGATTGCAGGACGCTGAAAAGGTCCAAGCGAAGAAGAAGAAGAAGACGAGAAGGATGAGGATGAGGAGGAGGAAAAGGAGTCGCGCCTGTGTCCCGCGGCAGCGGAGGCTTAACGACCTTTTGCGCGTCCCGGTGAAGAATGTGAATCTCTTGAGCAATGCCCAGCCAGAGTTTATGTAGATGGGCATAAGCGCGGCGGAATCAGGAGTAGGTTTATACCCACCTACACGTGCGCGAAGGGGCTCGTACCTGGGTAGTCCACATTCATCGGCGTCCCCCCTCCAGGGTATCGGTTCACAGGTAGGCATACTCGCCAGGGGGGCGAAGGGGGCATCGCCGAGGCTACCGAGCGAGGAGATGTTTATGCAGATGAGCGCCGAGTCCTGTCGCCGATGTCCGAGTCCGCGGAGACGCACGAGCGTCCCTCGAAGAGAACTAGAGAGAAACGAGGAGAAACGAGGAGAAGATAGAATGGGGGGAGGATAAAGGGGGAGCAGCGCTCGTTTGCCGGGGTTCGCCGACGCGGCGTGTCGCCCTCGAGCTTGGCTCCTGCGGAGGATAAAGACTCGCCGATTCTTGCGAGGATCAGTCGGGCCCCCGAATGGATCGGCTTAACGCAGCGGTTCTCTAAGAGAGAGCGCACGTACGTTTAATTAACTCGCGGTATGAGCGAGTCGTTTCTTTTTTTTGCTCGGAATACGAAAAATCATGCCGATGGACAGGGTAAAATTAAAGAAGGGTTCAAAAATTGTTGAATGCAAAGTTATTTGACGCCCGCTTACATAATTTGATTGCATCGCCTGCATGCCGATCGATGATAAAATTGACACTTGATATTCAGAGATTTTGAATTTCATCTTTTCCGTAGTTTAATGGAATTTGAAACACATTATCGAATATCTTGTAATCCGCGATATTCTTACCGAGTCGAGTTTCAATAACGTGACGCAGTTTCTTAACATCACATGATATTCCCTTACTCTTCCACGTTATAGAGCGAAAATTGGCGCTTATCGCGCCGCCCGTGCAGAATCTTAATCTCCACCTTAAACTAGGTGTAACAAACGGCCGGCTGTACGTCTTGCGGTTGTTCGATTTTCAGGCGAGTTGCCGATCGCCCGGCTTAAAACATCCTATCAATCCGTCGGTTTAGTTTGCGAGGTAACGAGATCGTTCGCTTGTTTTTCCTTAATTATCCAGGCGCGAATTAAAGGCGAAAAAGGGAGCAGCGGCGTTTCCGGTCTTTCGGACGGTGATCGCAGTCGGCGAAGTAGAAAAATTAACGCCATCGGCAGGCTGAGGCAAAGTGATTAGCTAATAGTGGGTGGCTCCGTCTCCCCGCGTCCCTTAATCACCTTAATCGGTGCCGCCTAATTATTCTCAGCGCGATTAAAGAGACTTACGACGCCCGGGCTGCGCTACTATCGTACGCTCCTGATCCTCGTTCGCGGTTTCGCAGAGGACACCGGTCCTTCTTTATGCGGTTCTTCCGCGGCCGACTTTTTGGAAATCGGGTCCCCCTTTTTCTCGCTCCGCGCTACAGCCTGACTCGCAGGAATCCTGCGGACGGTGCGCAAATCCGATGGTTACGAATGTCCGGGATTAAATGTTTTATTTTTATCTGCTCTTCTTCTTAAGTCCGGGTCCTTATTTATGCACAAAGGGCATTATATACGAGTACTGAGTATGGGTGTGCGGTATATTGGGAACACGTTACATGTATAGGTGTCCCTTTCGATATTTATAAACTCGTGTAATAAAACTGCGCAGTACCAGTGATACTTTTTATTTCTAATCTCCGTTGCCGCAAACGAGAATTATTTATGTGGTATGAGAAAGAAAAATTGAGAAAAATAAATACATTTTCAAACAGCGCCTCCAATTACTGATTCCAATCAGCTGCCATACGCGGTGCACGGATTATACGGATATACGAACGTGAAGGGTCTCCCGTTAACTCGGTGTCATTACTCCGGGTTGTAAATTATAAAAATTGTTGCCCCTCTTTTTTCGATGCATCTTTTTTTTCTTGTCTTTTAATTCTTGTAATTTTTTATCCTGCCTATGTAACGCTGGTTTTACGGTAGAAATTAACATCGGCGCGTATGTTGGGATTCACGATCGTACGGATTTATGCATGTAGCATGAGAAGATTGGATCATTAAAACGATCATTCAGTCGCCGTAGCACACATGCGCGGTTTTACTAAGCGGCGGAATGATACTGTTGGTTATAGCTTTTTATCACTCGAAAAGGTGTTTAAAAATCACGTCGCAACGGCTGGAATCGGTGCTCAATCATGAAACCGCGATTTGATATTCTGTCTCGGACACATATTACGCGTGATATCGTCGAGCACGCAACGCGTAGAGAGAAGAAGAAAATAAAACGAGATAAATAAAAGGAGAGAAAGAAAAAGAAAAAAAAAAATTATCTAAAAAAGCATGATCTCTGCGGGAAGGTGAAGAAACTAACCGTGTAAAATTAGAAAATCCCATACTCGAGGTGATCTCCGAGATGAGGAGGTCACGCGGACTCCGAACTTCGCACGTTCCGTAATCTCGATTTTTCATCACCGGACATTTCGCCCGAGGCTTCGGACACCCGAGAGGAGAGAGAATGAGAAAATTACGAGAGAAAGAGAGAAGGAGAGGCGAGCTGAGCCTCCGCGTGATCGTTTGTTTACATTTGCTGACGATAATTATATGTATAGAGCCGTGCTAATATAAATTCGCTCCAGGTATACAAGGTGGGTTATATAATATCGAAGTGTGGTTACGCGGCGTTTATAATATAACGCTGAATAATATCAACAGTGAACATAGAACTCGGGACAACGTTGTTGGATCAGATTTGGTGCAGATTTCATTTCACATATTTTATAATTATTACATACAGATTAGATGTATTTATTACGCACGTATAATACACACGATGGCAAGTACGCCTACATCCGTTCAACGGACGCTAGACTAATCAGTCGAAGCTACGGATTAACAGTTCTTCACGTATTACCAAAACCGTAAGTATCTTATACCCACGTCTGATCCACGAAATTGGCAAAAACGAAAATTTATACGAGGATTATCGTAATTTCTTTACAAAATTTACCATATCCAGTTACCGTACGATGACGTACAAATATTATACGTGCGGTTCGGTAACTCGGTATAACACGACACATTGTACAGTACCTACCGATAAATCAGTTATCCGCGCTAATTTTTTCTTGTCGCAGTCCTTTTTTACTTCGTAGGATGTGTCGTGACTTTCGCCTTTCGCGGCTTAGGTATAATATTTACCTCCTAATTTTCTTTCCGATTTGAGGATCGAGCCGGAGGGCTTTTAACGATCAGGGAGGTTTGACGACGGCGTGCACGTATCCCGAACTCCGTCAACTAATCACCGTTCGACCGTCGGTCCAGCTCGGTTAGGAACTAATAGCTGCGATGGATTTCGCTGGCGGAAAGTTGCGTTCGCCAATAGTCGGCGAGGCATCGCGGTGCCTCTCTGCGACCGCATCATGGATGCGATGCGATGCGATGCGATGCTTCGGGCCCGATTACCATCTCGTTTGCATACTGACGGGTTTTCGAATATTTATGAATATTTTATGTGCCTCTGCCATATCGCCGCGGCCAAAATGGAGACCTGCCGCCGGTGCTCGAACGAATAGCCTTTATGCCAACGCGATTCTAGACGTCTATAGGTACCTAGACGCCAGGATGCAAGGATTGTATACAGGTAGACGCGTCTATTCTCATCTAGGAAATATAGACTGACGATACCTACGCGTAGATGACCGCGAAAAAGATCGAGAGGTTTTGCAATTTCATATGTTATTACGGTGTATAATGTATGTATATACCTAGATTCGGAAGGAAATTCTGACGCAACATCGTGCCTGATTACATGGGTATTTGGGAATGTTAGATAACGTGAAACGGGGAAATCGACTTGCCTGTAAAAAGGACCATGTACTATCAGAAACAGGGAATCAGAACTTTGGGCGAAAATGTTATTATTACGTAATAGGACAAGATCCAAGTGGAATGAAGTCTTCGCCTGAATCAATTTATTCGTTTTTAACCTGTTGCCGGACGAAAAGATTTTGAAATTTTTTCAAGTATAAACTTGTGAACAGCGCTGCAGCTGATTTCAGGTAAGGCTCCCCTCGATTGATACTAAACTGATAAAAATTCGTCGATCAACTCTCCAGATATTATACTCGACGTAATAAAATAAGTGAAAACTCGGGTCTTGATTTTCGAGAGTACCTACGAGGTAGGTAACCGATATTTCGTAACCATAGAAATTTTCTTCCGCGTATTTTATCGTCACCCATTGACCGGTTCTAAAAAAATCTCCCGTAAAATATGATCGTCGTACAGAGTGGGATAATGGTGGGAAATTGATGGGAGCGTGTTCGGCCCTCGAAGAATGCACAGAGCGATGTGGGACTGACGTAACAATTTACTCAGGGATCGTGACCCCGCGATGTTATCATACACGGACCCAGCGGTGGGCCCAACGTTGGACGTCGGAACGCGGCGGACCCCACAGGACACGCGCGCGATTCACTGCGTCCTTATTCCCATAAAACCCATGAAACTCACGGGAATACACGAGACCTTTCTTCCAGCTGTTGCGGTGATAACTGATATCCTGCGCCCTTCGCCGACTTCACCTTCGCGGCCGATAAGGAAGCGATCCTTGCGCTTGAACCTTGAATCATTCGTTGTTTGAACTCGCGTTAATCGCGATTTTTTTCACCACATTTCTCGACGCCTCGATCATTATTGTTCCGTCCGCGGATCGAATGCTACGACGCATTTTCTCGTTCCTTCATTTTACGGTTGGGTCGTATCGCACTTTCGAATTCACGAGCTATGAGATTATACGACAGGTCAGGACTTCTGCTGCGCACAGCACCGGCCAATTAAATGTGAAGGTTTAAACGCGATGGTTGGCGAGACAAATTGCCACGCAATTAAGCCGATCTGCAGCGTATTTAACGTATAAATTAGCCTAAATGGATTCTGCACGCACTTATCAGCGGCATCCGATACCGTACACGTATCGATTGCCTGAACTATAATATCATGCTATATTTTCAATAAAAACTTTTACGGGGTGCACATAATTTGATACGCTTGTCAAATTTGGTGGCCACTTTGACTATTATTTTTTTTTTTTATTTCGCTTGCGTTACGATAATAATTATTATCATCATCTTTTTCTGGCCTCCACTAAAGTCGTTCATTCGTTTATATTATAGGTATACCTAAAGTTATATCGACATCTATATAATGTGCCGTTTGCCCGAACCTAGAAACCAAAGTTTTTGCCTTTTTGGAGAAATAAAGCAAATGGATAAATGATTTCGTCAATTAGATTCGGTAAAATGTATACCTATTTTTCATTCTGTATCAAGAAAATTATCTATATCCAAATTGGAATGTTCAATCACCATGGAAATCAATATAACTATGATTGTCATCGTGATCCATTGTTATTTAGTACCCGGAAAACATGATTTCGACAGTTTTTCTGTGATGAGAATTGGAATTGTATCGCAGGCTGCAAATAAAAATCAAACAATTCGATACTGCGTGGATCGACAATAAAATGAACATGATGTTAGTTAACGCGAGCTTTATTACGCCTTGCAAAGCACGTGGTTAATATCACTGTATCGATCAAAAATTCTGGGTCGATTCTCCGCATGCAATACCGAATATGATCTACAAAACCCAAGTTATAAAATTTCTTACGATATAATTACAGCATCGGACGGTGTGAAATGAGTCATAAATCAATTTATTTCCTTCTCCACGCCGCAACGCGTGGGTATATAGTTATAAAAACATAAAATATACCGGTAATATTATAATTTGACTCATCTGCTTCATAATATTTCTCTCATTCGTTACTTTTATATCACAAACAGGGTTGCATCATCGCGCGTAGCGAAACTATGTCAGCGTATTGAGCGCATTACGTATATATGATCTGCATGTACAATAAGATTTCTCGAAATTCCGCCTCATCGCAGTTACGGTAATTAATTATTACTCAATATTCGCAAACGAGATCCGTGCACGGATCGCGATAATAAATGTCCGATAAAATTTGAAGTGTGTTGCATGATACGAAAAATTTCAGGATCGAACATAATTAGCGCCGTCTTATATAATATTATTAAGTGCAAGACCTCGACCTGGAGGTTGCTATACACATACCTGCAGTCATAACTGCACAATCGGCTATATATATGGGCAATTCCATGCGAACCCGGTCAAAGTCTGATCCCCACCATTTTTGATTGGGTTCAAAATTTTTTTGCAATTTTCCCAAATCTGAAACAGAGCCCTGAATTTTTTCAGGTTTTTTATTCAAAAATGGTTAATGATTCACAAATATTTAAAGTTCAAACGGTCTGAAAATTCCCGAAAAATTCTCAAAACCTTCATTTTCCACTTCGAGCATTTCGAGACTGGTTCCATCGTAAACCGATTTGAGAAATAAAGCTTTTCGGAATTCTTTAGGAATTTTCAGTCCGCTTAAGCAACGTTTTAGTTGACCAAAAAACTCCGCCCATCGTAGAATGTTCGGAATAGAAAATACGATTTTTCAGGACTTGATGAGAGTGTTAAAAATGATGGTCTTGAAAACATTTATAAATAATCGAGCGGTTGAATGAAAAATCTGAAAAAATTCGGATTCCCGTTACAAAATTGGAACAATTGCGTAAAAAATTTCGAACGAAATCAGAAATGGTAAGGGCTTGAACGCTGCTCGAGTTTGCACGGAATTTCCCATACACATATTCGCGTATCATCGAAGCCGTGCCATTACAAGAACCGTACAGGAGGCAGCAAGGCGATCGCTGCTGCGCTTTGCCATCGCCGCGGTCATAAATTATGTTCTCCTCGCTGACAAATTTTGCAAGTATGTATTATATCCGTGGCATGGGGTATGCATACATACACTTATTACGGGTACGGCGATCAGGGGTTTTACGGCTAAACCACGCGTAAAGTGTGTCGACGATGAAAGAATGCAAAGACTGTAACGCGTGATGATACCACGTACGCCACGCTCTCATACCAAAGAAGTGTGCGAAAGGACTGTAATGAGAATTATCGCAAAACGAATCGATAAAATAACTTTCACCCGATCAAGAATTCCTTCGAGGTACACTTCTGTCACATACTCTTTTTCTACACTATCAGATTGTAATAAGTTCGAGAATAATATCACAAGATCATCGACTCTGTGATTCGAAACGCGCGCAAGATTTCATTCGTAAGTTGTAAATAAATTAAATACATCATAGAATATTAAACACACGATTGTAACGTGTCGGATTGCCAGTTGAAATAGATTTAATGAAAAGTAGTATTATACAGTTCGTTAAATTGCTGGCCTCTCAAGCATTTCGGATTATAATCTCGCCAACACGTAGGTATGAAATTAGGTATGTACCTACACGTACATTATACAGCCCCCATCACAATCGACGACAGATCGAGCGATTGATTGTCTTTGATAGTTCGATTGCAATTGGGAAAAGGATTCTTCTTCATCTTTCATAATTTATTTACCGCTTAAAAATTCCGCTTTAATACGCCAAAGAATGAGAATTGGAACTACAGCTAGGACGATTTTTGTGCTTGCAGGTATAACAACGCGCATTGTAAACCGAGAGTAGAAGCTATAAAAATCCCCGCCTTAGTTTGAAAACAAACGATTTATCTTTTCTGCACCAGTGCAGCAGCAGGTTGAACGCCAGAATCGCGGCGCACGTTCTTCCTCCTGTACATGCCTGCGGTAGAAAATATTGCTCGCTGTCATCCGAAGCCAAGAGGCGAGATTGCTCCGTCAGATGCTGCCGCTCCACGGCCGCTCCGAGAATCAAACGAAGCGGGAGAATAACCCGAATTCCATTTCGAAACCCGAGTTCGTTTTCCTGAAAAAGATAGAGATTTTCGATCGGCTCGATGTTTGTCCTCCCCCCCCCCCCCTTTTTTTTTATAGAAATTCTGTGATACGATTAGTCGCACTATCAACCGGAAGCAAAAACATGCTGGAAAATAAATGGGGTAAAAAATGTTTGGAACGTAACGGAGGCGGTTTTTTTTCTACGCAATTCGTGCCAGGTAAAAACGCTTGTTACTGCAGCGAAATTGCAGCGCGTGTCAAAGCGATATTCGGTCGGTTATTGCTTATTATGACGATAAGACGAGTCATAAAACAAGGCAGTCCGTCAGAATGTCAAACCGTCGTAAAGTCTGTTATGGCTGTTTCGTCATTCTACAAACGAGGGGACGGGTTGTGGATTGTTACGACGTGTCTTGACTCGGATGCAACGCGTCGATTGTTGCAGGCTGGGGTTCAAGGTGCATCGGGTATACCCTGGACCGCAGGTATACGTAAGAGGCATCCCCGCCTTGTTACAGCGACACTGTGACTCTTCCAAGGCGTTGAATTAAAAGTTAGTAAACTTAACAAGCTTAACGGGAAACCCCGCCGGGCTTTACGAGCATCCAAAATTTACAAGGGTAACATTCAATATAACGATTACGTGGGGAATCGGGATGTATTCCGTATACCTTGTACACATATTCGTCCAGACTTCGTAACTTGACGCAAATGACTAAATACCGAACCCCCATAACCGTTCAACGAAAGCTCGCTTCTCGTACGCAATAAATTAGAACGTGCGGCTATTCGAACTCGGAGAACCCGCGCAGGACTCCGTCAATAAGTCCTCGTCACACTCGGGATTCGTGCGTTTATTTTTTCTGTTGTTTTTTTGTTTTTTTTTTCAAGTTTTTTTTCCGTCGAAGATAAGATCTCATTCACCGCAGGGTATAGGTATTCATCGGTAACCTGTAGAAAAATTTCCGAATTCCCATGCCGAGCATTCCACATCTTTCTTTGTAAAATCTCACCGTTCTCACAATGTATACTAAATAAACATTCTTCTTTCGTTCGGTTATTTATTGAAACAAGTTGAACAGCTTGTTTTAATTCTCTGTAATTTTCAGAAAAAATCCTCAACTCTTTTAAGCTTTCAAAGGTGATTCATTTTCATGGATACTTGAAGTAATTCCGGTGTTTTTAGGGTTCCGTACTTCTAAAGACAAAAACGTAACCCTTATAGGATCACTTTCTTGTCCGTCCGTCTGTCAAGATCCTTTTTCTCAGGAACATGTAGAGGTATCAAGTTGAAATTAATGTCAAATACCAAAGTCTACGCTCCCTTGAAATTGTAAAAAATTTAAGATTACAAGTCAACGCAGTCAAAAGCTACGACCATTTACGTCACATATTTTGATCAAATCAGAACCTGTAGGGTACTTCCCGTTGACCTAGAATCATGAAATTTGGAGAGAAACAAGTTCTTAAAGAACAAGTAAAGGAAAAAGTTCGAAAAACGTTAATTTGTAATTATATCACATCAAAAAAAAAAAAAAATTCAACTTTGTACGGAACCCTCAGGGCTTGAATTCTTTTTTTTTCTTTTAATCGTTCCAACGTCCCAAACGAACATGATAATTTAACAATCGCTCTGCTTGAGAGGCTCAAATTAATAAAAAAAAAAAAAATGCAAAACACGTAATTTGTCTTTTCTTCCGAAGGCCCAACACTGCAGAAGCGAAACGGCACTGCAGTTCCGCAACGAATAGAAAGCAGGCATTACACGAAAGACGCGATGAGCACGAATTAACACCCTCCGGTTATTTTTCTTCCGTGCAGGTATACGTATACCTGAACGAGGCTAGAAGGTTCGGATACGTACGCGGATACACATATAGACGGCATATAAGTTTCGGTAGGGCGGCGTTGAAAGAGGCTGTCGATATTTGACGCGATAACGTCTCCGAGGAGCGTTCAGCCGCGCTGAGTTAGTGACTAACTGAGTGACTGACTGACCGAGTGACTGAATATCCTCGATTTGTCGAGAGAGACGCGCGCGAGGATCTTAGAGCCCAGTGGGTCGCCGTCCTATCGCAATCTTTCTTTTTCAACCGAGTTCCGACTCGGCGCCCCGCCGCATCCCGGCAAAGATTAATAACGTCCACGAGGTGGATGTACCTAACACCGGATACACGACAAGCAAATCGGACAGCCGCCACATTAACGCCCGTCGAACACTTGTCATCTCTTCGAGACGCGTCGGCGTTAATTCGACCTTCTTCGAGGGGTGGAATCGGTCGCGATCATCGACGACGCGAAATTCTCTCCTCGCAAGGCGATTTTTCTCTTATTTCCTAGGGCGAAGGAACGACTGCCATGTTCAAATTAACGGTGTAATTAGTTTAGTTTATTCATATCTCCGTAACCGTGAGGCACACAAAAATTTTGTACAAAGCCTTTTTGTAGGTGACACGATTATCCGTAACTTTTATTACGGTAACTTTTAGCGCTGATATCAGGTAGAAATAAAAAATTCACACCGCAGGTATAGAATGGACAAAGTGTCCGAGCACAAGTTTTTCCAAAAACAATTACTGAATCACAATTTTGCATTATATACAATTCTCGTCGAATAATTTCACGTTTCTCTCTATGCTGCGAAGATGATTCAGTCCCGATCACGTCCCGATGGTGAAAACTGAAACCGGAAGCGGAACCGAGTCAGGGGGAAGACGGGGTCGAGGAGGAAGAATGGCTGGCGTTAAAACCGAAGAATAATGGAGGCACTCCGGCGCGTCAGTCCGCGGCAGTTAAAAGGGCGCTGTTTTATCGGGTGTTTACACCGCGTGTATCTTTTTCGGTAGGAGCGATCCGGGCGAGCTGGGCCGCATCACGAACCGTGGGTCCAGCATCGACGAAGACCGATCGCCGGGCTTCGCCGCAGATAACTCAGCCGTCACTCACCGTCAAAACAAAACATCGGTCCGGCATGAGCCGGGACAAAAAAGTGCGTCCCTACCGCGACTCTTGCGGAGTTGCTCCTTCGGGGTAGCGCCGTAATTTAACCTCGCATAATCTTGCGCCCCGGGTTCGTCAAACTACGTTACAGGTGGTACACTGCATGGCTGTGAAAAAATTTCGTATCAATTTAAAGTCGCATGTTTATGCGACTGTTGGTGAATGTTTAGTTAAGAAGTTAGATCGTAGCTACTCGAACCGAGGTTCTGATTCTGCTCAGTTTTTTTCAGCGGCACTTACCGAACGATGAATCAGAGGTTACGGAGAGTAGAAGTGTTCCATTGGAACGGATGCATTACCGAAGTTAAATGCGTGAATACCGCAGGTCGTGTAAATCAGGACGCGTTACTCCGTCAGTCCGTAAATAGGAACGCTTCATCAGCCCCGAAGGCCTTCCCGACTACAAGGTATAAGGTACTGGATGGAAGGGCTATCGTCGGATTGAGTAAAACCCCGCCGCCACTTAGCGCGAGACTCGCAGGCCGGTTTTTAACGTTCCTCGGGAGCGTCGTGGAAATAAGCACCGTCATCGTTATCGTCTCGCCGCCTCTTTCCTGCATCTGCATCCCCGCGTCGCCCTCGAAAATTCAGGTCTTGACGCACAGGACGAAGAAACGGATCGAATTGGACCCGCACGGTCCGCAGGTGCAGGACCAGTCGAGGACTCGTCCATCGGCAGTGACAGCCTCGTTAACGAGTTATTAATTATTCGGCAGTCTCGAGGGGTCATCCAACCTCGTTACCTATGCCGATCGAGGAGGTGAGCCGGAGACTCTCCGATCCGTCGAGACGCTCAGCGTTTGATTTTACACTGAACGCGCGTCGGCGAGAATTAGTTGTAAGCAGCCAACCAGAGTGAACTTTTGCCTCGACGGTACTTTTTTATCTCGCACTTCAATGGCCTCGAGATTCGACTTTTTCGAAAATCGGCACAAGTTGCTACGCAGGGCTGGTTATTACCGCGCGGCGGTCAATCACGTGGAAACGTTGTAAACCTGCAGAGAAATGGTTAAACGTGTGAATGACCTAGCTCCGGCATCTCGAATCCCGGAAATTTATTCGAACTTCATCCGGAATGTGTTTGATACTAAATATCATGTCACATAATTTCTAGACTCAGCTTTCAGCATCGAATAAATTTCGCATAAAAAGCACTTTAATGGATGTTTGTTGCGTCCCACACATCAGAATCGGTTCTAATTATAATGTCTCAGCATCGAATCTTATCTATTTGACATGACCATTACCGTTTAGCGTGAGATGTACGTTTCAAAAATAGGCTCTAAACTATCAGAAGACGCGTGCAATGTCAATGACCTTCCCTCAATGATTGCTGAAATTAAAATAGATTTGGTTTTTTCAGAACCAAACCTCTCGCACAAGAACAGCGATGTTTAAATTGACATTGATACTCAGAAAATACTTTTCCTCGACATCTTTTACACCCTCTCCTAAGTCTGTCTCTCAAATCCAACTGCATCCCGGATAGTCACATGTATGCACGTACATTGTACATTAGGGTGGATCGCCCAAGAGAAATTTTTGTTTTTCAGTGCTGCTTCCTCATAAAACTGTTTTTTACGATGACAAACAAATCCTCTGAAAACTTGAGCTTGATAGGATAAGGTTTAGAGGCCCCGCTTTCGAGTTTTCATTTTGAAATAACTTGCAGAAAATGCTCAACTTATCTCACCGTCGATCTCACACGAAAATCGCATGAAAAACGCACAGAAAAAATATCAAGAGACCCTTTTTCTAGGCAATAGTATTCGGTACAAAGATGGTCTCCAGATTTTTTCTTCAATTTTGCATACATTGAGAATAATTGTGACTTAAGACTGAAAATATCATTCAATAAAAAATAATCGTGTTAAATTCAAAGAGTCGTTTTTCATTTTCGTCCATATATCCACGGGAAATCGACGGTGAGTCGGGTCAACCATTTTTTTTTTTACCTGTTATTTCATCGTAAAAACGAAATCTCGAAAGCGAGACCTCTGAATCTTATCCGATCGAGCTAAAATTTGCAGCTGATTGGTTTTCCATTGGAAGCAACAGTTTTATCAGGAAGCAGGAACTAAAAAAAAATATATACATATGTTTTTTTTTTTATTGGCTGTACCACCCCAACGTACGTACGTACCTACAAGGAAAAGTTCGGGCGATCCTGTTGCAGGTAGGTTACAGAGCTACGCAGGGAGGCTGGGTAATTCAGTCCTTTAAGAAAATGTATGGGGGCAGTCTCGCTCGAAATGTACCCAAGCGGTCTACCGTCAAGATAAATGGGGCATTACCGTCAGCAGGAGGCGACGAGTTTCCGTACGTACGTACCCGCTACCTGCGGTCTCTCCTCCTCCTCCTCCCTCTCCTCGCACACACATATGCGTTCCTCCTTATTCACACGACAGACCCGGACCGTAATGAGAGTCGTGGTGACCCAGCTGACGAGACGTCGAGTCGAGCTTCCTCCGTTCGCTCCGCGGGATCAAGATGCCCGTCTTCGAGGTTAACGCTCATGACACCGCCGGCTCAAACAAATCGCTCCAAAAGAATTTAGAACGCGTAATTTGAAGTGCGCGAGTCTGTCTTCTCGAGAACGGAGGACTCTCTTCGTGGTCCTGGTTACGTTTTCGTATTTCAGGCATCGGTGTACTGGTAAAAAAAAAAAAAAATTATCGGTAGCAAATTTTTCACCAATCTCTTCTACCGCGCGTTCTAATGAATATTTATATATGATGTTTTCTCCGAACGATCCCCGTTGACTATTGATTTACCATTTGAAGAAGGTGACACTGCGAAAAAAGGTGGAAAAAATAAAATGCGGTGTGAACTTTTATAGAATGTATTTTGGTATCAATCCAACACTATTTCATGTCAATCTAAACAGCACTTATCGTCCGTATCTAACACTGTCTGACGTTCGAGATCTGAATCGACTACGAAAATTCCTCCACGATTAGTCCACAACCGTAAACGTTGGGTCGATTTTCGGACAGAAGAATCAAGTCCGCGACGCGCGTAGGTACCTAAAAAAATAATTCAAGGGGGTTCACACGGCGCGCACGGCGTCGATCCGGAGCTTCGATGGCCGCGGTCTGCGGATGGGGCACATAAAAAAAGCGAGGAAAGAAACAAAATAAAAAAAAAAAAAAAAACAAGAACATTCCAGCGGTACCTGGAGGACGCGGACGTAACGTACGAGCAGGTAGAGGCGCACGGGCGCGTTACCAAACCCTGGAGGAATGACTGGCAGGCGGGTGTAGGAGGCCTGCCGAGGTCGCGGGGGTATCGCCTCGACGAGATCAGCTCTCACCCGGGCTGCAGGTCCTGGATTTCGGCCCCCTTGGCTCCCCTCGCCTCCAGAGGCGTCTTCTTCGAGCGAGGATGATGCATCGTCTCGATCCCGAACGGCAGTCGCTTCGCCGTTCTACGTCCACCCCTTCCTTCATCTGCAACGCACCGTCAGCCGAGGGTCAGGAAGTTTGTGCGGTCACCGATCGGCCTTACTTCGCATTGTCGTTTCGTCCTGGTGAAGTTGGTGCCATTTTTGCGCGTCCTTTAGAAAAATCAAAAATGTCGCTTAGACTGTTGGAAAATTCACGGTGCGGATAAAATTCCACTGCACCGATTAGTGGAGAAAATTAAAGATCATCGGATGCAAATCGCACGATTCTTGACACCGAGTGGTTTTCATTGACACGAAAATGGTGTGGATTTTTATAGAATGTTTTCGGTGTTACGTTTAACACCGCGTTTCTAACAGTGATATTGACACTTGTTGAATAGGAATGGCGATTGACTTGACTCGAACCAGACCAATGACTCGAACCATCATTCGCAGACTGTACAAGTTTAGTATAACCGTTTGGTAGTTTTAATACTTTGTTTTATGCGCCAGTCGTTATCCCGATAGCAAACGTGGACCACAAACTTTTTATATTCATTTACAACCGTGTTTGGTGTTGAGCTTGTGGATCGGTGATTGCGATTTGCTAATAATTAGCGTGTTTCAAAATTGTTTCGGTAATTAACGAATTTTGATCCTGGTTCGTGAATAATTAATGCGGCAAATTGCCGAGTGTCCGTAGAAAAGTACGAAACAGGGTAACGCTATAAACATATAATTTTACGTGTGTGGTCTGATCGGCGCCTCCTTATATCGGATTCCAATCATCCCGAGGCGGAAGATTAGCGAACAAGTTCGGGTATGGATAGGATATGCAAAATTGATCGAGAATCGTGTCTTTTCGCATCTCATTTGCCCACTTGTATTGCGATTTGCAAAATTATCCTAACTATTCGTTGTATAATTTGTAGTCAGCTTCAACATCGGAACTTGTTCATCCGAGCATATAATATTAGATTTGAGTTGCAAATTGTTATGCGTTAAAGACGTACCGCGTTTCGATAGGCAGCGGATAAGGATGAACGTGGACGAGAACACCTATAAAAGCAAGAATACGACGGATATTTACGATCGCAGGACCGTTTGACTCCTTTCTAACATCAACTAAAAAAAAGTAATCTGAAAACACACTCTCATTAACACATTTGTGCAATAATTTATTTCCTGGACCTGGATTTAACAAGTTTTTTCACGAAGCTTGGGAATAATGATTTGCGTCGCGTTGTCATTTTTTTTGTTACACGTCTTCTTTTCGTCACTGAATTAAAATAACGTTATTCAAACAGTTTTTCGCATTTTGGAAACTATCGAGGGGAGACTTCGGCGGAATTTTTGCCAAAATAAGAATTTTTAATTCTCAACCGATTGAAAAAAGTCACATGAGAAAACCCTTCCACCAATTTTTCGATCGTGGTAGTATATATTATAGGCTTTGAAAAAAAATTTCAACGCCCCGTAGGAGGCTAAGGTTTTTGATATACTAACACAATCTTAAAGATGGTGAGAAGGGATTTTTTCAACGATAATTTTCAATCGATAATTAAAATTTCACCGGAGTATCCCCTTGGATTTGAACGATTCTTCTCGTCTCTGCATTTTTAATTTTTTTTTTCTTCTCTTAAATACCGTTTACTACTTGTTAACTTTGATGTCACCGGCAGGACGAGAAGTCTAATGTAATTCCGCTGCCGAGTCAATATCAAGGTTGAAGACTACGTTACATGTCGACAAGATTGGATGGGACATGGCTGTGATGCGAGCAGCTAGTCAAACGGTTAAGTGCATTTCGGAGTCGTTAACCTTAACTGATCGTCGTTGAATAAATTACACGATTTCGAGTTCGTTATCGACAGTTGTCGGCAAGGATATACAGTTAACGCCGGCACGTTCATCGCAGAATAATAATTATTGTTTTTCACGTTACTGCAAATTTTTTCAACTTCCCATTTCTCTATTTTCAGAGAAACAAGGAAGTTGTCGTAATCATTCCGAAAATGAAAAGTCGACTTTTCGCTACATCTCGACGTTTCGAGGTCTAGAGAATCTAGGGGACGTCTGTATGCGTGCATGTGTTTCATCAATTTTATTGTCCTACGATATCTCGAGAACGAGTTACCGGAGTTCAATGATTCTGGTCTCAATTGACACAGATTTTCTAAAATGATTGGATTTCGGCTTTGATCAATTCGGTACTTTTTGAATTATTTAAATAATAAGATTACAAAGAATAAAATTAAACTGACGTTAGCTTATGAGAATGAATGGACAGAATCGAGTGAAAGTTGATCACGAATCTAAAGTCAGATTTGCAACATTTAAATTTGGGGTATTCAATATGTGCTGAAAAGAAAACAAAAAAGATTGGGATTTCGATGAAAATTGGTACTCGAAGGTTTGTTTGGTGGCTGATGGCGAATCTGAAGTTAGTTTTACGAAATCCAAAATGGCTAATCGAATAAAGTGGCAAATAAAATCTAAAAATATTCGGAATTTTGACGGAACTTGGTGAGCGGATATTTTTTGGGTCACCGATAACTACTGCAAAGTCAAACTGCCAGAATTTGTAGTGGTGGCTCCATTCTGGTGGTTCAAGATGAAAATAATCGTCATATTTTCACGTAACGTGGTACCTGAGAGCTTCTAAATCGTTAATCACGAATCTGAATTTCTCGTTCAAAATTCAAACTGGATACGAGTATTTTATTTTTTCCTGTCAACTCATGGAACCTGCACTGTGGAAACGGAAAATGCGGGGACCGGCTCACGGGCAGCCTAAACCCGGTTATTGTTTTATTTTATTTTCTTCGCACAAACAGAAAAGTGATATCAGCGAATTATTATTATCATCCAATTAACACCAACCAACCATTGAATGTTCAACGTTGAATTACTGAACATAGTTTGGAGAAACAGGTAAAACTTTTCACGGTTATTATACGTGTTGCACCGTTAAACGCGTCCGGAACATAACCCGGCAACACGAACACGGTTGTATAGGAGGAACCGAATGGGGGGTGATTATAATTCCAGTTTCCCAAAATTTATCCATTAATCGTTGCGTAAACGGTGCGCACATGGTGTTTATTGGTAAATAATTCGTCCCCGGGGTCCGAAACTATCACGGATTAAACCGGGCGCCTAATATCCGGGCGGATACGTTTGAAGACGAGCTTTTTACGCGCGCTCGTCGCTCCTCGCGTCGAATCTTGCAAGCCCGTGCGGTGCTGCCACCCGACGACGAGATCAGACACCGTCGTACGATATCTCCTTCGAGAAATTTTACAGGTGAGAAGGTGTGCAGCTACGTGAGTAAATAAACTCATGCATTCATGGGTATGTACGTCATAGATGCGTGTAACATTTATACCCCATTGCATTGCAAGGTATCGTATACCTGCGATTTGCGCCTAACCGGGCTCACAATTTGCACATTGTGTAATACAAAGCGCGTAGAGCTCACATGCCGCCGGGTTGGCAGATTAAATTTAATATACGAGTAATTTACTACGATCGTTATAACACCCAGGTGTCACTTGTGGCGTTACATTACCACCTTACGTGTTCAGGTACCTCTACGTTACGCAGACCCAGGCCTCACTTTTCAGCTTTACGTGTTCACGCAGTCACGCTTGCGATCGTGCACGAGGTAATCTTCGCGATTCCGCACCACGTAGGCACAATATTAACGCTCGGGATACAATTTGCGAAATTTTGCCAGTCCCAGACGCTGCACACTCTAGGCCGAATTCAAAAGGAATCATGTTTGCCAAACATCCTAGGTCTATCTTATACTCCACTGTCTTATACTTTCTTACTTTTAGCTCACTTTCTCCGCTACTTATTACACTGTATATGCTGCATATCTTCCAACCACGGTTGATGTGTACAGGGGACTTGTCTCAAATTCCACAATAAACCATTATTATTAATATTATTATTATTATATCGGACGGTTGCGATGAGAACAGTTTCACGGAATCCGAAGCGATGGTAATTTTGCACGGGTTTATACTGGGTATAAGTTATGCACGGTTGGAAATGAAACGTCCCATCAGATCGACTAAAATTTTTGAGTAGTATTAACCATTTTTAATGTATTACCGAGTGAAAAAACGTGAAAATGACAAGTAAAATGTTGATATTGAAGAAAATTTGAAATGTAACAAATGACACAAATGTAAAGTGGATCTGCTGGGAAATTACAGGTATGTTTAGTTAAATTTTTCTAACAGAGGTTAAGGTACGGGGACACCATACAACAGTGTTCCACGGGTGTATAACACAGCCTGGAGAGTTTTCCCAGCTGATTTTAGTGCAAGTCATCAATTTTACGAAAAGGTGTGCGTACGCACACCGCCGGGGTGAAACGCCATTGTGTGAGTTTCGGATGTTTATACATGGGGGCGAGCACGCTTTGCGGTGTTAAATCGAAACATACATCCCAGGGTTTCTCGCGTGCGTGGTCTACGTAGTACGTATCGTAGCGTACGCGCGATTCGAGTAGGTAGACGGGCACATACCGTGTAGACGAGTTGCGGATTGCGAGTATACCTACATCCTGTAACGTCGTTCACGTATCCACCCATCGTCGGTGTGGCCGTGACCCTCTGTATGTACACGTTGTCGAACCCGGGTGTCGGGGTGTCGCGTTAGGGGTGGTGATCGATCACGGGGTACTCGCCCTTGGTCTCTCATTCGCGTCACCCGGTGCAGTGCGAGACTCCGAAACCAACCGCGCGCAACAAAATCCTACGGATCGTGCCTGCGTTTGTACCTACGCACGAAAAACAACAGTTTCCTTTTTCGTTCGGTGATTAGACAGCGAATGACGCTGGCGACGACTCTTAACAACCGGTGTTTATTGTTGGCCGCCGGAACTGTGCGAGCTCAACTGCTCGAAGATCCGCACGACTCGAGAAGATTTTCCGACGGCGAGACTTCGAGCTCCGGAGAGCGATAGATTATGAAGAATGCCGGTGTGTGTCGGAGCTGATTGACGATTCGTTACCGTCATCGCCAAATCGATCCAGTTGTAAGGACTGACGATTCTCTGGCTTTCGATACTGCCTGTACAGAATTCTAAATTCATGAGAGTTTAACACCCTCGTCGCAAAAACTTTCAAACAAGTTTCAGAAGCTTCGATCCAACGTTTTTTAACACTGATATATCGTATTACCTACACGACGTGTAATATGCTCCCAGCAATTTTGTGCTACCGTATATATCTCGAATTTATTCTCCTTCGTCACGCTTTTGAATTATTGTAATTGGAACATATAAGACATTCGGATGCGAGATTCATGTTGCAAAAAAAAAAATATAGACGTATTGTCAGCTAGATCGTCGTAAAAGATCTAACTCGAGTTAGGCATCTTCCTCAAACCGGCGATATTGCCGCTGTTTTCTCATAAATCGTAAAAATTATCGCGAAGCATATTTTTTTTCGCCCATCTCTTACGGATGCACATTGTACTATTCGTAGCAGGTACAATACGCGCCCACAAGTGGTTGCCTGCAGGATATAGATGAACGCAAATTCGCATCGCAATACGCGTAGTTTAAACCCATGTGCCTGCTTGTTGCAAGTACACCTTACAGCCGCAGGGAGAGTTGTCGAGGTACAAATCTATAAACATTCTGGAGCAGTACGTGTAACGTATTACAGGCGCAGGTTGCTACAACGGCGTCGATCCGCCTGCCGAGCTGCTAGTCTGCCCCTTGGCCATTTTGTACGAGCCTGATGGTAAACACGGAAATGGTTGATTTAACGCTCGGAATTATAACTTTCGAATATTGTAGAACTCGATTTCTATGCACGATGGTTATAATAAGCGGATTATCCGCGGACAGTTTGAGATGTGTTCGTCCCGCGTACTATTATACCGTGTATTATGCATGGACAGGAGTCAACACACGCGTATATTCAAAGGAAGATACTACCTACGTATAATCTTTCTCGGGGTTCTTCCGTTCGATTCAATATACGTGCTGCTAATTGCGTAATGAATGATAATAGAGACCTGTGTAAAAAAAAAAACCTTTGAGAAAAGACAATTTACATTTGTTTCCTTCTATTATATGGTTAGGATATATAATAGATCAAATTATCCGAATAGATTACTTTACGGCTTTTACTTGATACAGCGACTGCATCCGTCGGCTGTAAAACGCTGCATTATAAACTGCGTATTTGGACCGAGATTATAAGTACCTACGCGATTTGTTTTATGAATTTATTCATATTTTTTTTTTCCAACCGCTAGTAAAGAAGAATATTGAACATATTAAAGCATTAAAGATGAATTATACCAGTGAAAATTGTAAATCACTCGGCTTGGTTTAATCAGCCGAAGAAAGAGGAACGCTGCGAAACTAATGAATGTGTACCGGCTGTATTGATAGATGTTCTCAGAATCGTTCACCGATTCGTACGCGTTCTGCTTGTCCTTTTTTTCTTACAAATATTCTGAATACTGTAAGCATTACGTTGGCCTAGACTTTGTTGTGTAAAATCCGGCGTAGCAGGTCTTACACACCCGTAAAATATCGTACGGGTTCCTGTGTACACGTTTACGTGATTCAGCGTATACATAGCAGACGGCCGGAGTAAACAAGACTGGATAGATCGCACTCAGACTTCAATCGCTTGGTAATAGCCGGTATACATCAATAATACATTACCTATAACAGATATACATGGTCATGAATGTAAACAGTTGGAATTTTCGAGGATCGAGGAAAACCTGCTCGGCAAGCTTGTTGATTCGAAGTAATTAACCACACACGGTGCAGAAAAAAATAATGTCCCAGCAGATCCACTAATTTTTGGTTTGGTTTAACCATTTTTTAATGAATTACTGAGTGGATAAATAAAAAAAAAAACATAAATTAAGAATACAAATCAAATGTTGACGTGATAATTTGAATGTTAAAATCACAAAAATACGCGTCATATTCACTAACTGAAATATAACAAATAAAACAGATATAAATTTGATCTGCTGGGACATTATACGTATGTTTAGTTAAATTTTTCCAACAGTGTTCAATAGCGTCATAATCATCCGTTTAGTATGTATTTGACAAATTCATTTGAACGCAATTTAGCAACGGCGATATTCAAAAAGTTAGGTATGCGGATATTTCATCAGACGAACAGATCCGTCAAACATCCGGTGCAAGTTCCACGGAAAAAAAAAAAAAATTGGCGAGATTTTCTACAATCGATACGCGCGAAGAACCGTGCGGCAGGAGTAATTCGGACCCATCGCATTACCACGGGAAAAAGACTGAGCGACAGCCGTCAACTCCTCCATTCATCCCGCGCGCAAACTTTCCCTTGCGACGGGCTGCGCGCGGATACGGTAAAACGCGCAATTCAAATTCTTACAACTTAAAGATGTCACACGACAGCGTCAACGATTGATTATACGTCGTGAGCCTCGATGAACTCCCGCGTAGATATACAGCGAATTGGAAATGGTGAAACTGAATCGTCCAAGATGGGAAAAACAACACAAGGGAACTGAACATATGGAAAAGAAAAAACTGCGAGAGGAAAAAAAAAAACAAAAACTTTATATGTACCCATGCGTGTATCTGCTCCCGAAAGTCTAACGCGGTGTTTTTTTTTTTTTACTTTACAAATTCCATTAATCGAAACGAGAACTGCAAGCGAACCGAAAAATTCCGACGGATCATCCTCGAATCAGGCGTTGTCGTACACGGGTAGGTATATACAACATGCGGTAAGAATATCGTCGCCCGCCCGTTTCCCCGTCCGACGTTTGTCACAGAGCGTCTCATCGCCGGATCCCGAGATGCACACCGAAGTGCGCCGGGGCGCAAAGTGAGGCGATCGAGGAGCGAGGCGCGTAGGCCGCAGGCGTGTGTTGGTGTAGCGATGGCGGTTGGTGAAGGAGACTCGACGGTCGGCCGTCGGTGGCGCCACGGTCGATGGGGGTCGGGCCGCGGAGGCATTGGACGTAGCGAGGGGGCGGGACCGTCGGTCTCCCTCCCCTCCCGCCGGCCGCGGTCCGTCAGCGCGCTACCCTACCTCCACTACGTCGGTCGGCCCTCCCGCCGTTTCTCCCCCTCCTTCTCCTCCTCCTCCTCCGACGCCGCCGGCACCTTCTCCCTCCCTCCCGCCCCTCCGCCCCCCCCACTCCAAGGCGAAACGCGGCGGTGATTGACAGTTGGCGAACGACTGCGGACGGCGCAGGATCTAAACGTTAGGCGCTTCACGCTCGCTCGCTCGCTCGCTCGGTCGGTCGGTCGAACGAACGGGGACGGATCTCGCTTTTAATTCTTCTTCACGGTGGTTTTTTTGAAACACGCATCCTGTGTAATATACAACCTGCACTAGTTGTTACATACGCACCGCAGCTAAGGCACGACTTCGTACGTCTTAGATTCACCTAGATATTTTGACGAATTTGGGTGCTGCACGCGAGTATAAAAGGAAAATTTGTTAAAACCGTTCACATGTGCGTACCCGCCGCGTATGTACATTCATAATAATAAATATAACAATAAAAATAATAAAAATAGTAACAACAACAACAACCAACAACAACAACAACAACAACAATAATAACAATAATAATAATAATAACAATAACAACAACAATAATAATAATAACAACATCACGATGCAGCGGAGGAGTGAAAATTCGTATCAACAACGGTAAATCGCACCGCTCTTCTCGGTCTGATCTCCAATTCACCTCCCTCGCACCCCCGACAACGCACCCGCCCATCCATCCTTAACCCCTCCCCCACCCCCCGCGAAACCGCACGACCTTTACGTAGGCAATTGTATGCAGTAGCGCGGTTTTCACGGTTACGGTTGAAATTCGCGCGTGACCGATGCATATGCGATGTTGCTGAAAACTACGTGCTCCTCGACACCTGCGTGAACGCATGTAAGGATATAGAGAGTTGCGGAGGATAAGGGGGAAAAGTGTTGAGGTTCTTTGTTGTTGTAATTATTGTTGTTATTGTTGTCGATGTCGTCGTGGCCGCGGTTACAAGTGGTAATAAAAACTACCCACGAATTACTCGGGGTTATTAATCGCACCGCGGCGGACGAGTGAATCATTTACGCCGGATGAATCGTCGTCGTCGTATTTATTGTTGTTGTAATTATCATTATAGCTGCAGCAGTATTATGAAGGATATACGCCGATCTACATCGTCATCTTCCTGCCTGATAATAACAAGTGATCCGGACGAGGTTGCAGTGATTATATATTTGTGTGAATGAGTGCGGTGCGCGCTGCAGGCCGAAAGGATCCGCGATTATATTCGATATCACAAGGCTGCAAGTAATCCAAGTGACAGTGCGAACACCTACGAGGATACATCCGTCGTTCTTCCTCGATCTTCGTCTCGTTCTACTGTCAAATAATAATTCGCGTTCCGCGTGTGCTTGTGAAATACTATAAGTTCGACGTACCAACGTGATTTCGGTTCGCGTTCACGTAAATATCCCCGATTTACGCCGATTTAACAACACGCATCCGAGTGCCGAGGAAAAACGAAGCAAGCCAACGTCGCCGACGATCGGTTTATCGGGATCGACGCGTTGATCCGCGTGGCTTTAACGAACAAGAGAATCGGATCCGCCCGAGAGGCCGATCTACGATGCTTCGGGACTGACGATCCCTGAAACCGGACAGAGAAGCGACGCCAACGATCCGCACCGAGTGATCGGCGTTAAAGATAGAGGGGGGGAAGATATTTTTTTTTTTTTATCGTAAAGAGAAGGCGAAAGAGATGAAAAGGCACGAGATCGTCGTCGTATCCTCGCAGCCTGTGGGGTGCTGACGTCTCCTCGTCCCTGGTTGTCGTCGTCCTTGTGGGGTACCTGCCGTATAATTTTAAGAAGAGGGCGACGATAACGAGCCGAGGATCCTGGTCGCCTCGCGAAATCGAGGATCAACGATTGCGAACCACTTGTAATCGGCGAAGCTGTTGTTTACTTTTCTTATCCTACGACGTGCCCTCAAACCGGAAGCTGGCTGGCCGGCCGTTATCATCCGGTTCGACTATCGCCGCCGCCGCCGCCGAAGGGCAGAGTAACAAAGTGTGAAAAGTGTCGTGTGAAGCTAGTCGCGAGTGAGGGAAACACAGCCGCTACGGTGGCTCAGCACGCAGAGTTCCCCGGCGCTGCCAGGGCGTTCATGGCTCAGCCAAGGGTACGTTATTCACTATTTGTGTGTCTTTTTCTCATATTGAGATTACAACCACGACCGTGATTCCCAAAAATATCAGGTGCGAGAGAGAGAGTCGAGAGATTTATTGGTGTGCAAAGATGATGTCGAGGAGAAGCTGGACCGGAATGACGAAGACGTTTCTTTTTTTTTATTTATAATTTACGGTATCGTGCGGGGAAAGTTCTTTAGTTCGTGTTCGAGTGTAGTTTAACGCGATCAATCTGCTCGGAGAGATTGAGGAGCAGAAATTTTGCCGACCTTATAAATTTCGTTCAAGTTCTCGAGTCGCGGTAAAACGTGAATTGTTACAAGGTGTGATAACGATCTCGTGCGTTATGCAGGTACGCGAATTTAATCGCGGATATTTATCGTGGTTTGAAAATTCACTGCGTCGGTAATATCGTGGATTATAAAAGTTACACGCAAATCGAATCTCTCTTGCGCAGATTATATACGTATAATGTAAACCAACTGCAGCGGCCTCGGGCAATCATCTCGATATTGTTATCGTCCTCATTTTTAGCATGTATTCCGTTGTTCTCGCAATCATTCCTCGACTACTCGGAGTTAGTAATATAGACTTATCGCAGTTATACACAAAAGAGTTCTTTACAACGATGTTAACATGTAAATATTATATACACGCTGTTAAACCGTTCGTGATGACTTTATATCGTTATTAGGTGTATATTATACGTTTAACCGTTCACCCCGTAGAATGACACTTTCGTTCTCGATTATATTAAAAATGAATTTCGTCGTCGTGTTTTTAAATTTTTACATGTACGTCGTACATAATTAGTACCAATGAATTCAAAACGAGAATTAAAGAAAGAAAAAAAAATCATTTAATTAAAAATAAACTACCAAACTGCATGTATAATTCGAATCGAACGTAAGATGGTAGAAATATGAAGTAAAAAAATACGAAAGTTCGGCTTTGGAGATATTCTAGTCCCGAGAGCGCATGGCTGCTGACCGGTTCGTTGGACGGGCACGCGAATTGCAATGTTTTCAGAATGTCACCATCAATCAGAATATCATAAAACTTCTCGCTTCATAGAATTTTACATGTCTGCACGGTGTACCATGTATACAACAGCCTGCAGTTAGACAACATTTGTGTAAAACTGATCGGCGGAAGCTGTGCTGTTCAAAAATTTGTAATATAGCCGATGCTACCGCGTAAAAACGCATGGGTTACGTACATATTTTGTTCTCGTGAAAGAAATTCTATAAACTAAATTTATTAATGAACAAGGAGCGAAATTGTGTTTCTTTAACTTTCCTCCCGCCACTGCCCAGGTTTTGAATCGCGCACGCCGGTAATTTTCCAAGTAAGGGAAAAGATCCGCACGACAGTCTGCGACCTCGGTTCTGCTCTTTGAGTCGATACGGATTATTTAACATCGAAATAAGTAGCCGATTTTAAGCGACGGAACGGTACTCGATGCGTGACGCGATCCCCTGTGTCTGTGACATGTCTGTCTCTGCGTATGTGTGTGTATCAAATGCTTACATCGGTTTCAAGGAATCAAAACGCGGAATTAAGTATCTGCGGTATTGTATGCGAAAAATCTTGCGGACATGTATTAGCGACAAGTATCGTCGAAACTTTCAGTTATACTAATCGGGATGCCGTGCGACGGAATATTAGATTCAATATTGTCCGACACGAGCAATTGCCGGTATAAATAGGCGAAGGGTTTCATTGAAAAACAATTGTTGTTTGTACAAGGGAATGGATTTCTGACGGGTATCGTATTGCGATATTTCGATGGGGTTTAGAATTTCCGGTTAACCGACGCTCGTCAGCCGCCGCATCTCTTCGGCACGATGCCGACGGGTGTTTCATCTGCTCTACCATCAACGAATCCGTTCTGCATTATATTTACACACTGGTCCAGGTTCTGTAGGACTCGTAAATCAAGGCAACCGCATCTTTCTCCCGATTTTGTTCCTGGTAATTTTGACAGGCAAAGTTGGAGCTTAGTCCGAGATAAAGAAAACGTCAGATCATTGTTATTGAAGCTATAATATTCTTCTTCATTATTATTTATTCTTGACGATTGTTATACTTGAATCTTTACAAATAATTGTTTGATTTTTCAAATATTTCATTTATTGTGGTTCACGGAATCGGTATATATTGTAAATAAAAACGAAAAAACAATTACAAATCCAGACGCTTGTATCATACAGGCACAAGACAATTATTCGCAAACATTTTTATTGAAAAGCATAATAACAATGATGATCAGAGGGTGGGAAATCATACTTTTAACGTTCATCTTGTAATCGTCGTCGTAGCCGAATAATCGCGTGTGAAAGTATTTCCTGTATTTCGTATAAGATATCGTGAATCTTAATCGCATCGATTTTAGAGTATTTGCTAATGCAAAAGTATACAGCTGAATAATAATTCGGCATTAGGCATACACGGCGAGAGTTACGCATTATATTAATATACCGGCATAAACGAGACGCAGCTTATATGTACTTTTGAAATGTTGTACGTGTTGAGAAAAAAAGAGAATGAAAAAGAAAAAAATAATTTATAACTATGTCTAGTGCGTATAGGATGAATTAGCGGATGGACTGATCGAGAAGTTGTGTCAATTTTAGAAATTATTCAAATCAAGCAGAATTAGATGGAGTCGAAAAATTGGTCACTTCAAAAGGTGAGACGCGATTTCAACTTTCTGTCTTTATAACGCGCGATGAGGCGTATGTGACTATAGGTGTGTGTGTGTGTTTATATATATATATATATATATATTATTATATATACATATATAGTGAATATATATGTATAGTGAATTGTTTTGATACTTTGATCGCTTGTTAAATAGCGAAACATGCATACTGGGTCAAAATTATACTCGAATATATTTTTTCTTTTAATGTTCCGATTAATTAAATAACAGAAACTTGTGAGATATTTATCGAACGATCTTTATAAATTTATTCAGCGCAAATTTCGATTGTGTTGAAATTTGACGCAACACGATCGTCGTACAAAAGCTACTCACCTTAAAAACAAGTATAAATATATATATATAATGAATTCCGGCGAATCGTGAAAAAATGTTGACATTTAGAGAGTTTACCGCAGTGTCGAAAAGTTTACTTACAACGCGTCTGTAAAATTATATGATTTTTCTTTATTTTTCGATGAAACATTACATGCACCGTTAAAATTTCTCGAGATCGCATAGTTGTAATTGTTTTGTGTCGGTTTTATTCTTTTTCTTTTTTTTTTTTTTTATTTTGTTTAAATTAATAAACGACGCGCGAAACGAGCGGATTTTGTAGAAGTAGAGAGGCAAACCCCTTAATGAATAACACACACACGCAGCATATCTCTGTCAACGAACGAACATAAACGTGTTAAGCGAAGCTCGATCGGTGGCCGTAAAAATAATATATCGATGTAATTATATGATAAGTTAGTTTATCTTCGGGTAACGTATTACCAATCATTCACTAATTATAAATTAGGACGGAATTGAGGTATAATTTGTAATTACAAATGCAGCTCGTGTCGCCGTCTTCGCATTATGCCTCGCCTATATATATGTTAGTACAATACGAGGAAGAATCGGTTTAACTCAATACCGATTCTCCTTCTTATTCTCCTCGGACGTGCATAAAGAGGAATAGCGCCGGAGAGGGAAAGAGAGAGAGAGCAAGCAGTGTCTCCTCAATCGGACGTATAGCACACATATTCGTATAGGTTGGTATTATGTACGCACGTTAAAATATTCCGCTCAGCTGCACGAGTGATATCTTCATAGAGGTCGTTCCGTGAATTATTAGCCATGGTTTTTCAACGGAATACGGAATTCGCGTCTTTTCCAGCTTCTCTCGTATTCCCGTGATTTTTCTTTTTCTTCTTCTTCTTCTTCTTCTTCTTCTTCTTCTTCTACTTATTCTTCGTTGCCTTCGGTACCGAAATTTAAAACGAAAGAGTGGATGATGAATATGTAACGTGGAAAATAGTTTTCTCCATTCGATTTTATTTTCATTCCTTTTATAATCTTGTGCTATTGCCTGTAATTCTTATATTATACGTACCTTTGACACAATCGTTTAATTTTCATATTCATATATTCGTACGTGTGTTATTTTTGCTATTATTTTCAATGATTATCAGAGTCAAGTAAGTGATCATTTCGAATATTGATCCCGGGTTTGCAGAAAACGAAGAATTACTCTCGAGTTTTTTCTTTTCTTTCTTTTTTTTCTGTTTTTTTCTTTTTTTTTTTTTTGTTCGTATCTAGTTATGGAAATATAAGAAAACACTGGAATCCAATTTTAAAATAACAGTAAAACAAGACTGTTAGATATAAGTAATAATAATATTTTACGGGTGGGTTAAATCTGACATCTTTAGTTCATTTTTTCTTTTTCATAAGAAACTGGAATCCGCACATCCGCTTGATTAGAAGACTACCTATGCAATATATAACGAATGTATATAACCGATCAGCGTTATAACTCTAAACCGGCTAGGGTCAAGTAACTCGTTATTAAAATTTTTCGTCCCAAATCGTTACACGGTGTTATGTAGGGAGGAGAGGTCCTAGTTATCGCACTTTTTACTCTCTGATTTTTAGAATTTTTTAACACGAAATATTATTTATGATTCCGATACGGGGCACTGTAGATGCATCCTTTGCGCACTTGGAGAAAGTTCGTGGTTCCGAAGCAAGTCTAAACATGGTTTTGCGAATTTTTAAAAATAAAAAAAAAAATGCGAAAATAACGGGTCAAAAGTGATGAATAATTTATTATCATTATTTTTAATTTTTTTTTTTTTTTGCACTTTTGTTTTCTTGTATTTGTTTTGGTGTAAGAAACTCGGGTTTTCACTATATATTTTTAAGCAATAATTCTATTCTTTATTGGATTTTTTTCCTGGATTCTACGAAACAGTCAACCTAGACACCGAAAACTCCGGGAATCGTGAGAAAATCGCCGGAGACTCCGAAAATCCCGAAATACTTGACCCGGACTCAGAAAACCACGGAGAAGTCGAAATGGGACAAGTTGTTGAGCAATTATTGTCACGTGCGACAACTTTTCTTGACAAGCGATTTTTTTTGAAAATGTGCGAATCTTGCCGACCCGCTATTCAAATATCAAAAACATACGTATCAAACGAAAGCGATAAAAATCATCTTTCCGATCATCTGATCGCGAAATGTCCCAACGCGGCGAAGAAAATGAGTAAAAATATATTTAGAAGATGGAAAATAATTACTTATCAGGTCCGATTTCAGTTTTTCAAACATTGAACTACAATTTCAATCTATAGCGCCGCTCGTTCCGACATCTAGCAGCGGAGGTTTGGACAAGTTGTGTGACAACTAGGACCCGTCTTCCCTATACATATATGTAAATGGGATGCAAAAATTTTAATACTTTTGCATTTCGCAAGATATTTGTGCAGCGATATTAATCGTAATTCTTGATTGTCGCGGATTCGAGTCGAAGGTTTTGCTTTTCTTGACGACGTCTATGTTTTTATGTATTTTTAATTCCTCTCAGCTATTTTATACGTTTTGAGAAATCGCGTGGCTCATACGATTCAACGTTTGCAAATTATTTTATGGACCGATCTTTGCCAATCAAGATGACGTCTTTTTATTCGATCATTAGACGTTTTGTATTCCCTCTCCCCTCCCGTCATTTCGTTTATGTTTTTAGCATCTTGATACCGCTCCGATACATGCGTTTGCGTTAATTTTGTCCAATTATGCAAATTGTCGTTTTCTGCTCCGCGTCTCGCCCGTGTAACCATTTAGTAAAATAGCTATTTCGAAGTTGAGACGAATTTGTTGCGGGTGATTTTTAAAACTTTAATACGTTGTAAACTCATCCAATGTCCGCCTGTGCCATCGAGTTATTTTTACAAAGTAAACTACCCTGTTCGGAGTAACGGAGAATGGGTTATTAATCTATGTGACGGATACGGGCACTGAAGAAAGCTGAACGTTCAGTATCGTAAGTTTGTGTATGTATATGTGTGTTTGTGTGTGTGTGCGTACAACATAGTTGGCGGGTTTTCGATAAATTAGCGAGATTTCTTAATGTCGGACCGGCAGGTATTACACGTTTATACTTATAAATAACGTAGGTAAATTTTCAAGGTGCGCAAAGCTCTACGCGTATAATTGCGTCGAAATGGGCGTAATTCAATTCGGTAATTTTATAACTCTACACCCGGCTTTATAACACTTAATATCGCACGGACGTGGTGCGGGACGGCAGCCCCAAAAATACATGGTCCGTTTTCTTTCGTGAACCAACATATGTTACGTTACGTACGCGACGTCTAAATCGACGTTCGCGTGCCGGAAGTTTACAGGTTATTTTATATACCATAGAAATATGTATAATATCATATATTATACGTTTACGTGTTTTGTTGATGTTGTTGTTTATTTATTTGTTTTTTTTTTTCGTTTTTTTTTTTCTCGCCCTCGTTTTCTTTCCACGTTTCTTCGTCATCACCTCTACCCGTCTCCTGTATAATACAGCTTCGGGCTCTTATGGTGATTAAGCTTCTCTTTTTGACTCGGCATTCTGCAGAAATTATTCACTAAGCAGAATGTTACTTTTCGTGTTCATCTCGCACCTGAATCATTGAATAAATTGAAATTTAGATAAGATTTGACGGTAAAAAGATATGATTTTGATTATGGAATCAGTGGATTTGTCCTGCGTGGATATAGAAATCGGGACTGGCAGTTATTTTAACGATAATCGCGTTTGCAAGTTTATGGCATTTGTTATCAACTTTTAATCAAACTACACGGTACGTTTAATTAAGGAATCACGTATATCTCGTATTACCGTATCTTGTCAGGACTTTATTTGCCACGTGTAGGTGATGGGTTTGATGATCCCGAACTCAGGTTAGGATACGGATTCGTTAATTCCGTGGGCAAATAAATCTTGACAAAAATTCCCGTAACTCCCATTCATTTTTCATCAGCTTTTATAATTATCGCAGATATTGTCTCAAACGTCTGAAGTTATTAGATGGCTTACTTCAAAAATTAATTCACTCACGTATAAGCTCGAGACTCTACTTCGTTTTTTCGCTCGTTCCCATTTCGCACGCAGACGAGACGATTGCTTCTTTAACACCCCCAAAAGTGGAACGAATATGTCTGAAAAATTTTACTTGCTTGTATTTCAGTTTCATTATACGACTGTATAATATACATATAGTCGTTGTATTTGAAATAGGCAATTTGGTCTGCCGATATTTCCCGAACAAATTTAATACAGAACAATATTTAAAAAATCACAAAATAGAAGAACCACGATGTCGAAGTTTTAAAGGAACGATAATTCAATTTATAGCATGTAATAATGCAGGAAATCGAAGTACGAAGAAGAACAAAGAAAAAAACAGGTTAGAACACAGAATGCGAAAATGTATAATCGCCAGAATTTGTCTCCACAATACAGAATCCTATACAGATGCTAGACTTTGCCGTAGTAGGTAAAATGTTTTTATTTTTGCATAATTCGACTTTCCAAACCTGATGTATTTTCAATTCTCTTTACGAATAAGATTTTCGCCTTGATTGAAAATTCGTTACTCCGCAGGTTTTCTTCTTCTTCTTCTTCTTCTTCTTCTTCTTCTTATGTCAGACAATCGGCCATCGTGTAGTTTTTCACCATCACGCGGTTATGGTTATGATATCGTTGCTGACGTTGCGTTGTGTTTTTCAGTACGACGACGGCGGGCTGCACGGTGGATACCTGGAAGGCGGCGGGGGCGGGGGCGGCGGGCTCTACGACCCCCACGGTAGCGCCCGGGGGGTTCCGGGCCTTCACCACAGTCCGCACCTCGGGGGAATGGGACCCGCACACCCCCAATACCCACCGCCACCGCCCCAACCCCCGCAGCACGTCTTGGCGGCGGCGGCAGCCGCCGCGGTCTCGGCTGTACCCGACGTCCATAAACGCGACAAGGACGCCATTTACGGGTAAGGAATCGTAACGACAATTTATCGAAGGTGCATGAGATTCGGGGGATCTGACAATTTTTCAAACAAGTTATCGTCGAGCTTCTTACGTACGCCTACTTGATACCTGTAGATTTAATTTAGATGTTCTTCTGTTTTCTCGTTTTTTGAGACATGCGGAATTTTTACCTGTACGCGTATACAAATATATCGAACTATGTTTCAGAACAAAAAAAAAAAGAAGCAATTTACCATTTTTCATCGTCACATCCCCTGAAACGTTTGTCCAGGTTGAAAGAAAAATTTTGTCAAAATATGAGCGTTCTACGTTATGCGGAAAATCGCGCGCGTTTGAATTTCACTTTTTTCACATTTTTGGGGGAATTTATGAAGATACACGTTGTACCATTTGCAATTATTATTTCTTGCCCGAACACATTTGAATTCAACCCGAAGATCACGATCCATAACACAGCATGCGTCAAACGGGACTCTTATTATCCGAAATTAAAAGTTTATATGTAATTATAAATACTTTTTGAGGTTTAATTAATAATTGAAACATCGTCAGATACATTTCTCATACATCAACTGGAGACGTAATATTACAAGTCCGGGTCTTGTCTGTGACGTAAAATGATATTGCGATTGATGCAAGCCGTGAAAAAAAAATTTTATTTACGACACTTCCCAAATGAAAGAAAAAGAAATGTATGAAAGGAAAAATCCAACCGAGCACAATCGTCCACGTAACGAAGAACACTCATCTTTTTCCAGAACCTTAATTTCAAAACAGCAAATTATTTTTTCTCTGAAACACCGTAATAAATATACATGTATGCGTGTGTAAATCGGCAAACTCGGTTTCTCGTACACTTTTGAACTGTTTCGGATGTATACGTCGTTTGAAATTTCACAAGTTTTGACAGGCTACTAATTATCGGCAATTAGCCTGATTCAATTTCAGTCTGTATTAGGTACACTAATTCGTACAAAATTTCATACCGCAACAAGTCGTGTGAAGTTGGCGCAAATTTTCTTATTCTTAGCGACAGTAACGTTTGAATTTCGATGAACTTGAGTAAAATTTGCACTAGTTTAAGAAAATCTCCACGAACCGGTATATACAGACTTGTAACTATACCTCATACACATAATTTACCTGAAATTTTTTTCACAGCGTTTACTCTCTTAATTCTGCTTCTTTTTCTTCTTCTTCTTATTACTATTATTGTTATTATTATTTTTCGCATCCGTCATCGCGTGTCTCTTCTATATATCATATATATACGTATAGCATACAGCCTATAAGCCGTTCGCGCACATTGCTTCCAGAGCTCGCGATGAAGGAAATAATGGCGGACACGGACATGCGTCGCTGCCCACGCATGATGGCAGTGCAACGGTTACATTCATACCTTCTAGTCAAATAATAACCATAAACGGAAAACAAAACGGTATGGTAAAGCGGATGAATGGAAAAATTGAAAAGCAAATCGAAATTAAATAATATCAATCAGCATTGCGGTCGACTTGGAATATATATCAATATTTGATCTATTATTTTTATTTCTATATGTTATAATTGTCAAAAAATTGCAGTGCCTATTAATAATATACATGCGATTCAAGTTCTTATTCGGCATGCGTGAACTATATACTATTCTTTATAAATTTAAACTACATGTACACGTGATATAAATATTGCACGTATCCCTGAACGGTGTGGTATTATTATTATTATTATTGTTGTATGTATGTACAAAATATCGCGCAAAATGATACATGCAACGAATACGATTGATTGACGTGCAGGATAAAATTAACTAGCGTGTTTAATGTACGTACAATAGTTTTTTCTGTATAATAATTCGCACGCGGTAACTGGAGATAGTTTTTTTTTTTTTCGCGTACCTTCACATTGTAGGTATGATATGGGTCCATATCGTACAGCGAGTGGATATTATTCGATCGTTAATTTTCTGCACAACGATATCAATGAAATTTATTGACTAGTTTAATCGTACAAAGTCGTAATTCCGTCCCCGCGTAATTTTTCGGGTTGCAGTCGTACAATTATTATAATAATTATTAAATTATTCCGCCGTACAACGTACTTGTAAAAAAAAGAGAGTAAAATAATTGTCACAAACATAAAAAATAAAATTAATAAAAAACATCATCAGTTTTGGATAACAAGCTTTTGGAAGGGTTGAAAGAAGTAAAAAAGTAAATAGGGGAGGGGGAAGAAAATTTTTGTATTAGTAAGAAAATTAAGCTTGCGTGAATGTTTTTCGTCATGTAAACAATGTACAGTAAATTGCAATAAGTGCGGGGCAGCGACGGCGAACGGATTTTTCGACGAAACGTTGGCATTTCAATTTTCTAAAGTCGGAAGCTTGGCCGTTATTTGGACACCCTGTAATTTTTGACACGGCCTTCTCTCTTTTTCTATCCTTCTTGCGTCTGCTGCGGCAAGCCTGTGATTCTTATTATCTTGGAAGACTGGTATTAGGGAGGAGGAGGGCAATAAACGCGCTTGAGCTAGTTGAGAGGAGAGCCTCATGCTTCAGCCACCGTAATATTTAACCGACCACCGATACATGTGTCGTGTGTTTTAAACGATGGGACTTTTCTCCCGTTGATAAAACGCATTATTCCGCATTCATTACCACTGTAAAATTCATCCAAAGATGTGTACTAAAATGATTTATCAATTAACTACATTTTCAGTATTATACATACAACCGAAACGTTGAGATTCTTAATTATCTTGTTTCTTTCATATTTTATTTCTGCTTCTTCCACGCGGTTTAGGCTTACTTTGCAAGTGGTAAAATCGCGTTAACACCCGATATATATATATATATATATATAATTCATTCGTATTAAAATTCAAACATTTATTTGTATGATTATAAATTAACAGTATATCTTCATTCCGTCGCGGATATACTCGAATAGCTATGGGTAAAATATTCTGCCAAAAAAAAAAATACATTTCTCTTCATTCGTTTTTTTCTTCTCGCCTTTCAGTTCTGTTTATAGAATAAGAAAAAGAAGCAATCATTTCCACACCGAAGGAAAATAACGAAACGCAATTATACCTATAGCGCAAGAAATAAATTTTTATTTAAATATTCGAAACGAGCTCGAGCGATCTATACATCATTACTTCGAGTCTCAATTTTTCTTGCGGTTTTTAAAAAATTTTAAATACACGACAAACGATAAATGTTAATAATAACATTCTATAAATTCATTCCAAAAGAGCTTCTTTGTTTTCCTTCCTCTTTGACCAACTTTTAGTTTTCACCGCAGATACATAACAATGAAAATTATTTATCACGTTCCTTCTACTCCAAAATCTGAGCTTTGCGGGTGCTCGTTGTCGTCTTTACTCTCTTATTATTATTGCTGTCGTTATTACTGTAATTGTTATTATTGCCACAACTCGACAACGGTTTTGCCGCGTTTAAGTGAGTGCTAGGTGGGGGTGGGGGGAGGGACGGAGGGTGGACATACTGCACTCGTGCAGTGCAGTTACGAAAACCACAAACCGCAGTGAGCAGAGCGCTGAGGCATTCCCCCAATCAACCTGCAATCATATGATTATCTCTGCGGTGTCATACCGTCACCTCGTTCACCTGTCACTCGTCGCCTGGCCCCCCCTCCCTTCTCCTCTCCTCAACGTTATTACACAGTTTTACGCGAAAACCGCACACAGATTCGCACCTATTCTTGACTTGAATCAAAATATGAAATATTTAATATATAATGAAATATTTTACTTGAATCAGTTTTACATTGTGTGAGAGAAAGAGAGGGATATTGAGTTGTAAATAATGAGTTGTAAGTAATGATGTTACGGAGCGTGAATAAATTGCATTTTACGTTAAAACATGTAAATTTTGAAAAAGTATAAAATGGTGTGATTTTATAAAACGCACGGGATAATTACATCGTACGATTATTATAACTGTGCAGATAATATTGAAATTCGAACAACGCTGTTAAATTGTTGGCAATTTAATTTGCATAAATGAGACAGTTGATAATACTTATCTACTAGAATATGAATTCTGTAAAACTGATCGTCGTTTCACAAGTTAATTGACGCAGTGAGTAATCTTACCGGATTTCACCTCGGTCGCCTGCTATCTCCTAAAATCTATACGTGTAACATTGTTACAGCCAGTATATCTTCTACGTAGATAAAAATATTCGCTTCCAATATAAATACAGCCTGCAGGCTTATTGGAATTTCATTGGAATATAATATTTTGGCTGTAGATATGTATCACACCTAAGTACTTGTTTCTGTTACGCTTCCGTTTCTCTCTCGCTTTCTTTCTCTTTCTCTCGTTCTCTTGGCTAATATTCTAAACACACGCGTGTAAATTATTGCTTGACGGAACATATCGCAGAGACCTATAACGCGTATCTTGCATACCTCGTTCCGAACGACGAAATGACCTCGAAATACTGCTTACGTCACGGATGTCAGATAGATCACGTCGTTGGCGATGCAATGCCGCGGTGACGCTCGAGTGACGATCTCTAACCGTGTCTTATTCGTCTTCTTATAACAGATCGTTGAAAAGAATCTGGTGATTTTTTTTCCTTTTTTTTTCCCCGACTCCTCTCTTAAGTTTCCATACCTCTCTTTCGTCGTTTCTTTGTTTCTCTGTTCTTATTATTTTTCTTCTCTTCTTCTCGAACGTGTTTCCACAAAAAAAAAAAATCAAATTTTCGCCCGCTTGTCACTATTATTGTAAATACCGACCATTGTTTGTTTTTTTGGAATTTTTTGTTTTTTTCCAATTTTATTTATATATCTTGTTGCTGAACGAACGAATATACGTTATATATGTTCAATATGTAACTTGGGCGAAGTGTGCTGCTGCAGTTTCTCCGCAGCCGCCGGCGGCTGCGTTACACCGGCAATTTGTCGGAATTCGTTCCGAATCGTTTTAGGTCCGCGAGACTGCAGCAGCATGGCTACTATGCGCACACACCTCTCTTCTACGGCACCGCAGACGCAGATTTCTTTAATCCTGCGGGGTTGTTGGTTCCCTTCTCAATATACATACACAATTATATGTATATATATATATATATATATATATATATATATATGCAAACACACATATGTATGTATGTATGTATAGGTACACGTTTGTCGAACCGTGCAGCAGCGATTATTTAGAGAAACACGCATGTTTTCACAAATTCGACGAGGAGCGATGGAAAAATCTGAGGATTGGCAACATTTTCTTCACCAATGCAATACGAGTAAATAGGGGAGGATATTTTTAAGAAATCTTTACAGCAAAGTGATGAGAAAACGTATCTACTAGATTTTCTCATAAAATATATTGATCAAGTATGGGTAATTTTTAGGCCTCGGGATTATTTGGCCGTATTATGTCTAATTGTATATTTTTGCAAAATAAAAATCATCGTTGGTTATTTACCGCATTTGTATAAAATTTTAAAATAAATAGAAATAAATAAACGCTCTCACGTTTTAAAGCAACTTCTCATAGGTGTTGGAGAGGCGATTAGTCCGAGAATAAACGGCAAATCGAGTTGCAGCAAGCGACGCTCGGCGTCCGACGGAAAGCGGCTTCGTTACCCAAAAGAGCAGCAACGCGTTGAAGAGGCGACG
Organism: Neodiprion lecontei; assembly: GCF_021901455.1. Taxonomy (NCBI): domain Eukaryota; kingdom Metazoa; phylum Arthropoda; class Insecta; order Hymenoptera; family Diprionidae; genus Neodiprion; species Neodiprion lecontei. The sequence continues at coordinate 42,352,142 of NC_060261.1, read as the reverse complement.
CGACGCCTGCGGCTCGAATATAATCGCCCTCTTTGTCTTGTAATTATTTGAGATTGTTCTTCGTTCATCGATTCGATTCTACGTCGGAATTTCTTTTTCTATCTCTCTCTCTCTCTCTCTCTCTCTCCTTTTTTCGCCAACTTCCTCGCCTTTCGGTACTGCTTCATTTTATTTTATCACCAGCACGGTCTGAATCGTAACACGTGGTTATTTCATACGTATGTATACTGAGTCTACAACGTGCCGTTTAATGTTTTTCCCAAAAATAATGGTACCCGCACGCACACTCGTTATCTGTCCATATAGATAGGCTCGTCTGTATAACTTGTATATTGGAATTGCCACTTGTCGTACTTCTGCGTGTGTATTTTTTCCAAAAGGTTGTATCTTTAATACGCGTCAATGATGATAACATCATGTACGTCCGAGTGTTCAAATAGATCCCTTTTCCAAGCAAAGTCAAAAATGTAACAACAAAATGCGTAAACAAATAAACATCACTAGCATACATATATATATGGCAGTGTATATACACACACACACACACACACACACACCTGCGCGTGTTTATTTATAGTACAATATTATCCGCGCTGAAATAGACGATATATTGTAGTTTATTTAACGAGCACTGATAAGGCGTTACGTTACCATGTGTTATGTACTCAACTACTTATATATTTACATATACTTGCCGTGTTACACATTTATTATTATTGTTATTTTTGTTATTATTACCTGCAGTATATATAGCATACGCAATGGATCTGGATGGTTATATAAATATATGATATATCGCGGAACGTAAACCTGAAATATGACGGATGTTTCAATTGGACGATTCGAATTAACGAACTTGACGAACGACAATAACGACACATTTCTTCTCCTCGACCTTTTTTTTTTTCTTTCACATACAATATTGCAACGCACGGAAATTGTTTCGAATAATTTCTGCCACGTATTTACTTACCTGCCCATTTTTGACGATGGCGAGATATCGTCTCAATCATTATTGCATATTTTTACAGCATATAAGAAGCAACTACGACAACAATTCTGATACACGGATCGTTATCTTTTTTCTCTTTTCCCCGTTTTTCAGACACCCGCTGTTCCCGCTCCTGGCATTAATATTTGAAAAATGTGAACTCGCGACGTGCACGCCGCGAGAACCTGGCGTTGCTGGTGGCGACGTTTGTTCCTCGGAGAGTTTCAACGAGGACATTGCCGTATTCTCCAAACAGGTGAGTGAGTTGCCTGGTATTTCACTCTCCGTATGATATCTATCTCTCACTCTCTCCGCCTCTCCTCTCACTTCATACCTACATATATCCCGGTGTATTAATAATACACGACATAGCTACGTGTAAGTTAATTTCGTTATGGAATCACACAAAAATGCCGTACCGCTTCTCGCTATTCAGCTCAACCGCAGCTGTTCGACGAGATTGATAAACAATATATCGATATGATAATTTTGAGAATATTAACGATGATACCTAATTTCCAATTCTCAGCATATTAACGGATTATTTATTCGTAATATTCCTGCACAACATCGACATTTCCATTTCATGCAGGAGTACACGACGGAACTCTACGGCATGTGTCTACCTATGTAGATATGCATATGTATATGTATACATAGTATATAGACTGGCACGCCTAGTCCGTCCGTAACTAATGGCGGAGAATCTGGTTACACTCGAATCGGTTCGCGTGCGTCTCGGATCTCCGTCCGGGACTTTGCCGGCTGATCCCGAACCTCCGCTGACAGCGTTCGAGAATTCTCTTTCGTTTTCCAAACCTCTACCTGCTCTCCTCTCCATAATGCTGCTCGGCAGTATCCTCAAAATTGATGCTTGCAGTTGCAATGCAGGGCAGAAGCCGAAAGTCAATTTTTACCTTGAATTTTACGTCCCTTCAACCCCACCTTTTTCTGTCCGCAACCTTCGGTTGCGTACTTTGCAACGATTTATTTATTTTCATACATGTTACACGTGGTACGTAGACGTGCTTTGTTGGTTGGATAGAGACTTGGTTTGAAATTTATTTGAGCATATTAACTGCAGTTTGGGTATAAGATATTTACAATTAGTATCGCGATGTGTAAGTTGGGTCAAGTCATTGTACCCGTGTGTGAAATTTTAAGTCCATTTCGGTCAGTTTCGATGATTCCGTGTCCATGATGTTGGTGTTGGTAATGGCGGCGTGGTTTAAGTTACGAATTTGAAGAATTTCAAAAGCGCCTAATTCCGAATTATTTCGTGGTGAAACTTAAAACTTGAAAAAGATATCGAACTTTTACGAAATAACAAAGTTTCGAATGGTCGGAAACCTGAGGGCTATGATAGAGCAAAGTTAGAAAAAGTAAAGCTCCGGTAGAGCGAAATCCCGAAAAATAAAGTTTCGATGGAGTAAAATTCTTAAAATTAAAATGTCCTCACACAGCGTAGTTCAATCAACGACTGGGTGTAAAAAGTCTGAAAGACCGAACGTCACAATGACCAGGATTCCGATCGTAAAAATATCAAGATCCAAAACAAAGAAATATCAAACTGGTGAAATTCCACCAAACCAGAAATTTTTAGCGTCGGATTTCGGACAATTCGAAACTTCGATGTTTCGTTAAAGTTTGATTTCTTCACTTCAAGTTTTACCACCAAAGAATTCGAAATTTGCCGCTTTCGAAACTTTTCAAATTCGGAATTTCAACCCCGCCCAACGCTGCCAATGGTATCTAAAGTAAGAGTACACGAAGTCGACTTTACGCGCGACCCGGTAATAACCGGGTCTCTTGATTCTCGAATATTTGATGCCTGTAAATAGTAAAGAAAAAAAAAAAAATGAAAAGAAAAAACTGCGAAAGAATTTGATTCCTTTTTTTCTCCCTCTCCTCTGAGTATCTCACTTGTACGTATATATGCAGGCAATTACACAGTTTCTTCTAGACCAGACGTCCGTCTCTTTCATACTATATCCTTCGGGTCGTTGGTTGGTCGAGTGGGGTGCAGCCGAGTAGAAGATGTTTCTTCGGTGCCGAGCGACGGTCCCGAAGTAGGTATTCCCCAAGGGCACGCAGGAAACCTGAGCCGAACGATTTGGGGTTTAAAAACACATGGATTCTGGCTCTCGGGACCCGCAGCTCGGCTTGGCTGTGTTATGTACGTACCTACGGCTAGTCGGTAGTCTCTCACTAGTCCTACTGCATACCTTGGTTCTATAATTCTCTCCTTCTTCGTTCCGTCTTGAAATCCTCAGACGCTATGGAATGTTTTCGATTTTTCACCACCGGCCTTTCACGGAGCCTATAGAATCTCTCCGCGCAACGAGCCCTTCGAGATAATGAGAGAAAGAGAGAGAGAGAGAGAGAGAGAGAGAGAGAGAGAGAGAGAGAGAGAGAGAGAGAGAGAGAGAGAGAGAGAGAGGAGATTAACGAGAATCATAGTTTGGAACGAAAGTCGAAAGTGGAAAGAAAGAAGGAAAAGAAAAAAACTCGAGTTTTTCTACTTTTCCATTTTCTCTACCCGCATCAAAATTTCTCCACGTAGTCGGTTTTAAATGAAATTGCTCGTTTTGATTCATTAGGAATTATCAGCGGTGTTTAATTGTCGCCAAGGTATTTCCCCGTCCTCGTTGCCTGCAACGATCAATTCGCCGCTAGCCTGCAGTAGGTATATAAAAAGTACCTGTTATTAGCACGCGTGCTGCTTATCTCAAACGAACGTTAAACGAATCATGCACTGCAATGGGAATGTACAGATATCTAATTGTTTACGAAAATAATTGCCAGCCTGGTGCGCTCGCGGCGATTTGTTTCTACGATCGATTTTTTACAGGCATATTGGTGCACCATAAGTATATGTAGGTATAATATGGGACCACGAATACCTAGGTAAATATTTACTAGGTTTTTAAAATTGTCATTTATTCTTTACCTACACAGCCAAACTGTACACGTATGGCTGTGAAAATTAAAACTATTTCGATGCAAATTGGAAATAATTTTTACAAATTCGTTGTAAAAATTATTACCACGATTTATACGGTTATAACCAGTTTGTAAAGATCTTCGCGTTATGTATAACCGTAACTGTATTAATATACATTTCTCATATATATTCTTATTTTTCATATTTATTTCGCTTTGACTGACAATGAGCGGACGGACAAATGACGATCATTATTTAAAACTTTGTAAAATCCACGATTCCGCGACAGTCGCCATTATTGTTCATTGTACAGACGAGGAAACGATCGTTGAGGGGTATTTCAAGTCACAGGAACCGACACTAGAACGCGTCGTCGTTATCGATTTGCAATTACTATAGTAAACATGCAATTGTCTGCTGAGGGTCGGGGAAGGAAACGGAATAAGGGCCGCGGGGTGGGGGGTGGGAGGTGATATGCCCGTCCTTAGAATATCATTACTACACCGCATATCTCGTATCGTACACCTCGCGTACCTCGAAATTTATACCGCGCGGCGTGTAATGCTTTGCATGAAATACGCGTACGTACACCCTGTACGTAGAAAAAAAAAAAAAAAGTAATCAGAAATAAAAGGGAGAGTCGTGGTGACGAAGGCCACCTGAGAGGTTGGGATCACGATCATCGTCGTCGACGCTTAATATCGGAGATAAACGACGCTTTTGGCCTGCTGCTCGCTACACTCGACAAGCACTAAACGTGAATCCCTCGGGTTCTAACTTTTATCACATCTAGGCAGCCGCGTATGCGGTGTCAGCCGGATTGGTTGGTTGGTTGGTTGGTTGGTTGGTTGGCAGCGGTTCGAGTTCTCTCGTGCAACGGATGGATATATCGATCGACTAGCGTTTATTTTTACAGCTTGCGCGGGCTTCTAAAGTCACGGAATAGGCGGGCATAGACCGTATATAGTCCGGCATTATACGTATACCTATACCTAACTCTTCTTCCGCACAATCCTTCCTTCCTTCCTTACAATTCTTCCCTGTACAATCCCCGGGAATAACTACACGTGCGGTTGGTTACACGGAGTAGTCTGTGTCTTGTACGTTATACAGACCTGTAACGATAGTTTTCTCTCCATACGCTGGAACGAAACGTACGTGTGTGTGTGTGTGTGTGTGCGTACGTACCTACCTACTTTCGTAGAGTGAATTCGTTCATCCAGAGGTTCAGCTAGACAGCCGCGAGCGAGTAACGCGGTAGCCGAATATCGAGAGCAGTACCCGCGCTAGCTTGAGATAACGATAAGAGCTGAACCCTGTATATTCACGGAACGAAACACCTCCACGGAATGCGATCCATAATCACGTGGTACGGATAACGAGAGATTTCGTTTTTACGTAGGTATACCTGCGCCTGCATCATCCAACGAGTAAAATTTTTATTGCTAGTTGCGAGAGTTTGATTTAAGTACGCGCAGTTCTGGGCAGAAATTGAAGGTTGGTCTTTTTTTAGCGGGAAGCAGATACATATTTATATGTATCATAGGGCTAGAAAGAAAAGAGGTTTTGTTTATTTTATTTTTTTGTTACTCTCTAATTATCTTGTGCGTAATTCATTTGTTTATGTGTAAATAATTTACTACTAGGATGAAATATATTTTTGCATCGATTAACTAACACTGAATAATAACACACGTGTCGCGTAAAATGAAATATAAGGTTTTTCACGCGTCAAGCGAATGATTAATGATGAAAATTGTGTTCGACTATGGAACATTTATATATTCACTTGCAGCGAATAGTCTTCGCTATAAATCATTTGCCTGAATCGAACACGTACGGAATACAAGTAGAATATAAGTTATAGGCGTAGGTCAGGTACGCTTTTTATCATATCGCTGACCGTCGCTCTCTTATACACATACGCGTATCCGTATGACGATATATTTCATTATTGTTGAATTTATATACCAACACTGCATTCGCCGCGTCGACTTCAAATGTACACTCAACACACTAAATACGCTTCTGTACATATACGTGAGATAGGGACTGACAAGGCCCGAATTCGACGCGGACGCGTCGGGGATGAGCAGGTGACGACGGAGTAGACGCGATACGACGCGACGCGACTCGAGGGGCCCGATGATCCTTGTTCGGGATTCGTCGGAAGCCCGGTTCGATCGGTCAACGCGATTCGGAAAGGCGGGTTAACAGCGCGAGGCTCCCTCGCTGTTCGAGACCCACCCTCTCCTCCCCGCCCCTATCTACCGGCCCGCAACTTTGGGCCCGACGCAGTCGAGGCACACGCTGACGATGAGTTGGGCCTTATGCGGCTTATTACGCGCTATTACGGCCGGGTGCAGTCGCTTGTGGACCGTCGTGTACACGATTCGTGCATCGGATCCGATCCGGGGCCCCCCCCTTACCATCGACCTCTCTTTTCTCTTTCTCTCTCGTACGAGTATCGGCCGTCCGGTCCCTCCTCGTGTGTTCGTGGGGTGGATATCCACGTGTGTTCGCGCATCTGCATACAACACAGCTAGAGGAGATGCAAAAAAAAGAAAAACGAGACTCAACGCTGGGGTGGGGGTACGTCGTGAGGCACGCATGCGCGACGGGGGATCGAGGGTCGGAGGGGGGCCGAACGGTCCTGCTGTTGCTGCTGCTGCTGCTGCTGCTGCCGCCGCTGCTCATTTTGTGCCATTGTAAATTGATCTATTCAATGGGCCAGCCATTATCCCCATCGTGCCTCGACTATCTCTCCCTCTCTCTCTCTCTCTCTCCTCTCTTTCTCTCTTTCTCTCTCTTCCTCTCTCTCGGCCCGACCCGCTGCTGTGCAGTGCCGGTGCAGGACGACGGGTACAAAGTACCCCGCTGGGCCCGTCGGGTTGTTGGCTGACGCAGCCAGCCAAGGCTGCACGGTTCGCCTGCCGTAGCATCGCTGATCGGGGCCCACTGGGTCGGTGGTGCGCTCGGCATTGTTGCGCGTCTTTTTGCTTTCCATTCGTTGCAAGTTTCTTTATTTTTTTTTTTATTCGCTCCTATTTCTTTTTTTACCCGTTCTATTTTTTTTTTTTTTCTTTACTTATACTTCTCTTTCAACGCGCGCGGGCCCTTCTTGCAGTTTCGGTTATAACGGCGCGATTGATTTGCCTGCGAAAAGGCAGCGCCCTCCCTGTTATACAGCTTCCGAAGTAGTCGAAGCTCAGGTTATCCAGTCCTTTTTGAAACGTCTGACGTGCTTTGCAGGTGGAGACGGAAAATTCGTCGTGCAGCGTGCTGCATCGAAGTAATATTTGATAGTTTGAATGATAAGTTTATATTGGTACAAATATATATGAAAATTTAACATCGTATAATCATGGAATTGAAACGTCTTGAAAACAAAGCTTCTATCCGAAACTATGAATAGCGCAAAGTTTTTTGTTAAATTTTTGAAAATGGCATCATTTTATTTATTGTAGTACAGATATTTCTTTGGGCGGGGGGGGGGGAACGTTTTTTCCTCCATTTCGAAAGAATAATATCACAATTATACCGCGTGAAGGAGTCTTTTTTTAATGACGCATTTTTATCTCGCGACCAGCAGCTGCAAGAAACGAAAATATATTTGCGGCCAAACAATTCATCTCGATTACAAATTTCAAACAATTCCTTCTCTCTGACCTGGTCTTGCAATATATACAGATATACGTTTGAGGCCCAAGATATTCTCGCTGTTTTAAATTCCGCCGCGTTCCTCCTGCACCGAGTTTTCAGGTCACCGTCAACGTCGTCGTCGTTGGCGTGTCGTTTAGGAACCGTAATTCTCTTCTACCTACTCACCGCTTGTGTTCTACAGCCTTACCCTCTAACCCAGGTGCACGGTTTATGCAGACCGCTCTGTTATATTTTAGATGTACCTATCGATACGGAATACCTATACACATTCAAGAATCGCAAGTATCGAAATCGCGCGAAAATTTTATGCCAATAGGTCGTTGAAAATATTTGTGAAAACTGGACACGAAAATAGGGATTATTCGTGTCATTGGTGTAAAGGTGAATTTTTTTCTATTGGCACAGAAATCATAAGCATCGGAAATTTTGAAAAAAAATTGAATGACGTGTTTCTTTTATCGTAATAGATTGAAGTTAATTTAACGGTAATTTTGAAGCAAACTATCTATCCGAGGAAAAAATCTTCCGTTGCTACCTGTAAATATCAGGTGTGTGAGGTGTCCGTATATGTCGTAGTTTGAAAAAATTTCACGAATACTTTTCACGTATCAGATGGCTTAACCGTGTCGTCGTCATTGCATCGCGGTTCCGTGTTATAATTTGCAAAATTTGCGTGGTCGCTGCATACGATCAGCATGCCGTAGAGACCAGGACGATGTTCGACGAAAATAAACGCACCACCTTCTTCTTAAGCCTGTATTTCTCCTCGACACGCGTCTAACAATATACATATGCAAGAATCACACCTATAAAATCTCTTAGCTCGGGGTGAAAATATGAAGCGACGATAATATTTAGAGAATGACTTCATTCCACGTTGCGTCTGCATGCAGAGTAGAACGTTTCGCGGCTGCCGAGGGCCTCGATCTTTCTCCTCCTCTTGTTCTTCTTGTTCCTCTTCTTCATCTCCGCAGGATGTTGGCCCTCCTCCTATCCTACACGCATACACGTACACATACACGTACATATACAGATACAGGCACTCGAATCGCAACGTTTGCGTGCGATGCGGAGACTCGCAGCTGGCTTCTGCCTCTCGTTCTTACTTCCACACGGATCCCCCGTTTTCCAAACTCCTCGAAAATAACGCGCGCGGCAAACACGCGCCAATATCGCGAATGTTCCACGTTCTCCGATCGGCGAATCAACGCCGTGTCTTGCACGACGCCCCGGGGCCAATTTTCGAACCAGTTTTTGGAACCACCGCGCTGCTGCGTTTAAACGAAAACGATACCGCCTCCGGCTCCTGCGGTTCCTCCGTATGCGCATATGCAGCATTTAAATGCACCATACGACGCGAATGATTTCTCCACCGAACTTATATTTCTTAAAATTCTTTTATTTCCTCGATGCAAATTCTCTTATTAGGGTACCGCACAACCGCCTAGGGAGCAAATCGGTTCCTTTTTTTTTTTCAATTTTCCTTCTTTTTTCTGTTTTTCATCTTCTTTCAATATTTCAAAACGAAATTTCATCTGCGATTTATCATACGGTCATCATTCTATTCCAAATATATGTATGTTATATATACATCGTTTTATTATTGTCGGAATTCTGCGGTGCTTGAAAAGAATTGAACGTTTTTTGTTTCTCATCAAGTGTTTAAATTCATACAACACGATGGGACACCATTTTGAATTCATACGTTACATGTTTACACGTTACGGATGTATAAAGAAAACACACTTGGATGTATGAAAAAACTTGTTAGATGACATTACCGCACGATAGTTCTATGTGTCTTAATTCAACCGATTAGTTTATTCAGTCTGTGAAGTTGTGACAGATATATTACGCATACAATTTGTTTGTTTTTTCCATACAGTATAGAGATGTCAGTAATCAAGTCGTCGATATAGCACATTTGGTATACCTTTATATGATGTGTGTATCTGATATTATTAGCATACCTTGATATAAATCAATTGGATAAAATAAATATCGCATCGTTTCTGTAATTATACATTACCGTTAATGTAAAGTAAGGAATGGAAAATAAATAGTTGATTTTCACTTTGACAATGATTAAATTACGTACAAGTATATATATAATATATATAATACATATAATATATTATACGTTGTGTAATAATATTATACAAATTGTGTCTATTAATTAGAAACAGTTGTAGGAAAAGTTTTACAGTCCGTGTAATCTAGATTCTAAGCCCGTAACCCGCGAATTCCATAAATATCACGCCTTATTTACATGAGATAGGAGTAGGAATTCTTTTTTCCCTCGATCCCCGGTTTCTTCGTATAAGTATACATGCATTCACAGAGCCATCAGCTCCTTCGCGTATCGTTGAATTACATCACGGCTAAACGATTTCGCTGTTTTATAAACTGTGCGGTAAATCAGGGGGAGACTCGAGTTTGTGTCCGACAGCGGATTAGAATTTTAATTATTCACACGGCGTTAATCCGGTATTGGACAGATAAGGCGAACCGTAGATACAAGCTTTTTAATTTTCTTACCCCGAGTAAGAGTTGGTTTGCAATATAAAACGTGATTTCTGCCCCCCCCCCCCCCCCCCCCCCCCCCCCCCCGATAAATCCTGTTTTTTTCCGTGTTTTCTGTCATTTATCGAGTGCCAAACACGGATCCGCGTTTCCGATACAGTGTCTTATTTAACACACTACTTGCGTCGATTTCTAAATATCCTTGAATCACTCGACGAAATTCGAAGAAAAATATTTGCAGCCGAAGAAGGGAACAGCTGATTATACATATTATATTTTACATGGCCATGAGAGAAATTTCCAACTGTGTGTATGCGTTATATTATTATATATGCCTGTAGTGTAGGTACACGTGTATATTATACGTATATAGGTAGGAGAATTTTGCTGCAAGTGTGCGCCGTGTCTGTATTAGGTGCTGTAAACCGATTTGACTGCACGCGCTTAAACTGCTGTATAAACGTAAAATTCTGGTGACTTGCTCGAATCTCACCTATATATATATATATATATATATATATGGGTTTATGTGTTGCGTATTATACCGGGTAGTATAAACGAGTAACTGTCGACATTCGACCCGTCGAGAGTTTCTTCGGTTATGGGAGGAGGGGATGCTGCCCATACCTGAGGTCACTTCCATTTTACAGCCAGTAACGGTGATATTTATAAGAAAAATACATGACTGTGTATTCTTGTAAGACGTTGATATTTATGACACGTATATAACATGGGTGAAAATAATTATAATTTAGCTCCTGGAAATTTTATTTATATGATATTTATTCTAATAAATATTTGACGAGTAAAGTGTGGGAATATATATATATATATTTTTTTTTTTATTTATAATTATGGTGTCACAGTCGGAGTTAATTTTTAGTTTTTTTTTTTTTTTTCCTTACCGAGCGTCGAAGAACATTTTCTTTGTAAATTTTGATGGGATTGTATAACGTGATCCTCTTTTCAAAGGTCAAACACGATATTATCTGATATTTGTATAATTGGTATATAGTTGGAAGAATAACCGCGGAACGGAAGGTATTTAACATAGCGTTTAATGGTCGTTTCAAACGTCATTACACCAATGATGTGAAGGCAGGCGCGTTACAATGATGAAAAATAGAATAAAGAAAATGGTAATATTGAATTTTATTTATACGTATACGAGTGTGTAATGTGTATATAACGCGAAGTGGTTCGTTATCTTTACGTTGATTTGTGCGGTGGTTATCTTTAATTACGGGAGTAAAACGCATGAAAGTGGTGGGTCTGCGTTAATTTCACATTTGCAAGATTGTCAGGGAGATAGGTTATAGTTATAATAAGCTGGTCCGATCGAGTCGCGCTTTGAAGAGTGACGCAACACTCGCGAGTAAATCCTCGCGTTGAGTAATAATTGTTACTTGGTCTTTCCATCCTATCTTAATGGGCCCGCGTTATGAGCCTTTCAGGTAACTCATCCTCCCCTCGTCGTCCCCGTCTCACATTCTGCGCACACACACACACACGCACACGCGCGCGTGTATATTATTTATACGCATACACCGTACGACGCACTCGCGCCATTTACCTTTTTTCTCTCGGAGTTCTGCCCGCGCAAAGATACGGTGAAATAGTTGTAAATATTATACCTAACTGCAGAGTAAATTAAACGAATATTGAATCGCGTCGTTTACACGTCCGTCATGACCATAATAGCAACGGGTAAGATTGTACATCTTACAAAATGTTGCAAGCCCCCCCCCCCTTCAAGCCCCTCAATCTCCCGATCTTGACGCGATCGAAAAATTCTTAACCTAATCGTAACGAATGGCATTCCAATTGCAAAATCGTTTCGCATCGTAATTCTTCTTTATTCCCTCTTTATATTTATTAACGTGTACGTTTATCTCTGCACTATGCGGACTGAAACGTGATTTATTACGTAGGCTGACATTCGAGTATCGGATCGCCGATTCAATCGTTTCGAAGAATAATCAATTTTTCTCTACTTCGCTTTACGCGTCGACACAAACACGTAAATTACACTAGATTTTCGGGTGTAAAAACCGTAACTGGTTGCTATTTCGACACGTGCAGGGTCACGCGTGCATGTTGGGGTACGTAGTTGTATCTAAACTAATTCAATATTTATACGATTCGTAATTACCATCTTGTCTATCTTCGTGTACGTATACCTACATACGTGTAACATGTTTATTAATGCTTGTACATTCGTCGCGTCGCGCCGTGAGGCACAGGTTAATTATACAAAATTGAGACGTTTTCGTCCTCGTCCTCATCCACATCTTCCTCCTCCTTTTTTTTTTTCCTCAAATTTTTCGCCGTCGTCGTAGTTTTCGGCAACAGAGTCTCATTGTCACGAGGTTTCATTTTCTCGTTGTCACCTGATAATCGAGCGAAGAAAAGCGACGTATACGTTTCTACCGCCGCCGCTTCTGCCGCTGCTGCTGCTGCTGCTGCTGCTCCAAGTATACACACGCACACACACAAACACGTATGAATATCCACATCTTGACGCGTTCGTGTCGAGATACATACATATGCTAAGACCGCGAGCAGGAATTGTCGACGTTATCACGATTATGATAATGCCGGTCGGTCGGTCGGATGTTTGTTTGTCTCTCTGTAACGCCCTGGTAACCGACGTCCTCCTCCTCGTCTTCACGTCTCTTGGCATACGTCGGCACACATTCCAACACCGGCGCACAGCTGACGATGACGATGACGATGAGGAGAGGCGGAGAGGAGGACGGCATGCAGCCGGCACAAGCCTTAATAAATGAGACAACTGCCCCTGTCCCCCTTTCCCCTCCACCCTCTTGTTTGTCCTCTTGGACAGGTCGCACGGGTGAAATGAGACGGCGAATTATTCGGCAAATCGCTGAGAACGAGAGCGAACAAGAAAGAAAGAAAGAACGAACGAACGAACGAACGAACATGTAACACGTGATTACTGCAAGCATGCGGTAGAAACGAATGTGAGAAAATTCGGATGTCAGATTAGATGCGGTGTCAAGAATTTGAGAAATGGTTTTATTGTTGGGACGTTCGAAGTTGATATATATTCTTGTTTTCCATACGAGTCGGTAACGTTTTGAGCTGTATATTTATATTTAGGTAAATTGTCGGAAAAACTTTGGAGAAATTTTACATTTATAGTACCTAGATAATTTTAAAGAATATATATATATAACGTTGTACCGTAATTATACAAATCTATTTTCATACAATCTTGAGACTGATCGTAAAAATTTCTTTAAAAAAAAAAACAAAAAAAAAAAAAACATAAAACAGTCGATCGGTGAGTAATATTTTAAACAATTATTCTTTTCAGTCCTTGGTGACAATTCTGTTCTTCGAGTATTCTTTTTCTTCTCAGATCTAAGATATTTTGAAACTGCAGTCCGTCAGGCAAAGAACCTCGACAAGTTTGGTTGTAATTTTTTTTTTTCACACGTATTTTGGCGGTTCCCACGACTTGTCGGCGATAATCTCATCACCCCGAGTATGTACGCGTAATCACGCATCGTGCTTGACGGTATTACGCATGCACGAGAAATTAATCAAACTCATTGTTTTCTCTTCTCGTTTGTTACAGATCAGACAAGAAAAACCTTACTACATAGCAGATCCGGAGGTCGACTCGTTGGTAAGTATTAGTTTATACGTCGCTACGCGTTGTTGGTCGTAAGGTGTTGGTAGCTTTATGTACCTTCTTCTCTAGTCGCCGGCGTATTTACATATACGAATACTGTTTGAACAATGTCATGCCTCCCTCGTTTCCTACCACAAAAGCATCCCACCAGCGGCCGCTATCTAATCTCTAAATTTCATCTGGCCCTGTACGTAGCGCCAGTGGCTATCGCCAGATCCTCCTTACTTCGTCTGTCCCAAAACGCGGTGAAAACCGGTGCCGGAAACACGTGAGGATTTTTCATTCGTCAGAAAATTCATTTGGAATTTTTGTTTACTCGCGTTTTCGCATATGATACGCAAAGTAGAAGAAAAAGGAGTCGAAATTCTTTCAGCTAAAAATTTTAATATTATCATTATGTACGAATTAAAGGAGAGGAAATTGTTCGCACGTATTGTAATGTAGGTGTTAAGTTGTTTTTTTTTTTTTTTGCTTTTTGTTTTATCTAGCGTTTCCTCAGCTCGTCGAATATTATTGTATATTAATTAGGATTGATATGTAATCGAGACACTCTCTCGCGGCTACACGCACTTCTTTTTTCCCCCCTTCTCTTATTTCTCTTCACGCCGTTTTTTCTTGCATGAAATAACCGGCGTGTGTATAATATAAATGTATATATACACAAGCTGCACAGGCTGCCATTATTAAACGAACGGCAGCAACGGTTGTTGTAACAACTGTTTTCACGGTGTTATACTCGTCGTCTATTCGTGACTATTCGCAAATATAACGTACATATAATGTAAAAAATTTGCCGATATTGAATACAGCCGTTTTCTTTAACTCACGCTCTTTTTAACTTTCGAATTTTTCCCTCGTTTGTACATGTGTAGAGAGCGATAAAACCGAAGAACGAAAGATGAAATGAAATAAAGGGAAAAAAAAAAAAAAAAAATTACAGGAAAGAGATTGAGAAGCGAAAAAGCTTTCTCGACTTTTCTTTACATATGTCGCGTCGTCTACTTCATATTATACGATTACACACTGTACATGGTGGTCGGTTCTGCAGCACGCATCCATAAGCTCTTTACCTTATACCTTATACCTTATACCTTATACACTCGCATTATGCGGTCTGCATTTTATAAATATCGGAGTAGGTACACACAGGCGTATTAACGAATGCAGGTATAAGGAAGACTCGCGTGCGCGTTGCAGAAAAACGTTATACGTTTATACGTCGAGCCGCGGAATTGGAAAGGATTTTCTGACGACTCCGCACGCGGAGTAACGACGTGTAATATCTTACATCTCGTCCGACACTCGGCTTGCTGCCGACCGATCAGCCGTAATGTTTTTTTTTGCCAATAATTCTTCCTTTTCCGTTTCTTCAAATACTAAATTTATACATCGTTTCTTTTAATTTCTTAATCTCCTTACTCGTTCTTCGAACACTTCGATACGACCGCAGTTGTAATAATAATTCTTTGTATATGCATATACCTATCAATGCTGTAAGAATACGAAAAGACAAGGAAGTAAAACGCGTTATTAAATCCCCTGGATATTAGAAATTTGCACGATACGTGTAGGTATATATATTTTGGACACGTGCAGAAATTTGATTAATATCACCGGAGAACGATCTGTACGATCGAGCGATAGCGCACAGTTTTGTTTGAATCAATAAAACGCGTTTCTTTCGTCGTCGCAATTTTTTTTTTCCACAATGCGGGTGTACGTACAGGTACGTAAACTCATTGAACCCCGTTGGATATCGAAATCCGCGAACGACGAATGTGCAGGCAATTTCATAACGTGACGTACAAGTTGCTTTTTTCACGTCGGGCGTTCGTTTAATCTCACAATTTTTCTAAACCGTGTATTCCTCATCATTGTTTTTCCTTATACCTTATACTACCGAACGGTTATCCTACCACCGATCTATATGCATAATAAATTTCAAATTTTTATAATGCGAATAATGAGGAATGAAGAACTAAAGCTAAAGCGTATAGTTTGCAGTTCCGTGAAAAATAATAAATAATTAACAAAGAAAAAACGCTTCTCTTTCGTTATTTCAACATTAATCGTTAGCCCAGTTTGCTTTTCAATCTGTGAAAATGAATTTAAAAAAAATTGCGGGACCGGTTCGAGGGTTAAAATCGGTTTCGAGTCACGCAGCTTCCCTCTTCCACCAATCATCGATCCGACCTTGCCTCGTTCTTCTTCCGGTTCACGGAGAAGTTACGCGGCTACGCTGACGTTGGCGCACCCTTGCAGCATCCTGCAGATTCCATCGAATTGTTCGCTCGCGTCGAAGCGTCACGTTTGTTATTTATATTCGTTACACATACGGACGAACGTGGGGCTTTTGGCTGCAGGGAATAATTCCGAATAATTACACGTGTGCACGATGCGAGAAGTGCATGCGGACGAACGCGTTGCATACATACATTCGTACATAAACGCACGCTCAAGTAGTATAATAGTCGTCCGCCCGGGTTCCTCCGGCCCCTAAACCAGCCGATGGGGCCCCTCGTCACCGTAAATCGCAGACAATGTTGGGTACCCGTCGCCCCTTGACCTTGACTGCAGGGAACGACTAAACATTCACCACGTCGCGTCACGGAAGCGGGGATGCACGCATATGCAGCTCTACCCTTAGAAACGATACGTATAATTTCGGCTCGCAGGAAACTCCGGAGTGTTTGGTGCGTGATGCGGTTTATTTTTATTTTTATTTTAAGGGATTGGAGGGGGAGGCAGGGGGGGAGGCGGTGTGCACAAGTCGCGTATGTTTTTCCATTTAAATACATAAACGAGGCCGAGATCTTGTTCTCAAATGACGATTTCACTCTTTAGTCGTTCGCAGCTTTGGTATAAACGTACTTTTCTCTCTCTCTTTCACTATCTCGACGCTTCCCTCGGTCGGTCATAGTTCCAGTATCCAGTTTCGCGCATCGCGACGACACCCTTAAAGCTGGCTTCGACAATGGCAAAAGTTTGGCTGAAGGGTGAAGCGCGGAGCGGTGGAGGGGGCCCATTCATCCCCCCCCCCCCCCTAAAATCACGTTGGTACCCCCGATCCATCCCCCCTCCCCCGGCCCCAATACTCTCCCCAACGCCGGCTTCACGTCTTCCGAATCTAATTTCTGACTGAAAGTGATCGCCGCGAAGCGGACCATTAATTAGACGCGCTCCGGTAACTTCGATTCAGCCTTTACTCCGACGGCTGCTGCTGCTGCAGCGTGTGTTGCTCTTGCTCTTGCTCTTGCTCTTGCTCTTTGCTCTTGTTGTCGACGCTGTCGATGGGCAGCTCTTGGCGGGCAAGCTTTGTTACGGAACCGACGTTGTCATACGGTGCGTGGGTGGAACGGAGCGTGGTTATCGTCGGTTACATGTATATCGGGTTGGAACCGTGTGTGCCTGTTGTGTAATTGTTGTTTGTCGTTCGGAGAGAACGGTGTAGCTTTTCAACGGCACAGATTGGTATTTAATTACGTATTGAAGGCAGCGCGGCGGGTTGTTATCACGCTTATTACGCTTTTTCTCATACATACGTACTGCACATACTTTATCTACCCATCTACCTATGTATGTATCTAGCCGTGTCGTACCTTGTAGCTTCTGGCAGCTTGATCCGCAGGATGGGCTAGACCTGAACGATCTTTCGCTTGTATCCACGATTCAAACGAGAAAGTCTATTTATACTTGTCAAGGACGTAACGAGGAACGAAGAAATATAAAAGAAAAACCAAAAAAATTGAACCGTACCGACGGATGAAAAAATTCATGCGATTACATTTACCTATACTTATCTGTAATAAAACGTATTACAAAAATCGCGGAAAAAGTGAAAGAGAATGGATGAATAAAGAAGGCGGCGTGCGGTAGTTACAGATCGTACAGATCGAACGATAACTCCGACAATCGGACCGGCATTCGACTCGCCGAGAGTGTGTATTAATTTCAATTGCAAATTAGTTGTATTATGTAATTATTCACCTACATCGCGGTGCGTAACTCGAGACATTGTATATAAGTGGTTCATTTATGAATCGCGTTTATACGCATATATCGCTATCGCACGACGATGCAGGTATCTACGTTGCACGCAGCTGCAGGTGCAGTGTTAATTTTTTTCCTCGTCTTTGGATATTTCCACACTTCGTAGTCACGTGTTATACGCGAGTTTGAGGTTAAACCGTGTCGACTTTGTGCCTTTTTGCTGCTGCTGCTGGTTGTGTTGCAAGGTGCGCGTAAAACGAAGCAGATGTGCCGTACTGACGGAAAGGAAACAATACGATACATACCTTGACGATGATAAAACGACAGGCTCTTGAGCGATCGCTTCCGTTTAATCTTGAGATCGCTGCTGGGAAATCAGGTTCAGGTTTGCTCTTGTTTTTATTCGAAAACTCGAGTCATCCTGCGGATTGACGTAAACGTCCTTACGTTATTATACCTGCAGCCGTGTCATTGATGAAGATTCTTCTTTCGTGTCAAGGTGTACATAAAAAAAATTATGATTAGCGTAGTTACGGAAAGTTTTAAAATTTTTTTGATCGACAAACGTCTAAGCCGGAAGTTTGTTGAGGTATATATATAAATATGTATATGCGTGCGTGTGTCTGTGATAACAACGTGCGGTGGAGGTGAGCGACATCTCGAGAGTCGCGGTGATTCATTCACCGTTTGAATAACCTTCGAACTTTGGAGGATGGTTAGCGTAGCCCGAGATATGCATAAATTTATTAGCGGCGATGCTGCGGTCGTTCCGCTTTGCGGTGGTACGTAGGCGGACGGATATGCACAATTTTTTGCCACAATTCGTAATCGTAAACGGTAAGGCAGGCCCCGCGCGTTCTCTACGGGTCGCCAAAGTGTTGCGGAGGGTAATAAAGTAAAACCGAGAATTCCGGACGAAGTAAAACGCGTCTCAGGCACAAGACGGGGGAATTGTCAAGGGGGTCGAGGTTCGTTAGACACGTGAGATACTGCTGTGAGCGGGCATTTCTTTTTTCTACTTCTATCCCGACAGTCAATAATAGAATTGGAAAAAAAAATAATGAAAGCTTTAAGATAAAAAGAAAATAACAAACGGATTTAAGTAATAAATTCCGGGAAATGAATCGATGCAAAAAAGTGCCGACTTGACTTTTTTTTTTTTACCTTTTAAGCTTTACTTCCTCTCTTTGATGGAAAAACATCGAGCTTTAATTCCAGTAATTGGAGAAAAAAGCTCTCGCGACCTTTTGGACCTTTTATATGTGTGTATATATTTATATATAAAACTTGCCTACGTTTTTCACCCACGCCTTGCACGCGGTTTGCAAACGTAAACGTACAACACGCGTGTCCTGTATTATTATTGTTGTTGTTGCTATTATTATTATTATTATTATTATTATTATTGTTATTATTATTATTACATACGTATAGCTCGCGCCTACGCGCGTTTTTTACAATATTATGCATTACACGTATACGCAGGAAGAAAGACACGCGAATGATAAAAAGCAGCGAGGACCTCGCGTCGCTGTAATTTTATGTGAATGCAAAATCGTTACGGTATAAAGAGCTGCTGCTATACGGCTATACGGCTATACGGCTATACGGTTATACCCAACGTGTATACCTACGTATGCTTCTCCTCCAGAGACGCTGGACCACCGGAGTCGCCGATGACCGAGAGTCGTCGCCGCGTCGCAGAGCTTGCCGGTTTTACTCTTGACGTACCGCTGACAATAAGAATCCTTGTTATATTCACCTTTTATCTGAATGTAAGTCGCTTTGTTCCTAACTCGGGATAAAATTGATGTACGGGTGTCGCGGATATCTAGTGCGGTAGGTATTTGTCGCACGCACGATGCAACTTGTATCGGAAATTTAACGCGATATGGTCAAGAGAGGCAATTTAACACAGTCTCCAATTATATTCTTCAATTTTCTGTCGGTATCAAAAAATATCGTCGTTTATTAAAAAATGAAATTTCATTTTTTAACTGTAACCGGAGAATTTGGTAATCATGTGTTGCTATTATTTTTACACGGAATAATTTGTACTATATTTTCTTCAGCTGTTTATCATTTTCAGTGGTATTACAAAGTTGGTGGAAAAATTCAATGCCATGAAACAGATTGAATACAAGTTTCAATTGTAACAATATTGCAACATTACTTCGGTGTAAATTTTTTTCGTAACTATGATAAACAAAAAATGAAATTTTTCGTCACATTGTCAGTAGAGGTCAAGATTCGGGGAACAAATAGAGAAGAGTTATTTATTTTTTTTGTTTTTTTGTCACCAAGGGGTTAGGTGGCGAACCCTTGGAGCAGGGTCGCAACAAAGTGACAAAAATGAAGGCAGCCCCAACCGAAACTGGTGTATTCATAAACGAGAATTTTTCTCTCCAAGGCGCTACTTATAATGGGAAGTAATTTTTAAAACTACGACGCCTTTACTGCCTCGCCTCGAGGTCAGGTTGTGCTTGTCCCCGCATCTACACTATACGCGTACACACAATGACGTGCACCATGAACGAAAGCACCATCGGCATCGGCATCGGCTAAGCAAGCGTCGCTTTGCGAGACCGGCGTCGCGTCGCCTTGCGTCGGGTTTATGTCCCCGAGAGAAAAAAAGAGCCTTGCCTACCTCTTTTTGGGCTTGTTATCCCGCTCGTTAAAACGTTAATGTCCCCGAAAATATTCGCAAAAATGCAGGTGCAGTAAAACAGCGAGGACCTTTCTCCCTCCGCCTGCGTTAAGGCCCCAAAACGACGCGACCACACCGGCTGCGCGTGTCCCTCTCTCTCTCTCTTTTTCTCTCCCGATCTTGCTCTCGATTCGGAATTCCCGAAACAACGAGAAGAAGAAGAAGAAGAAGAATATTAATAAGAAGGAAAAAAATAACGCCACGGCTTTTTCTGGATGAGAGTATAATTTTTCCTGGTTTGCTGCTTTTTCGTTTTCTTGGTTTCGTTTCGTATCGTTTTCTTTTATTTTTTTTTTATTTCTTCTCTTCTTGCTTCTCTCACCCCGGGGATCTCCGCGACTATAAATCTCCGGCTATTAAGACGCATGCGGTTTGATGGCTCGTGCCTCGTTGCGCTATCGTATTATTACGACTCGAGAGGAGCTTCGCTGCACCGCATCGTGTGCAGCAAAGTCAGTCTCGACTGTCTTTCGACTCGAGTCAGCCTTGTTCAGCTCAGGTATACGTATACCGACAGGACTCAACCCTTCTACCTACCCGCCTGCCTCACTTCTTCGTACCCCGATACGACCGCGTTCTAACGATAAGTGCCAAATCTTCGCTTGTATTTCTACGTAAGATTTACGCTCACGTGCGACAAAATGATGTATCGTAAAAAATCACACTTTATTGGTGTAGAGTTAAACGTGTATCACTTTTTCACTCTCGCGCCTTTGTTATATACGACGTTAATACCTTAAATGTTTCTCTGATATGTGTTTCCGTGTCCATGTGTTATTTCATCACGTAATCAGCAGCGGCGCGAGTCGGGGTAATGCACAGTTACGAAATTCAGTTGCCGCAGGTCAGGAAGTATTTTATCGATGCTTTTCTGTACAATTAGGACTGAAATTATTATTGCTGTTTAATCGGAGAAAAGTCGGACAATTGTTTGAAATACTATTTTTTTTTTTTTTTTTACTTTCGACGGACTAATCGTGACCTTTGTACGATACCTAGGATATATCGTTTTTACACACGTTAATATAATTTATCTAACGGTGAGGTATGTGCACGCGTGTAATGTTAGCTTACCTGTAGGTGCATTAAATTTTTTTTACGAGAGTTTGAAGAGAGCGAACCCCTTGTGCTGGTGCACGGTGTGGTGGACAGTTACACCGCAGCAACGATGGCAAGGAGGAAAAGCAGTCTTTGCTGGTTATACGAATGTTTTTATGCGTCTACTATTTACTTAGATAACGCGAGCATTGCCCCACACTTCTCTCTCTCTCTCTCTCTTTCTCTCTCCCTCTTTTAGGTATCTCGTTGAGAGAGAGAGAGAGAGTAAGTGAGAGGGAAAGCGAAAAAGTGACGGATAAAATTATGTCCGTTTACGTTAATTGTATAATAAAAAAAAAAAAAAAAAAAGGTAGAAAATTCGAAAAAAGTAAAGGAAAGGAGGAGTAGGGAAAAAGAAAAAGATGGGAGAAGAATTATTCCGGTTATACCGAATGCAAGATTGAGCTGTGAGACGTATACATATACACACGCATACATACATACATGTATGTATAATGTAAATTATTCGACATTGATTTAACACACGCAAACTGACGACGTTGAGATAATTCTATTCCCCTTTTTGTTTTACAAATATTTATTTTCATTTCATTCAATTCTATTACGTTACAGATTCTCTTTTTTTTTTTTTTTTAGTCGATCGTCCGTTCGAAAATAATTTTGCAACAGGCTCAAACGGGGCGAGATGAATGTATGTGTATGTGCGTAAAGCAAAGATGGATATTATCGTTGGGAATTTTAAAAACCCTCTGGCAGCTTTAACACGTGCGTCATCATCGTTGCCGCGGTCTTAAATTATTAGAGTAAAACGAAGAAGATGAAGAAAGAACAAGCACGAAATCCTACAAACCTTAAAGAATCAGGCATGCCAAACGTGAGAAAGACTCGAAACGGACGGAAAGAATTGTTTGCATTGCTGTTATATATTTTTTTTTTTTCATCCTCCCCTCCCCTCTTGCCTTGCTCAATTTTCATTCGGTTTCACTTAAAGAACGTCCCGTCAACAATATTGTCGTCAAATTTCACGAGTTTATCCTCTAATAATTACACTCCCGCAGGTTTGCTCTCCGCTGCAAGAACGAGCAGCAGGCCTGCGACGACAATAGATGTCCGGCCTATGAGGGAGACGCGTGTGTGCTTAGCGCAGTCTGGGTTCCTCCTCCCGTCCCTCCCTTCGCCCCCTTTCCTCATTCCCTCGTTCCCTCTTTCCCTCTTTCCCTCTTTCCTATTCCACGGTTCGGAGCGCGCTGAGTGTTTGCCGTACATAAGTATCGCACTGTTTAACAATATTTAAACATTGTCGTCCGAGTGTCGTCGGGGGTGGCAGGGCAGCCGCAGATAAACCACCGTTTGCTTACTCAGCCCTCCGCCTGCCATAACACCAGCTTCCTTCTTTACCTTGTGCTCCTTCGCTTGCCGTATTATAATATGTGCCGAGGAGGCCCCGCCGCAGCCTCGTTCTTAAACTCCGTCTCCGTCTCCGTTGCTCCCTGCGTGTCTCTTTGTCTCTCTTCGTGTTTGTGTTTGCGTTCGCGTTCGCGTTTGCGTGCGGCAATGCCGCGGAACCCGACCGTCCGGCTCCTGCGGGATGCAGGGAGGAGAGGGCCCTGTCGGTCAGTCGGTCGCGAACGAAAGCAAAAAGAAAAAAAAAAAAAAAGAGGATGAGAATGAGAAAAAACAAATAAATAAATAAATAAACAAAAAAGTAAAAAAAGTTTAATGATAACAGAAAAAAACAACGACAAGGAGGAATTCAGAAGAAAAGTAAACAAAACAGAATAGGAAACGAGAAGAAAGTAAACGGACGTTATTAGCAGTGATAATAACGATACGGTACCTGTGGAAACAGGGGAGGAGCTCACAGTTTATACACTAAACGTTATGTTGTACAGTTTTCATATTCTTGCGTGTCGTCTATTCGTGACATATTCTTCATATTATACGTGGATGAAATATTTTCTTTTTTTTTTTCTTTCTTTCTTTCTTATCGACATATTATACAATAACAAAGACATCGTATTATCGCAGTGTCATTGCTGTCGGTATCTTGAGACGAGGACAAATGCAATTTTAAAAAATTTGCTAACCTAGAAATTTTACGGACGATGTAATATTGGGTTGAAAATTATCGACTGGGAGTGAATCGAAGGGGAGAGACGAGGAGAAGGAAGATAAGGAGAAGGATCGACGTGTGAAACATTCATTACACGTTACCGCGGCGTGCTGCACGGGGACGAGATGATCAGAGGCGCCATAAATCACGACCATCCCATTGAAAAGCGTATACTGCATGTATACCGTATGCATTAATATATATCTATATTTAACCACGCGATTCGTTCATCGTCCTCCTCGTGTGGCATTATCGTACAGCGAGAGTAATACAATTAACGGTCATTCGTTAACCTGCCTGCTCTTTCCTCAATTCCGTCGTCGGTGTGTTGGGGGGGGGTTTGTATTCTAATTTTTAAAAGTTCTTTTCAATTTCTCCATTCTCTTTCACTTTCTCGCGGCAGTTTATCGTTTATATATAGTCACGTACAGCTGCCGCAGCGATTTAAGCGGGAAACCGCGCACGCACATTCGCAGCAACGTTTTCAACGCAATCCGTTCACGGCTGCGGCGATTTAGGTAGAAAAGTGTATGTAACGCGCGCGTATATAATTCGCAACGTTTTCGCCGCTATGTCCGCTGGTGCGGTGCAGTGCCGGACGTTGAAACGCGGCATGCTTGCCATGCTACTGGGAAGCTAAATAGATCGGCTATCTATGCGTAAGTTTATTACGGTCATTAACGACTCGGTGCGTCTTGCGCGCTACGCAACTTTACCCACTTATATATTATTATTGTTGTACTTACTCGGCTAGCGGGTTTCGTCAAGATCACCTTTTATTCGAGGCAGCAGAAGGAAACTCTCGCCGCTTCGGCTTCACCCCCGTTTTTTTTACATACACGTTAATACATACGTAAACGTGCTTACACCGTACGACCTGAACGGCGCTCCCTTTAATCAAGAGGAAGACGTTAATTAACCGACGCGAGAGACCGAATGCTAACTAGCCTCTGCACCGCGGTACCTCTCGCTCTCTCTCTCTCTCTCTCTCGATAACAATTTATTTTCGCGCCAGACACTGCTGCAGCTACTACGTACCTTATTTTTCATCGCTAACCCCCCTTTTCTCCACGTATTCGTACCCGCGTTTCGCACACGAACGATTGATACTTACTCGCGCAACGTTAACGTGCAATAATTTCGCTGCCCCGCCATGCCGGTGAGAAAACGAGAAGTTGAAAACACGAAGGTAAACGCAATTGATTCAATTTAAAGAACCTCGTTTCAGCGTGTTTTACCAGCGTATTTCGAAATATTGATCATTTTTATCTACCTACATGTATAAATAAAGGACCTTAACAGGCCTCTGAGCTTTTGCCCTAGAACCTTAACGGGACGGGGGTGAAACAACACCCCGAGCGAATTTAAATTTCTCGTTTTCGTTTTACAAAAAAAAAAAGAAAAAAAGAAAAGAACGAAAAGAATGACGTCACCGTTCTAGGATTAATATAGTGTATAAGTCTGTATACGTAACAACATGTGATGTGGCAATTATGTTTATTGTACAAGTTCGATTATACGTACGCGAATGTCACCTGCAGCATGTTGGACACCGACGCATATCGACCGAAAAATAATCTATGCGCACATGCAATACGATCCGTCTGTATACATATGTACGTATGTATCCACGGATGTGTTGTGTATCGGTAGGTGTGTATGTAAAAAAAAGTACGTCCACGCAGTGTCTTTGTATATCATTATACGCGTCTTCCTCCCCTATCCTCGATTTTTCTCTCTTCGTTAATTAATGCCACGTGACGAATGTGCGCGCTGTTGTCTATGACGTGTGACGTATGACGTACGACGATGCTGCCCGACGTAAATGTACTATAATAACGACTTACTCGGCGCGCGCCTACCAAAATGAAGCTAAAACGAAACGATATGAGAGAGCTTGAGAACGAGTGACCCCGACGCCGTGATTACATCGCACTCTTCACTCTCCACGTGCGGTATATACATGTTTAATTATATGTGTGTGTGTGTGTGTGTGTTAAGGATGCTGCGCAGGAGAGGAGTGTGTGTGTGTGAGAGAGAGAGAGAGAGAGAAAAAGTGTGAGACGCCTTCGAGACGACTTGTGAGAGCACCGCGCATAGAGGACACATTGTGCCGCCGAGAGACGTGGCTCGCGGTGTAAAAAACTAAAGAACCGCGCACCGTAGAGGCGAGATCCGTACGTCGACGAAGTAGCTTATGCGCGGCGAACCGAGGTGGAGAAAACGATGCCGAGATTCACTCCCCTAATTCGCATAACGCGATCGACTGTTCGTTGCTGTTGCAGGGATTCGGCGACACTGTAACGTCTCCGCAGCGGATACCAGCGGAAGAGCGAACGAGTGAAAGAGACGAAGATAGAGAAAGAGCAACAGCGAGAGGGCGACTCGCATTATCAGGTAGCAGGAATCATAATGGGCCATAATTGCATAAATATAACGTTAATTAACAATTAAGATTGCTGTTTTGCCTAATTGAAAGATGGCGGGTCCGCGGGTCTGTAACAACGATGACTCCCATAGGGAGGGGGTGAAATTAAGCGAAGCGAAATGGAAGGAAGCAAGGCTCTCTTCTCCTCTCCTCGCCTCCCCCCACCTTTCCCTGCACCTACACCTTTTCGCCGCAGATCTGCAAATCGGAAAATTATGCAGCTGAATGCCGCACGGCGGTTTATAGTTAGGTTTAGGTGCCGGTTCCCCCTGCCGATTCAACGCCGTACCTCCAGCCTATCGCAATCGCGCTCCCGCCGACCGGAGGGGCATTATTTACCTTTATCGCAATACCAACAACTAATTATTATTACGCTCCGCGGTGCTACTTGTTGCCTCGAGTCTTTTACACCCCGTGTTTCATGGGTGCATGCGTTCATCGGTATCCGTGCGAATGGTTGTAGGTGCAGCGTGCATGCGCGCGTGTAACGAAAACCCTTTTTCTTTCTTTTTATATAACCAACTATTTTTTATTCATACGGTATATTGTAATTTGGATTACAACCGTAAGCGTATAAAAATCACACACGCCACGAATCTGCAGTACCTAAATGTATGTATGTGTGTGTGTATATATATATATTCATTATTACTAGTTATTTTCACTAGTACTACGTTCTGCCACGAATGTGTACCTTGTCTTGTTATATTTATTATTTTTATTTTTATTTTTATATCACACTATTGCAAAACTTGTAGAACGTAATTAGCATGGCTGGGGAAAAGTTTCGATTGGAGATTATTGCCGACAATTACTTGTGTGTACACAGTATTGATTTGAATAATTCAGTTTTACTTATAGGTATGTAATTATACATGGTTCGTTGAATTTGAAACTTGATACTTGATTCGTGTTACATTTTATAGCTATATATTGCTGTACGTGTATACCAATTTATTCTCGTCGTAGCGATATTTTGTCTTAATTAAGAAATTAGTACGTACTACGATATCAAGCTGCGTACAGTATTAATTATCGGATAAAAAAAAATGTATATTCTTCTTGCGTCCAGAGATATAGAAGTCATACCTGGTATTATGTACATAAAAAAAAAATTGCAAAATTGTGTAAAAAATCGAACGTCTTTGCCTAGCTCGAGAAAATAAAACCTCGTCTCTTTCTTCAATCTCGACCATCGATATTTATTACTTATAGATTTGTCGTAGATCCACGGATCTTCCGGTATCGCGGTATCGGACAAGCGAGTCACCCGTCGCATAATAATTTTCAGTTTATAACCGATGTATCCGGCACGCGCATCTCTTCTTACCGCTGGGCAGTAATTGGCATGATTTGGG
This sequence comes from Neodiprion lecontei, assembly GCF_021901455.1. Classification (NCBI taxonomy): domain Eukaryota; kingdom Metazoa; phylum Arthropoda; class Insecta; order Hymenoptera; family Diprionidae; genus Neodiprion; species Neodiprion lecontei. Next base: position 42,324,705 of record NC_060261.1, on the reverse strand, counting down.
ACGAGGCGTTCGGCGTTCTCTGCAGAGCCGTTTCTGCATCGCGCTGCGGTGGCTGCAGAGCGTCAGCCATCGGAGATTGGCATTCCTCGCGCGAGAATTCAGATACAGGCAATTAGCGAATGCAAATGCAATTAATTCCCGTTAATCCACCCGGCGGGAAGCGAGGCTTGAACGAACATTCCCTCATATGCCACCGTAATCTGTATAATACATGTATTATTACAATTAAACGTATACGCCGGGCGACGTAGCTGAAAACTGTACGAAAAATTATAGTAACAAGATTATTGCAACTCGTCTACGATGTGTGTATAATATTCCGACGATCGTACCTCGCCGACAAGTTTTTCTCAAGCCAATGTCTCGAGTTTCGTGATTTTTCCTTCTCGTGTTTATTATTCAACGCCTACGATCACTTTTTTGCTAATCAAATTTCTTTTTTCTGTCTTGCAGATGGTTCAGGCGATCCAAGTCCTCCGGTTTCACCTCCTCGAGCTTGAAAAGGTGAGTTTCTCTCGGGTGTTTTTTTCCAACGTTCTTCTCATCGTTTCTTTCTGTCCATATGATCCGTCTTTGAGTTTCTTTATTTTTCTTTCTTGTTTCCCTCTTCATTCATTCCCTTGTCGTTGACGATACGAACCACGACTCGTAATCATATCTCGCCATTTGATCGGAATCTTTGAGAGCGTCCCCAGCTGCTGCAGGCAACGTTTGAATATTTAAACAGAAATACGGTATATAGACAACTACTGCACACGGAACGAAGCGAGGTTTCGCCGCGTTTTCTACACTCTCGTTCTGTCACGCCCTTGTCCTTTTGGGAGCAATTAAAAGTTTGAAGAAGAGGACGGAGGTCGGTGACCTTTTACGGTAGGCACCGTTCTTGCAGAGCTTGGAGACTATCGGGCTTATGGAGTCGTTCTTGTACGTGCAGACGGGCCTCGATTCGTGTACGAGAGAAAGAGGAACGGAGAAGAGAGGGGAGGAGAAAGAGAAAGAGAAAGAGAAAGAGAAAGAGAAAGAGAGAATTACGATTATCGCCGGTGAATATCTGAAGTGACTATGCCTACGTAGCATGACGAGAGGTTGAATTTACAACCGCATCAACGTGAATTAGCTTCTTATACCTGATCCTGCCTCCTTTACTGCCGTGCCGCTGTATATCTCAACAAGATACTATGTATACCATTTATATAATACGTATACATATACATACGCATATTCGCTGACGTGATATTACATACTCAATTGCGTTCACGATGTAGCTACGTTAATACATTCAATCTATATACGTGCAGGTACATTGCCAATCCTGAAGCAGTCGCTGTTTCTCAGTTTCGCTGCCATCCCGTAAACCCCTGCGATAGTTGCATTGCCACGCGGACAGCTCTCGCGTTTGTAATATGTATATGTATACATATACTATGTACGAGCAATTATATTTTATATACCGATGAAGAAACAGTTGTTGAAATTTAGCTCCCGAAGCTTGCTGCAATTTTCCGTAATTGCGGGTATGTGTGTGCGTGCGTGTGTTTTTTTTTCTCTCTCTTTCTTTCTCGTTTTCTTGTACTAAAACTTGGTTTTATGCATTTTTTCACCTCCTTTTGCGAAACTTTTTTGCAAAATACATATCGGCGGCGGTGCAATTTCACGCGGTCTCCGCGTGTCGTATATTATACGGGTGTAACGTAATCGGTGCTACGATTTAGCTGTCCAATCGTCAACGAGGATGAAAATTATATCTTGTTCGAAATAGTTTGGTTTGGAAAGTTTATGCGCGTGGAAAATCATTCGTTTCGTTCTTTACACGCGTTGCGGGACAGGTAATATGCCTGAATACAAACACTCGGTTGGTGCAGTTAAAAGAGTATGGCAAATTGTTGCTCAAACGCCAATTATATTACATGTATTACGTACACACTTGTTTATTGGTGAAGAAAAATCTACGGGTCGAAGAACGAACGTTGGAAATTATTGGTAAATATTCCGTGTACGAAATTTTGCCGGTTATCAACGGCTTGAATAAAATTTTTAAGAATTTGGATTTTCATTTTTCCGACTTGAATATAACGAGGGGGATAAAAGCAAAACAAAAAATTGGATATTATTTTAGGTTGGAGTAAAGAGGCGTATTTATTTTTTCAGATGTCGGTAAAAATGATTGCAAATATATAATCTTCTAGAACTAAACAGAAAGCCCTGCAGGTACGATACGCAGCATGAAGATAGATGATGTAGGATGTGTTTTTATTTTTTATTTCAACTAACAATGTGAAATATTTCAGTACTCGCCAAGTATAATATTATTGTTATTCTTTTTCTTTTTTTTTTCTCTTCTCTTTATCACGATGCATCGATCTCGTGAAAATCTATCTATAGAATATAATTTGTTTAATAAGTCACAGGTGTGTTTAAACTATTTACTTTATCACGTGTACAATACTCATCGTCTTCTCTGAAAAGAGAAGAAAGAAACAATGAATTTTCACTGCTCTTAGTATGAAAATTGAAACCTGCAGTAACGGCTCGCGTAACGGAATGAAATTTTTCAATACCGGCACGCGGCGGTAAAACATGTAGTGAAAATGCGAGGAAAACGGTCGGTAGGAAAAAAACACGGAGATAAAAAAAAGTAGTCTGAAATTGCAGAACGATCCTTGACTCTCCCGTTTCTAGACGCGCAAGAAGAAAGATTCTTCTCATACGCGAAGGAGAGAACAAGGGCTCGCTCTTGATTCGGACAAAGGAAGCATAAAGATGGCCGGCGAGACGTTCTCGTTCCGCTGCGGCTGAAACCGCGCGTAATTGATTCGTAGAGGACCATCGACGTCACCGCCCGTACATTGTATGTTAATTCGCACTTACCGCGAACGGTCCACGCTCCTCTCAAAATCCTCCATCCTGCCGTGCCTCAACCCCTCGTCGGCACGGTGGTTGTATAAAAACTTGCTCACGGTGGCAAAAACAATAAATAATGATCAATGTAATAAGAAAATATGCAGTTTTTTTTTCTTATACGCGTAGCAAAATTTTTATCCTAAACATTTTATTCGTCGTTCGTGAAGTTTGCGATGTTGAAAAAAAAAAAAAAAAAAAAAAACTGATCCCTTTTATTCTAAATTCTTACATTAATTATGCACTCTGAAATTTTCTTGGATTGATACCGAAAATTTTTTCCTTTTTTTTTTTCTCGTCCTTTAAGCTTTCCTCAGCAAGACCTTTATTCGCAGACTCTTATTATTCTTGTTACTCTTCGTTTCCGCACATCGCGTTGTACGTTTAAATTTAATGCGAGGAGCAAACCGGGCCTTCGTGTATAAACCCCTCGGTATATGCGTTGGCTACTCCTGCAGATTTATACGTGAAATTGTCTCCCGAAGGAAGGCGGGGGTTATTCGCAGCTGCCCACAGGTGCATCTAACCTGCAGGGTACCGATACCGGTTGCATAATATGACGATACGTCAAAATTTATAACGCCTCCTTACGCAGGTCGATCGGCGGGATAGAAGAAGGGAGGATCGGAGAGGTTCGAGTTTCTTACGGTAATATTTTATCATACAAAATACCGAACATCCATCGCATTTCCATCGAAATGGCAGCTGACGCTGCCATTGGCCGAGGCGCAGAGAGAGAGAGAGAGAGAGAGAGAGAGAGAGAGAGAGAGGGAGAGGGAGAGGGAGAGGGAGAGGGAGAGGAGAGGGAGAGGGAGAGGGAGAGGGAGAGGGAGAGGGAGAGGGAGAGGGAGAGGGAGAGGGAGAGGGAGAGGGAGAGGGAGAGGGAGAGGGAGAGGGAGAGGGAGAGGGAGAGGGAGAGGGAGAGGGAGAGGGAGAGGGAGAGGGAGAGGGAGAGGGAGAGGGAGAGGGAGAGGGAGAGGGAGAGGGAGAGGGAGAGGGAGAGGGAGAGGGAGAGGGAGAGGGAGAGGGAGAGGGAGAGGGAGAGGGAGAGGGAGAGGGAGAGGGAGAGGGAGAGGGAGAGGGAGAGGGAGAGGGAGAGGGAGAGGGAGAGGGAGAGGGAGAGGGAGAGGGAGAGGGAGAGGGAGAGGGAGAGGGAGAGGGAGAGGGAGAGGGAGAGGGAGAGGGAGAGGGAGAGGGAGAGGGAGAGGGAGAGGGAGAGGGAGAGGGAGAGGGAGAGGGAGAGGGAGAGGGAGAGGGAGAGGGAGAGGGAGAGGGAGAGGGAGAGGGAGAGGGAGAGGGAGAGGGAGAGGGAGAGGGAGAGGGAGAGGGAGAGGGAGAGGGAGAGGGAGAGGGAGAGGGAGAGGGAGAGGGAGAGGGAGAGGGAGAGGGAGAGGGAGAGGGAGAGGGAGAGGGAGAGGGAGAGGGAGAGGGAGAGGGAGAGGGAGAGGGAGAGGGAGAGGGAGAGGGAGAGGGAGAGGGAGAGGGAGAGGGAGAGGGAGAGGGAGAGGGAGAGGGAGAGGGAGAGGGAGAGGGAGAGGGAGAGGGAGAGGGAGAGAGAGAGAGAGAGAGAGAGAGAGAGAGAGAGAGATAAAGACCGCGGGCTTGAAAAAATCGGATCGCGTCCCCTGAGCGTTCCTTTATACCGCAGGTATATGCATGCATGCATGCATCGGTCGAGGCCCTTGCACGATGCTCATCTCGACCTCCTCGCCTCACCGGTCGGCCCGGTTTATCATGCAATTTTATAGCAATTTTCCACATTTACGGTGATTATATTATATACCTACCTCTACGCCTGATTGCCCTCCAGCCAAACCCCTGCCGATCGGATATTCCTGCCCCGGAATTACTCATACACCGGTATTATTTTATTTCGAATTTTGTACAGGCACTTGTGCGCAGTAAATACAACCAAGCGCATAGAACGCGTAAGCAACGTATTATCCGCATCACGCCGTGTAATTGAACCAGAAAATTTGTACGAAAGTAATTTTTTTTTTTTTCACGTGTATATATACTTATATATAACTGGTTATTTACGTTGTCGATTTACTGAAAATAGAACACACAAGTGTAGTTACGGCAAATTGCAGATTTCAAATTATTTTATTTTGGATGAATTGTATAGTTTTATGCGTTGCGTTTGCTTTCTATCATGGCTGTACATGCATAGATACATTATATATACATATGGGTTACGGCTGACATGCACGGGGATGAAGGAAGTCTCGAGTCATCGTCTTCGCCGTTGCCGATTAGCGGACGATAGTGAGAGTAACTTTGATTACTTTCCAAACAATGGGTAACGTCAAGATAGTAATCGACCCTTGCCGAGAGTTCGTTTTCTCTATCAAACGCGTCGTTAAACCCCGTCCCGCGCCACGGATCACGGTGTGCTCGCCGCACTTCCGACCCCCTCAACCATCGCCGAATAACCGGTTCTCCATATACCGACCAACAAACAGACCTCTGCATATGCGCACTTCGACGACGCGTATATTTATCACTCTACTCTGATTTCTAACCCTACCGCAGCTCTAGTCCTATATATATATATATATATACATATATTTATGACAAACTGTAATAAGCGGAGGAAAACTGGATCGATTTTATTGTCACGCCCGGTATACGGAAGACACGGGAATCAAAGTGCACCTGCGATTCACAGGAATGGAAGGTCTATTAATAATACAGTTTTGTTGTTTCTCATTTTATTTTATTTTATTTTTTTTTATATTCATTTATTTTATTTACCGTCGTGATAACCCGTTGAAAATTGTTTTCAAACACTTTGTTTGAAAAAGGTGTTTTCTTTTTAGTTTTCTTGACGGAAGTACTTGAAACAGATTTCACCCTCTGAGTTATATATTATGCGAGGTGTACAAATTAATATCAAAAATTTAATATCAAAGTCAGTCGAAACGTCGGATTTAGAATGTGGAGATTGATCGATAAAAAACTAAAAAAACTTTTCATCAACCAAACATTATTGGAAAAGAATAAAACTGACGTCTCATGAAAATAAAATAATTCTAATATATTATACGGCAATGATTCGCATTTGGTAGGAAAATATCGCGTGAATCTTGAATCTAGCGACGATGGAGTAAAATAAATTGCAAAGTAATCTGTTGCGCTCCCTGCTGCTGTTGGCTTCGCGGAGCTCGGTGAAAAAGATATTCCATAAATAGGAGTCGCTCCTCGGCCAATGGGAAGCCTCTTAGCCCGCGGTGCTCCCCGTGCATTTAACATTTTTCAACCAATCGGGTATTAGCATAATTACGTTTCGCGGCACTGGCAACGGTCGATGGAAAGGCCGGCCTGACTCTTCGATGCAGCTCGGTTTCATTGGGCTTCACTCGCATCGTCTAAGTGGCTTCGTCTTCGACATGGTCGCTGCGCTTTTAGCTTAGGCTCTCGGCTTTGAGACGTCGTCTAATTCCTCCATAATTTCACCATTTCTTACATGAAATTACAGGTGTCAGTGCCGTTCAACTTTCAATACCGCAAAAAAGGTTTTTGCACCTCATGCAACCGAATACTTGTATTTATACGAGAGGCGGTATAACAGAAATTCGTTCCTCCTCCCATGTATGCGATGTAAAGACGCAATTCTCTTTTTTCCGCACTCCCGGCTCTCGAATCATTATTCGTCGTTGGCTTCGTTCGTTAATTTTCTAAATCAGCTGTCGTTTCGACTGACAAAAAATTCGGCTACTCGTGTCTACACATTGCGGGATTATTTTTCCGTCTCGTTAGCGTCAGGGTTTGTATTTATGTGCATGCCCGGGCGTCAAATCGAAATTGTAGACTCTCTAAAAGTCACGGTTTATCAAATAACACGAATTACGCTCGTTCGAGTCTTTGAATTTAAGTATAGGTCTCTACTAATGATGAACGAACGAACGAACGAACGAATGAAAGAACGAAGGAGGGAAGAAACGGTCGGTCGCTTCGTCCGTAGGGTCTCTGTTTAATATTACGTGTCTCCTGGCAAGGTCTGCAGGCCTGAACAGCTGTTACCTCGAGAAACTAAAGTTTCGCTGTACTGCTTCAACTCTCTTGACTCTGTATTTAAAAAAAAAAAAATTCACTTTGACTCCTTTCGTTTCGGTCTTACAGCAGTTTTGTACTAAAATATTTCTCCTCTTCCCCTCTCTCGTCAAATATTTTCTTACAAACCTTTTGCGGTTTGCCGCAAGTGTAAATAATACATGATATAACGTTTCTAATAATATTACAAGTCTGCGATCGCAGGCGCGTCAGAAACGATTCCGCATCCATAGCTATTCTTATTCTTCGCAACGGTTCTTCCTTCTCCTCGTTTCGGAAGATCCTTTGCTCGCTAACCTGCTCTCGCTCTCCGCAGTCTCATCTTTTGCTCCAGGTTATATTGTGTATATATATACAGCATCTTATACCTGCCCGGTCCGCGTGAATGCCGTAAGGGTGGTCAGGCCACGGGGTACAGCCATACCGCTCCCTCCATTACCTATGGCTTTGAAGAATCCTATTGTTCGGTAAACAGGGTACCTCTCTCCCTTGCCTTCTTCTCTCTCCGTCTTCCTCTCGTGCCTTTTTACGTGTATAAACGATGAATTACTCCGATCTATACCTTTCTGTGTCGCGCGTTTGCCTTTCCGAAGAGAAGGAAGAAAAAAAAAAAAAAAACAAATAGCTAGGAAAAAAATCCACCCCACCGTTCTCAGCAGTTCTCTGGACAAAACTCCGTTTACGAAATGTTTTCCGGCAATTTTTTCTCCAAGGGATAGAAAGAGAGAAAGTGGGAGAGAAAAGATCAGATAGAAAACCTATGTGTACACAAATACAATGCTTTGCAAACTGTTAAAAAAAAATTACGTCAAAATTACCGGCGGGATAAATGATCGAAAAAATTGTATACGTCAAACTGTGCAGGTGATATTTTTTCAATTATGAGATTTACGTCTATTATAGGTATCTACCTACTTACGTTTTCACCCTGGGTAGTAGGCACGCATCTAGGATGTTTTTATTATTGTCAAACACCGATGTGTCTACAAGGTGTCCCCTGAAGCGAGCACGAATCGTGTGCTTTTGTGCACTTTGAATCTTTTTGCTGGACAAATATCATATTTCAAGATTTGGGTATTAAAACGGTCATCGGAAGTTGGAAAAAAAATTGAGGAAAAACTCGGGGATAGTTTGAGAAAGTGGTGATTTTAAAAAGCTAAGGAACCGGATTGAAGTGAAAACGAGTAATTTGGGAACCAGAGATCCCAGGGTATTGAATTACCTATACTACGAATGCATGAAATTCTCAACAGTAAGAAGAGCTGTCTTTAGTTTCGAAATTTTGGTCCACATAGAACGACGACGATGGTCTCAGGTATCCCAGGTTATACGAATTACATCGGATCGGTGTTGGTCCTTCTCTCTCTCATATCGATATTGATTACCTTTATCCCCTATCAAATCTGGTCTCACACACGCGCATATTCACACAGAACGTAATCAGACGTACCAACATATTAATCCTGTATACGTATAAGACGGCTTATCGTTGGAGTTTGGCGGTGGCAGCTCATCGTCAGTCTTCCTAACCTAATCGTAAGCCAAGCACGGAGACTCGGTGCTCTTTCTCCTCTCGGGCTTGTTAAATCGGTCATAAAATAAGAATACGGTCGAGTTCCAGAGGCATGGGATCAGCAGAAGCAGCGGAAGCAGCACTCCGTGCCAGAGGTTCGCCTCGGTGCCGGCCGGTGTCGTGGAGGGTCATTGAGTCGTCCTCACGACAACCGTCGTCCCTCTCCCTCCGAGTTTGAGTATTGTATATCCATCTCGTATCCTCATTCCTACGGCGTTGCACGAGCCGCTGTACGGGCCAGGGTATAAGGTCTCGATTCCACTCCTCCTCGCGAGAGTTACTTCTTCTCGGTATTTATGTTTCTCTCCTCCTGGCCAGCCGGACGGCCGGAGGCTGCGTGGGTGACCGAACGAGACTCATGCATGCAGTCCTCCTGCAGCGAGACGAGAAGCGATACGAAACGGAACCGCAACGCGGGCCGCTATCCTTTTTTTTCCTACGACACAACTCTTGTTGGTTCTTTCCTGAAAGAAGAGAGACCCTGTCCCGTTGGTTCGTAACCCATTCCCATTTCCTCCCATACACTCTCCGATCGGTCGGGGTGCATTGACGCTGGCAGATAGCATCGGAGATAGATCCTTACCCGAGGATGAGGAAGGGAGACAGAGTAGAAGAAGAAGAAGAAGAAGAAGAAGAAGAAGAAGAAGAAGAAGAAGAAGGATTTTTGGGACAGAGTTGCGAGCCTTCTTCTCATCCTACTCTCCCCCCGAGGAGATAGATGAGTCCAGATACACGACGAATCTCGTTAGGAACACGAATGTTTCCCAGACGCCGACGTCGTCGCGGGGCCCTTCGGTACGTTCGGTTTGGTTCGTGAGAAATCGATACAGCAAGGATCCAACGGCGTTGTATACATATACACGCGTATTATTGACCGGCACTTGTGGTTTTCGCGTCACCCACGCCGAACCTCCGGTCTCTTCTATCCCGCCATGCCCCTGCACCTACGCGTGTGAACAATGTGAATTGTATGTATACGCGGGCCGATAATCGGTATGCTGGCGATAAAATTTAAACGAATAATATCACCCACTAACAAGAGCAAAAAAAAATAAAAAATAAAAAAGAAAAATAAACAATATCTCAGAGAGAGAGTCGAGATTTGTTTGGTTGTTTGCTTAGGTCATTTTTTTTTTTTTTTGTTATTTTATTTTGTTAATTCTTTTTATTGTTTAACACTCGCGTTGTACAGTTTTGACCTCCCCTCCATCTCCGGTAACAAGAGTTTATTGGTCAAGGACGGTTCATGTCTTTTGGAGTTTTACCGCCATTCGAGTATCCGATTACCCGACCTCCACCGAGACTCGGAAAGATTTCTTTCGGGCTCCGGGATCGTTTCTGTTTCTTTTTTTTTTTTTCTTTTCTTTCCTCTTTCCTCCTGTCTTCTTCCTTTCTTTCCTTTTTCACTTTCTTTCTTTTTTCAACTTTTTCTCAATTCGAAAACCGCAGGTGTGGCGTGTATCGTAGGTACGCGTGCACACAAACGCTCGGACGATGTAGAGGTATATAATGCCTCACGAACACCCAACGGAGAGACTGACCGGAATTTCTAAAGATGGAGATCCTCCTTTTACCCGTGATCTGGTATACTTTATTCAGGAATTAATTAACTTGGCCGTACGACGCACGGCGAGAAATGAGATCGAAACACGCGGCGCGAGAGGTATTATAAGGTATGCCCACAAAATCGTACATTGGTTCTTTTCACCTTGGTTCGTTTTTTATCTCTCTCTTTTTGTTTTTTTTTTTTTATTTTATTTTGTCTATTTTCAAATCATCCGCGTGCGTCGACTCCCACACCCTTGAACCTGCGTCGTAGAAACGAACCGTAATTACGTTCACAATTATTACGCAATTGCAGATGACGCTGCGGAATAATATATATATATATATAGCTACGATAGTAATACGCAAAAAAGATTGCTTGAGCAACGATCGCTGTTGGCGGAGTTATTTAATTCTCCGAGCAATGAAAATAAAGAGTTGGCAAATTTTTAATGCACCAACATCTTCGAGATGACCATTAATTTTTAGAATTTTGTATGGATTATTCCTCCCGGCGATGTTTCAGAATTATTACCGATCCGTTCGGGATGAGGATCGTAACGTTCACGAAGTCTTTGGCATCCTTTTATAATGCAGTATACCTTTATCTCGTGTCGAATAGTTCGGGGATCGAAAACTGTTATACTCTAATCTCTTCGTAATTTTGTTTGCCTGATGGGTATCATTTGGTGAAATAGTCGTAAAAGTTTTTTTTTTTTTTTTCTTCTCTTTCTTTCACGTACGTATGGTATTTGGGAAAGTTGACGTACGTTTCCCATGTAAAAAAAAAGTCGTTTACGTACATTTATGGCTGCGGGAATGACAGGGGGAAAAAAACCCACGTGACGCGACAAACGTCTGGCGTGAATGCTCGGAAAATACACGCGATCCGATCGTGAGTATAAAGTGTGAGGGGTGCACAATGGAGCATGGTAAGAGTCCTTCGCGTCCTCCGGGATCCTCGAAGAAGAAGTAGGAGTAGTAGTAGTGGTAGTAGTAGTATAGGGTATGTAGAACGTTTCGAGCCAGGTGAGGAGGGCCATAAAACTCTCGCGGTGAACCGACAAGTGTTTAAACTTTAAAGGCCGTCCTGCTCCGTTCACCCCCTCTGCCTCCAAACACATCGGTATTATATACGCGCACCCCGCGTCGTAAAATGGCTAGTTTCTTTTCTGATCCCTAAATTAATGAGAGCCAATGTTTAACATATGGGTAAACATTGAGCGTCTCTGTTTGCGGGAAAGAAGGAGAGAGATTTGTTTCATCGATCGGGCGAGCGGCGTGTGGTCCGTATCCATCCATCTATACATCCATTCGTACCTGATGGTCTCGATGTGGAATCGACGCGAAACGCGTATTCCACGCATGCCGTCCGTGCTGTTACGAGCGCAGTCCAGGCTCATCTTCAATCGCGAATCGTCGGTTCATCCTCAATCGCGAGCGCGCCTGTGTGCGAGAGAGGATCGTGAACCAGCCCGGTCGCACTCCTCAAGGATCAGATTCTAACCAGTTCGGCATTATAGCCGCGTGCAGGACGTGTCCTTCGAAGCTGGCAACCTCCCCGCCCTCCACCGACAAGAGTCTAGTCATCCTCATAGCCATTGTGCGTTGCCCATACTCGCCGTGGAGCACACACGTCGGGTTTGGCTCCGAGACTGGCCATGGGAAATCTCATCTTGAAAAAGGGTCTTAGTCGAGAGAAGTGTAAAAGAAGGAGTCGAGGGAACGATGACAAAATGCCGAGTAACGGCAAATTCTCAATCAATCCGTGAGGGATTTTCCACCCCTTCATGGATAGTCTTCGCAATTTCGTATCTTCCGATACGTTGACGATATTCACGTGGCGGTAACGATTGGAGTGTGTGAGGATCTTTTTTTTTTTCGTGTACACAAAGTGACGCTTTTACGCAACGATATTCCACGTCGTCCGTACTACGACATATTTTCCAAATCTCCTCGAAGGCTGTGCTGCCAGGCGGGATGACCGGTATGGTATCCCATACCCAATGCAGGGGGTATGGCCTGTCAGCTCTCATTTGCATACATAACATTCTGGTCCACCGGACACCGGTCAGATCTCTTCTCCTCCAGCTCAGACAGAGAGCCGAGTCGAGTCGACGCCACATCTCGGACCACCTCTCTCCTTGGCTACGGATATGTAACCTACCTTTACCCACGATTCCTCGCTCGCTCTTCTACTTCGGGCTCTCCGACTGCCTTGGATCTGTTTTACTCGTCTATACCCACCCGTACGAAGACGAACAACCGTCGCACACGTGACACGAAGTCCCTTTTCCCTCAGCTTGCAGCGTCAAAGGTTTCGATCAGGATCGCGCGTATCGTACATTATCACGCCATCGCGCCTGTAATACGTAAACCGCGGATGCGTTTAACACGCCTGGCCCAGCTTGCGTCGTTCTGGTTATTCGGCAGTGTCTGACGATGGTTGTTGCAAATTTCTGTTCCCAGGTCCACGAGCTCTGCGACAACTTCTGTCACCGGTACATCAGCTGCCTGAAGGGCAAGATGCCGATAGACCTCGTAATCGACGAGCGGGACAGCACGAAACCCCCCGAGATGGGCAACGGCCTCGACGGGGGTCCGAGGAGCACCGCCGACAGCACCAGCCATACGGACGGCGCGAGCACACCGGACGTAGTGAGTACCTCACCATCTTCCACGAGTTATTATCCGCACGACGCGCTCACCCCCCACCACGCCATCGGCAGTACCACCCCCTTGCAACTGAGCCAAAACCAAAACCAAAATCATAACCATAACCATAACAACCATACCAACCACCAGCAATCGAACACCCCCAGTAGCGCCGCCACAACTCCCAACTCCCTAAAGCGAACGCACCAGCAGATGATGATGGCCGCGGCCGCCTCGGCGATGGCGTCTCCGCACGCCGCTTCCGCGCCCGCGCACGCGCACGCACACGCGGCCCTCGCCGCTTATCACTCCATAAGCTCGGCCGTATATCCGTGCTCGTAATAGCCAGGCGAATTTACGGATCTTATTATTACCATTATTATTATCATTGTTGTTGTTGTTGTTGCTGCTGTTATTATTGTTATTATCATCATTATTATTATTATTATTACTATTATCATTATTATTATTATTACTATTATCATTATTATTATTATTATCGATGACGTTGTTATCATTTTCATTGTTATTGTCATTATTATTACAATTATTATTATCATCATCATCATTATTATTATTACTATCGCTACCACTATTCTATATTACGGATATAGAGAGACGACCGCTGAATACTCTAAAACTCGAAGTTATTACGCGTACGTAACAATTTCGGGGATAATTGTCACGAAATATACATATATACACACATGTATATATATACATGTATATTAAATATTGCGCGATTGCGAAACTAAAGAATCGCATCGTTCCGGTTGTGTTGTATTATTTAGTATGATTTTCTTCACGGTGTTGTCGATTCTTCTTTTTTTTTTTTCTTCTCTTTTATTCCCCTTCTTTCTCGAGTACTTGCGCTTGGATCGGAAGTGTGTTTTTTTTTTTTTTTTTTTTTTTTTTGCCTTTTTGTATTCTCATTTTCACTTCATTTAATTTGATTCGATTTTTTTTTTTTTTTTTTTGTTTTTTTTTGTCACGTTTTTTTCCATCTTCGTTACGCAATCACTCTGGCGTTGTTGTTGTCATTGCTGTCTTATTGTTCTCGTTCTTCTTATTCATCTTCATATATTAGTCTTGTTCAGGCGAGGGACGCTGTGTGGTACCCCGCGCATTTTTATCGATACACCCCGATACATAGATTATTGTATATACGTATACATATATATATACCATAGGTGAACGCGTGAGTTCAGAGTTGCTCGCGAATCGTAAACGAGTACGTAAAATAGACGGTCGAAAGTGAGAGTAAGAAAAAAAAAAAAAAAAAAACGAAAAAAATATTTACAATAAATAATGAATATCTAACCGCGGAATAAGCACATGGAATTATAACGAACGTTCATCGAGTTCCTTTAATTCTTTTACAAGCTTGCGGAATTTCCAGCTACGTACTATCTGGGCATTATTATTATTATTATTATTATCGTTGTTGTTGTTGTTGTTATTATTGTTATCACTATTACATTGATTATTACGCTCATTATTTTTGTTTTGATCATTATAATTATTATTGTTACTACAAACGAAGTTCTTTCAATACCGTAACGTAACTTTTGTATGCACATGAATACATTTTGCGGGGACGTTGTTGTGAGATTTGAGGAAATCGCGAGCAGCTCGGCGACGTTCGATATATAGGCCATGCATCGATGTACATAATTTACAGTCGGATCTTGTTATACGAGCAATATTATCTGGGTGTCTTGCTCTCAGACGCGTTCGCTGCTTGTTAACCAGATTTTACTGTACATAAGTATAACGATAATGGTATAGAACCGCGGCCTCTGCTATATTGATATATTATATGTATAATACATTATATATATGTATATCAAGCGTGGAGCGTCTAGAAATCGCGTGTGCATACCGCGTGTAAGGGGGATCGATATGATATATATCGAGAGCGGAGGTGGAAACGGGCCGAAAGGTTTTCGAAATCACGAAAAAAATAAAAATAAAAAAAAAAAAAACCTAGACGAATACCTGTGGTAAATAGGATATGTGACGAACAAAACTAACGCAGGCTTCACTTGAATCTATCGATTACTAGAGTATATTCGAAAAAAAAAGGAGAAACAAGAAAAACAATCATTAAACATGAAAGATGCCGATCTATGTATATGAAAATACACACACGCACACACACACACACGCATACACGGAATAAAAATTGAAATCATGTCGCTTACAATAAGAGTGATGTGAAATTATACATATTGGATATATACCTATATGTATTTTGGTCCAGAGACAGTAACTATCTCTTGGCCTATTCGTACGTGGGTATATATATAATATTTATATTTAATAATCGTCGCAGTGTCTATTCTAGGTAGCCTAGATGAGACTATTCACTTAATGTTGAATAACATACACACAAATATATACATATTTATATATGTAATAAGCGTAATAACAATAATGATTACAACAACAATAATAATAATAATAATGATATTAACGATAATGATATTAGACAACAATAGCTATACGTTAAGAAAGCTGAAGTCTAAAGGGAATCGTAAATTAATTAACAAATAAACGATAACAATAACAATAAATAATAATAATAACAATAATAATAACAATAACAATAATAATAATAACGATCGGGGAAAAAAACAGAAGTAATCGAGAATTAAATATTATGCATATATAGTTAATTAACCGTGATCAGAATATATACGTAATAGGCTTAAGAATCCGCGTGTCACAAATAAATTTGTGTCTATTTTTAAATGAGAATTATATACTATACAACATGTGTAATTACACGAACAAAGAGTTGCGAGTTAAAATTAAAATTTAAAATTGAAATCGCTGAACGTTTGAAGAATGTAGATTAGTTTCTTAAATTATTAGTCGTTAGCCACCATTATTACATGTAATGTGTGTACAATTTACTGTAAAATCTCAATGCCGCGTGCGCAGGTAGATCGAATATATATATAATGAAAATTCGAAAACTAGCCCGCGAATATTTCGTATAAAAATCGAAATAAGAACTTAGTAACGAGGCCGACAAACGGTATACGATTTAACGTGTAGAAGGGAATTGTGAGCGGATCGCTTGATATAATACATGTGTACAGATGAAAATTGCTTGATTAACGTACACAGGAAGTAAGAAAAAGAACTAAAAATATTGAAAATCCAATGAGACAATAGAAAGAGCGTGAGGGAGGGAGAGAGGAGTAAAATAAATGGACAAAAAAAAAAAAAGGATAAAAAGAACAGCTTCCAGAAAATACTTACGTATATATTTATAAGATCGTATAAGTATTACACACATAAGTTGCCGAGCGCGTCGGGTGTGCGAAGAACGAAGGAAAGAAAGAAAGAACGAGAAGTAAGAGAAATGAAAATTGACGAAATTTAAGCGTGCGATTTGATTATTCTCCGACACAATGTAATATTATTAACAATACCGGACGAGGTACGGAGAAGAAGAAAAACAAATAACGGTATACATTAACGCATAAATATAGGTATCGGTACTCGTAACTAGGGAGTTGTGTGAGGTACAAGTCCTGGCCGGCAGGGCGCGCGAATCCACCCCCCAATCCCCGTTCAATGACCCCCTGGCCCCCCCTCTCAGGTTGAAGTACAAAAAAAAACAAACAACAAAAAATGAAAAAAAAAAAACACTTTGAACCTGTGAACTCTGAAACTTTGTACTCTGAAAATCCATTGTGAAAAATACTGAATTCTGTAAACGCTGTTGCTGCTGCTGCTGCTGCTGCTGCTGTTGCTGCTGCTGCTGCTGTTGTTGTTGGTTGCCGCATGCTGCCCATCGCTGCGATTTATGCTGCCGTCGGTGGTGTTCCACCAGAAATCCTAGTGATCTCGGAAACTGAGAGATCCATTTCTCTCGGTGATACGGAGCCTTAAAATACTGCGGGGCATCCAGGCCGAGTCTCGCAAACGCGGGGCATCCAGTGTCGCGTTGTCGATATTGCAGTGATTTCGATATCGATTGAGAATCGCGAAACCCTTGAGGGGGTTTCGAAGACGGCGAAGGAATTCGCCCTGGCAACCGAATAATACGAATTCATTGCAGTAAGCGATACGCGGCCTGAAACAAGGTGCGATTATACTTTGATTTTCAAACTGCGCAACAGGGCAGTGCGCAGCAGCGGTGGCGTTTTCCAAGCGACCCGACATTATCGACGGAGCGCCGAGACGCGGGAGTTTCGATTTCGCAGGGATTTTATTCGAGCATTTTTTTTTTTTCTTCTATTGATCATGTGCTGCAATAACATCCCGATGAAATCGTTACACACTTTCCGTCGATCGCGATTTCAAAGAGTGCAAAGTTTCGCAGAGTGACGGGTGAGGAGTGCAGACCGAGACGGGGTGGCAAGGGAGAACGGGATTCTGGGAGAGGGATTTTGGCGCCCGTTGGTACAGACCCTAGTTACGAGTACCGAACCTAGGACCGGGAACGGTTTTTGGGACCCATTTTTTCACCCGAGAATCGGTCAGTTTCCCGGTTCGAAATACTATTGGGAGAGTGATTGTTGATTGGTAACGATGTGCGCAAAGGTGAAAGAAAAATTGATAAACATGCACTGCCGAGTTGTATAACGGTGAATTATTATTTATATTGTAAATTGTACGACGAATGTTTCATTCAATTCAGCTTATACGTTAAGTTTCAGACATATTATTTTTCTTTTTGTCTATTTTGTATTTTTTCTCCTATCACGGTCTCTCGCTCATGGAATCTCGTGAAGTGTCTAGTAGTACTGTACATTTAATAGCATGAGAAGGAGGAGAAAAGATCAGCTGTTGGTGATTGATAAAAAAAAAAAACAAAAAAGGAGAGAAAGAAAAAAAACGAAGTTATACAGGATATATATTAGGTATTTCAGATGTAGAAGTAAGAAGCGAACGGATTGATTTGATTGATTGATCGATTGATTGATTGATTATTTAATGTTGCATGAAATGCGTTACGGTGAAACGAACGGAATAGTGTCGGTCTTCGAAGTCGGGCGCAATAAGGCGACAAGTGATGAGAGAAAAAGAAGGACATGTATATATATATATACACACACACACACACGTATACATACACATACCTACATGTATACATCTTATACGTGAATAATTAGTGCCATAGAACGCTGCAGTGCGCGACTTTACCGCGGGAGTATATGTACTTAAAAGTTGAAAGTTGAAAAGATTTAAGTGATTGAATAGATAAAAACGAAGCAAAAGGTGTTTCTCAGAGCCGGAAATCTCGCGATATGATCGAGGAGATTATCGACAATTCCCGCGTCACGTTATGCGCAATTTCATGTAATGCAAAACATGTACTTATTATATATTATCACTGCGTCACGAATATACCTATAATACATTAATAGTTTCCAATTTCTTTGCGGTAGGTCATATTTAAATTATTTGAACCACACTATAATGCGTTATATACAATATACATTATACACATATATATATTTTTATATATTCATTTATTATATTCGCTTAAAAACAAGTGTAAAAATTCATTCAAGGATCTGAAGTTGTATAATTTTGCGAAAGACTGGCTGCTGAGATCACGTTTTGCAAAATTTTTGCGCAGATATTAATCTAAACACGGTACTCGATCGACGCTCGACACTGTTACCAGAGTAAAAAAATAAAAATAAAAATCAAAAATAAAATAAACACGGGAAATAATGGAGATAGAAAATTCTTTCGTTTTGTAATTGTAATGTAAGAAACACGCCACTTTGCCCTACGAAATCAAAAACCTGTAGATAAAAGCTACGTGTCGAATCGATATGAAATTCTGTGCTCTTTATAAAATTTTTTTAAAGTTTTTTTTATCACCTATGACCGCGTTATTTAATTACGGACACGTAACGTTTTCAGACTATACACGTACATACGTGCGTATAATGATTTTCTCAGTTTTATATTAAAATTAATTTTTCGTTCTCTTTTCTGCACGACTGCGCGTTTCAAGCATCGACGTCTGTTTTAATTATAATCTTGAACGCGGGTCGCGGGTCAAAAAGTAGCACGAAGCAGACTGCTGCAGCGTATGTAACACATGTATACATAGAGCTACGTCTACGATGATTTTATTTTATTTTTTTTCCCAATATTATTATTATTATTATTATTATTATTATTATTAATATTAATATGCGTATGTTTTTTTCTTCTTCAAACTTTGGCTATGCGTTAACGTCCACGACGCGTGATTGTTCTTTTTCCCGCTTATTTTTTCGAAATAGTTCCGTGTGAGCGTAATAACAGTAATAACATCAATAATAATAATAATAATAATAATAAATTAGTATTATTATCGTCATCATGATAAGACTCTCGAGGGAAAGAAGAAAGGAAAGGAAAGTTTCGTTGACGAGGTAATTTTTTTTTATATGTATATATATATAAATAAACATATATATACATATATATTATAATTCCTTATTATATACACGTCACGAACCGTGAATATAATTATTGTTGATGTGGTGTATTATAGTTACGTTTTTTTTTTTTCTGTTTCTGTATTGTTTCTGTACTTGTTATGTTGTTCATATACAACCGGCCACAAAACGCGTGCCGCGCATCTGCGGCGGGCGGTAAAAGATTAAGGAGAAAATGAGGAAAATGAAGTGTCGTAAAAAAACGAAAAGAAATCGGCTAATATTTAAACGACAGACATTGTCAATGTATGTGTGTTATACATTACAACTTACTGTAGGCTTAAGTGACGACGACGATGATGATGAAAAGTAGAGAGAGTAAAAAAAAAAAAAAAAAACTTCAAAAAAAAAAACAAACATTAATTAAATAAGAAAAAAAAAAAAACAACTCACCCCACACATTGTATACGACTAGCATTATAGTGATAATATATTACCAATAATGATACTGTTTAAACTATTGTCTCAATCAACGTATTTTCAATATAAATAAATGTTAGCCTTGTTGAGTTAAATAATCTGTTATTTTTTCATTCAATAGACTTGATCCAAAAACAATAATATTATATCTATAGTTCCTGCTCCGTTATGCATGCTGCAATCAATTCCCTTCTATACAATAGGTACGATAATATTTATACGATATTTAGACAATCACTTATATACTAATATATCGGAGGTGAGAGGAATCATCCGAAGCTTGAGCGATACTTGGAGTGAGAATTTGATTTTCGCAAAGATGCGAATTCCGTAGCTTCCGCGTTCAACCGCCTGCCCGGGGATGCCAGACGCACGATCTGTGCATAAATCTCACTTAACCCTTGCTAATAAATATTTAACCCTTTAAATTTGCAACAACCCTTAGCGTGTACTCGTTTGCATAAGATTGCTATTTCATTTACACATCGCATAATTGAATATTTAAATTCAATTGCCTCTCTCCTCCCGGCGGCCGACCGACGAACCAACCAACCAACCAACCAACCGACGCAGCTCTCGGCTCGCACTCTCCAGCCGCAAAACTGCAGTAAAACTTGTGTAGCGGGGGCTGCGAGTGCCGCAGAAACCTCCCCCCCCCCCTCCCCCCGTCACACTTTCACCCCTGAGAATTGCCCGAACGACGCGCAACCCCCAAGAATATACCGGATCCCCTGGGACGCCGGGATGAGGTCTAAGGAACGAACGCTACGAGATAAAGACGACGAAGAAATCTCTTTCGCATAATCACTTGTAAAGGGGCGGGCGGTTTAGCCGGCTGCCTTTTTCGTACAGATCTTGAAAAATGAATTCCGGTGAAAATTATTCTCCGCTTTTATTATTAACTTCTCAATTACAGATCTTAAATTTAATAGAACCGACCGACAGTTACGGGCTGTGCAGACTTTCCTTACATACTCGTCCTTGAATTTTGCAAAAATACACTCGATGCGATATGAAAAATAATCGTCTTATAAGGCTGTTCGGAGTTTTTATTCAGTGGAATTGTATAACTGTGTATTATAGAAAAGAGGCCGGTATATTAATACCGTATACTCTGCTTTCTGCGAATGTTGTCTGCTGAAAAAAGTTAATAACAAAGTTCAAGTCAGTGCTTCACCATGAGCTCGACGTCGTTCTCGATAACGGCGAACACAATTTCTCTATCTCTCTTGCGAACGAATCACGCTGATTATATTCCTCGGCAATACTTAATTCGATTTCATGAGATGGAAGAGGAGCTCTTATTGTCGAATCGGACAAACTCGATTCGTTAACTTCACGTTTCATCAGCGTTGCAAAGAGAAAAAAAAAAACAAAATGTAAAAATAAGTAACACAACGAACCTGTTATTGCACCACGTTTCACTTCAGTGATTCCGCTTCTGGATCCGCTATCATGTGTTTTCTTTTTACAATCGGGACGCGTTTTTCTTTAAATATTTGCCAAAGAAGGATGCGCTAAAGTACAAAATCGAGGACAGATGTTGAGAACTTGAAATTTCAACGTTATGTAACGAAAGGGAAAATATAACGAATACCGGTGTACAAATCGCCGTTTGGTTACGCTATTTTTGAACGCAGTGTACATCACTACCCGTTTAACTCGGAAGCAAATGGTAATGATATTTTATTCATAACGCGATATCGGAGCGTTGAAATTTTTTCTGCATCACATGAGTCTTAATTCAGGACACGCGTCCGACGCTTATTATACACATAACGACGATTGTTACTATCGTCGTACATATTGCAATACACATATGCGTAATATACGGTATACATGACGCGAATGCGAGCCAGGAGACGTTGTAAATGAAAGACGTGATAGTTTTACCTTGTTAATTGTTCATAACCCCGATATATTTATGGACGGGATCGCCTTCGCGAGGATGCGACATTGTACGTACGTACACATGCGCGATAGCTGAGGAACGTGCAAACGTTATCCCGTAACCGTCGTCGTCGTCGTCGTCGTCGTTATGGAGACGGCCAACCAGCTCCGCAACGGTGACGACGCGAGAACGGGGGGGAGAGGCGGTACTTGACGCGGAATATCTTGTTCTCCAATTGGCCAGGCGAGCTGTGCCGCGCTTATCACATCGCTCACAAGAGGCGAGAAGCCTATAACGAAGGTGTGAGGAGCGAGCAGGGATCGGACTTACAATTTGTACAGCAGCCGGACGAGGAACAAAGTCTCTGCGATTTTTATTCCGAAATTCATAGATTTGGAAAATTCGGGACAAACCGAGAGGAGATTTCGACCGTGTGAATAAACCCGCTTCTTCAAGACATAACGTAATCGTATTACGGATTATTAGCGATTTTTAGAACAACCTCGCGAGTTATTACAGGTCTAGTCTGTTTTACACTCGCACGCGAAAATATCTCTTGTACATAGAAGGTATACGTCATACGTGAGCGGGGATTTTCGTCGCGCAAGGGATGAGGAAAGTTGGAAGAACGAGGGTGAAAGAGAGAGAGAGAGAGAGAGAGAGGAGGGTGTTTTGCTGGTAATTGGTGCCAATTTAATCCTGCCCCACGCCGTCGTAGCGTACGTATTAACGTCGAGGGATGGAGAGCGGGTGATGGTGGCTGTTGCTGGTGGTGTTGCTGTTGCTGCTGCTGCTGCTGCTGCCATCGGCGACGCCCTTCCCACGAGACGTGGGGTGGCGAAGAAGGAAAGGCAGGCGGGCCTTCTGTTCCAGCCACTAGGGCGAAGGCTCTGTCACACGTGCAGGGAGGATTTTCGGCGATTACCTACGCCCTTAATCACTAATAAATTATAATTAACGCTGAGCCTTTGAATTTTTATTCATTCTCTTCGTTTTAATTTCATCCCGCCGCTGCAGCACGTTCTGTGGGCTCAGGGAAATGGAAAAAAGTAGCACCGTTATACGTAGGATGAAAATTAGAAAACGTACCGTGGGGATGTCACACGTACCTAATCTTGTTGTTATTATACAGTCCCGAAAATCGATCAACGCCACGTAATGTATTCCTATTTTAACGTTGTTCTTGTTGCGTAACTTTCCTCTCACTCGATGTCGCGCTGAATCGAAAAACCGATTTCGGAGTCGCGGAAAGTCGCTGGATCCGAGGGCCAAAGAGGCCATTTTAATCCGGCGGTTTGAGGGGCGAGGATATAAAGCGATGGCGACTCGGGAGATGCCGGGAGATCTTGTATGCAAATTCGACGATGCACCGCATCTGCGGCGGCGGGATCTGGGAAGGATTCACGGGGTTCCGTCGGCCGGCTCGGTTGAAAGAAGAATAGAGAATCGCGCCGTCTCTCGGGCCCCCCTCGCTTCCTCCCGCGGTCGGGTCCGCCAAATAAGAGAAGCGAGCACGACCGCCGAGTCAGAAAAGGAGAAGAAGAAGAGGAAGAAGAAGAAGGACGAGCGATCGCCGCTCTTGGCGGGGGACGAGGAGCAGACGCGCATTCCGCGGCACCGGGTATCCCCGATGGATCTTGCACTGCAAACCTGCCGCCGAGTTAACGGGGCGAGAGAAAGAGAGCGAGAGAGAGGGGCAAGGGGGAGGGGGGGGGGGGGCGATGACAGAGCGGCCGCGAGTGTAGAGAGAAATCGCGAGAGAAGCGCGAGAGAGGTGTGAAGAAAACTATTTGCCGAGCATTTTTGCCGGCCTCCGGAGCCCCCGGTTAGATATACGATCTTGAAAGAAGTGACGCTACGTGAGGAGACTCTGAAAATGAATCTTCTGCTTCTGGGGGAAAAGGATTTTATCGCGTTACACTCGCCGTTGCGACGCGACGCGCCAAACTCGGTTCCACGCTGTGAAATCGCGCGTGTATCTTCTGTCCGCGAATACGCGGTTCGACACCCCCCTCTATTAAAACCCCCTGATTTCACCCCCACGATCATCTCGTCTCACCTGCGACCCGGTATTCGCTTACGTCGATGTCTGCGCTTAAACCGCTGCGCGTAATTAACGTCGCGCGATTCGAGGGTTGCCCCGCAAGCTTCTCTCAGCTACTCGGGGTAATTGAGCCTTTACAAATAAATCCTATTACACTGGATTTAGGGGATGTACGTGGTGTGGTAGGCGATTCAAATCGGGGCAAGGTTCCTGCAGGCACTGCTCCCAACATTTCTTTTCAAATCCAGCACGGGTGACAAACCGTATCGTATTTATTGTCGTGTATTTTTGTACAGGTAAAGTTGTCAGAAATCGTTATACAGTCATATCGCTGGATTATAATACATCTAAATAAAAAATGGATCTTTTGAATTTGAAATTTGATTGCAATAATGATTTAATGCGTTAGATATTCCCGTTCCGAATCTACAAATCCCGCCGCGTTCCTTCATTTCAAACATACAATCAAGCACCCAAGTTGAGTCAGTGCTTATACTTAAATGCAGGAAATGCGACACACAACACAGCACGAACATGTCGTTTACGCGATCATTCGTTCGAGAGGGGACTATACGCAGCAGGAACACAAGAAACAGGATGGTATAAGGTATAAACTAAAACTACCCTTGTACTCGTCCGCGAAATAGCCCGGCTTAAATGCCCGGACAAGGGTTGCGCGGCGGCCGGAAGTGCTCGGGTAAATCGAGCGCGCGCGTCTAAACTCTGAGCTCTTCAGCTTCCGTCGTTGAAGATACGACGAGCAATTTGAGGCCAATAAAATGATAATACGCAGCCCCCGAGGTTCCCGCGGCTCTTCCTCAACCACGCCGTAAACTACCATGCACACCGGTCGCCTTGCAGCAGCGCCGTTTTACGTCGACGAGTCGTCCCGTTCCCAGTCCAGAACTTTGCTCAATTTTTCTCAAAGAACCCGCGTAGCCAACTCGGGTTCATTTTCCCTTCGCATCTTCGCCGCACGCGTATCCTCGGACTTCGTTATCTACCTTTCGAATCGCGCAGACTCATCTCGACGTCCGAGAACGGTAGGTGCGTCGGATTTAGCTCAATGTGGGCAGCGCCAACGGCGACACAATCGTTGGGACGACGACTGTTCCCTTGGCACGAGTAAAAATAACGTCGCCACAACGCCGCGGCAGCGACAAACGAATCCCGAGGTCTCTCTCTCTCGCTTTCTCTCTCCCAGGCACTGTCTCTCCCTTAAAAATCGGTCATGTAACGCAATGATTTTCGAAATGATCGCGAAAGCAGACGGCTTGCGCTTCGAACTTCGGAGTAAGATCAACGTTTTGACGAACCGAGAGTCGGGACAAAAAAAATGATTCGGTAAGAGTAGCGACGGACGGGGGGGGGGGGGGGGGGGGGGGGGTGTCCAAATTGCGGAAAGTCAATCAGATCGCGGATGGCAAAAACGCGACGACGACGTTTAGGTGCGTAGGATACAGCCTCGCAGCGGTTGATCGTTGACGTTATTACGAGCCGGACCTCCCGTCGGTTCGAAAACTGGTTGGCTCGCTCGAAACCGCGATTCGGATCGGCTGCCCGACGCCGCGACGCGAGCCACGGCCTGCGGAACATCGGGGTTAGGCTAGGTCCGAGACGTCGCCTCTTCCGACACATTCCGAGCGTCGCTGGGCATCAGAAACTGTCTCGATGTTAAGTGCGACAACGCGCCACGCCCGCCCTCCGAGATCCGTTCTTTGATGTTGGCAAGATCGATTTTAACATGATGAAATTACGGTGTGTTAGCCTGACTACTTGAAAAATTCGTCTCGCTCTTTTCGCGAAACAATCTTTTTCCATACGGAGAGAACAAAACTCGGAGACGCTGTTAGGCGCGCGGAGCAAAGTGCACGCGGTTATGGTAAGCGAGAAAAGGAGATGGTAATCAACGTCCAACGGGGAACGTGCATTGAAAGACGCGGTGCTGAGAGGATCAGTCAGTCACGCGGCGTGTGTCTTGATGAGGGAGGGAGGGAGGATACGCAGCGCGTATCGGGCGACCCGAAGGCCGGTGGTGCAGCGACACCGAGCGACGGGAGGCGATGAGAAGCGCGCTCTTGCTCTCCTTCGTCGCCAGCATCGGCACCCTTGACGATGAGGAAGCGAGGGAGCTGACGGATGGACGGACAGATCCTGTCCGTAGGAAACGCGCGGTACGCGCGCAACGCGCGCGTTTTTCCACTCGTCGAGAGGCGATGCGAAGAGGAGAGAGAAAGAGAGAGAGGGAGGGAGGGAGAACCGCCAAGGCATTTGTCATTCACCGATAGGATAGACGGGGCCAACAATGCCCGCTCTCGTCGACGCCCGGTGTTCGGTGGGTGGTCATTGTTGTCACCGGGTGCGACGGCGCTGCAACGGGCGTGAAACGCCGCGGCGCTTATCTGTCTACAATGCCGGTCGATCTCCTAAGCCCGGATCATCGTCAGATTCGTAATCTTGGTAAGTTACTTTTCGCCGCGAGACGATCGCTGCTCCGGAAACGCGCGTCGAAGGAGACGAGGTTGAGAACTCTCGAGGCGCGTCGGCGCGCGCCCGCTGCGCGAAATACCCTGCGCTGATCGTCGTTCGCTCGCGCGAGTTGGACAGGCCGCGTGGCGGCGACCGCGACACAGTTGTGCGAGGAATCTATGACCGCCATTTGTCAAAGTAATGCGACTGGGCCAAACGAAGCATTGATATACCAACAGGCCCGTCTTGTTGCGTCCGCCGCTCCGATGATACACGCCGCCAAAATCAGAGACCAACGACTTTCTCAGGACTCGGGTGAAACGACGGACGAATTACGGAACCCGTCGCGAATCAAACCAAGAACGTCCCGCAGCCTCGTACGGAGCTTATAGACGGTGTTGCGCTGTTTACTTCAGGCGTATCGTTATTTATTTGGGTGATTCTTGCGTTTTTTTTTTTTTTTTTTTCTTCATTTTCACTCGCTGGTAATGAGTGGTGTAATTTGAGTTTGCGCAACATTAACGGTAACCACGATTCATTCCTCGAATTGGTACTGGTACTAAGGTAGAGAAGCTTTACGTCTCGCTACTCGCGGTCTGAACTCTAATTGCTGCGCTAATTCGAGTCCGTCATTTGTGCCGTACGCTGGACGAGAGCCGAATCACACAAGCATCCACTCTGGTTCAAATCATATAACCAGCCGAAATCCACCAAGATATGAATTCTCTCGCCATGGCACAATCATATTAATCAGGATAACTGTCGCAATTGATCTTGCATCGTTGAGGGACGGTTCACGACGACTCGAGAATGTGTCGTTTCAGTTTTGAAAAGAAGAAGAAGGAGCACCGTGAGCGAGGAAGCGGAAGATCGCAGGAGCGGAGGTGACCCGAGGTGAAGTCGCGGTCGAAGGCGCGTGTAGGTCTTCCTGGCGTCGTTAGCCTCCTCGGCGAGTATATGAGCGTAGAGGGTCGTTAATTACTCGTAACCACGCGGCGTCGGTGCTAATTGTTACGATCGGGGTTGGAGGATGGATAGCAAAGTCCGGTCGCTTAAATCTTGTCGCTAACCGGTGGCAGCGGGGGGATCGAGGCTCGCCGACGTCGGGGTCTCGGACGCTTCGCTCCCGCTTCGGTCTTCTTTAATTACCGATCGGTACGCGCCAAGAGCTTCAGGACCGGCCGCCGCGGCGTTCCTCGACGCTTTATTGAGTTCGCCCATACCATGTCTATATGGAAGTGTCACGTCTTCGGTTATTCCGGGAGCTGGTGCCGTTGCGCCGCTTCGCCGTCCGTCCTCTATTAACGCACTCGCTCAAAACTCCTCTGCGCCACCCAGCGTCTCCCCGTTGCGGCCCCTTGCGCCGCGGCTCGTCAGAAATAGTGGCACTTCCCTGTCTCCACGCCAGCCAACACCGATATCTATTCCCGCTCCACAAAACGACATCCATTCCGTCCCATCCGAGGCAGGCAGGCGCTCGGCGTCGCGTCCTACCGAGCAGACGGGAGACGGAAGATATCGCCGACGGAGACCAGAAACCGTGAAGCTCGTGGCGGAGAGGAGTAACTTACCTTTTTATTTATATCGCCTTTCCCTGGGTGGCGAGAAGCCGAGGGCACGAATGTCTCCTCCCTTCTTCGCCCTGCGAGCGTACTTTGATTCATCCCACGACGTGCACGCGTGCCGAACCCCCTCGGACGACTCCGCGACGAGACGCGACGCGACGCCTCTTGCTATTGTAGTAACGGGTTGCGCGACGCGATCGATCGTGAAAAAGTAGTTTTGCTTCACTTCCCACTTCGCGATACTTGTCGGCCCGATCGATCTTCGAGTCAACGACATCGAGTGATTTTTGACCTTTGCGAGAGAAAGTTGAAGAAACGGGTTGACGAACGTGACTTTTCACCCAAAGTATCATTTTTCTGCACCCTCCGGACGGTCGGTTGTTTGGAAACCCGGATAAATGACGAGCATGATTTTCTAAAATAAGAACGATGGATTTAATCTTGAAAATCTCGGGGCGTCTCGCACCCCCTCATTAAGCCTCGCCGAGCGTGTAAGGCACGTTTCAAATTCTTACCGCGTTCCACTTGCAACGTAAAAATATCTCGGGGAGTAGCACTGCCGCGGCATCATCATTTCAGACGTAGCTAGAGACGGGAGCTATAACGGGTTGCGAGGAAGAGCAAACTACAACGATGGGTGATGGATACGCGATGGAGTTTAGACGCGGCCGATGCGAGGATCGACCTTTTATTTTTCCTACCTATAAATCCGCACGTTTCTTAGATCTCTTTTCGCGTCCCGTTCGCCGCGTTGCTCGCCAATTTCGATTCGTCCATTTACTCGTCGATTGGTTCGTTTATTTATTTGAATATGGTATTGGGATCGCGACACGTTAACGACGCCGATCCGCAGAGGTTCGACTTTTCACGACATCTGCTGGAAGTTAAGGCTTTGCCAAGAAATAGTTTCGCATCAATTCTCACGTCTTATTATACCGCGAAACGTCGTCATTAAAATAACAGGCGTGCCAGCCATCGAGCCGAACGCTGCGAAGTGCGTAAAAGTCGAGACTTTTCTCGAAAAAACCTGCAACAGACGCCCTCTCTCCTCCTCCGCACCCTCCGAGTTTATACCTACTTTCGCAGGCAACAAACGCTCAGCAACCGACGTTTCACCAGCGTCTATATTCGTCCGGAGAGCAACATATTTTCGGGGTCGTTAGGAGGCCCGAAGATTCCCCCCGATGTTAACGGTCCAAATGCCGTCAATGGGGCGAACGATCGTCTCCTCGAATTGGGATATGAAAAAACGACCTCTCCCAAATCTTTATACAGGGATTTGCGTCACGTATACTTTTACCGCCTGTACAAGTATTCTTTTACTTCTTCTTTTCGCTGTTAAATCGGTTTTTTTTTTTTTTTTTTTTTTTTTTCGAAAAGTTTTTCAAACCCGGCGCGTGCCGCTCAACTTCCGTCCAATTTTCATCCCGCGTGTGCAAGGGCGAGAATTTTCTCAATCGCGTTTGAAAACCAACCCCTCGTGGGAAGCTACGGGACGAGCTGAAACCCCCTCGCGAGCTGGCTGGTCATTAAATATTCAACCCCGTAATACAATATCCACCCACGCAGCTCTCGGCGAGGGATGGGAGTTGCTCTTACGGAATCAAACTGCGCGCGGTTATTTTCCGGGACGATGAGCGCGCGCCGCGTACCTCGAACCAACGCAAACACACGCGGGAACTCACACGCACGCGGGTTCGTGCGTGTATATTTACATCGTGTGACGGATGGCGGCGATCCTTATCGGCTCTACCGGCGATTCGCCGTAGAGTTTAGCTCCGTTTGCCGAGGGGCGGGGAGTTCGATATGTCAAAATAAACACTCGCGATAGGGGGCGAATGTGTCAATACGTCTTAATTATATCGTTAACGACGCTCCGCCGGAGACGGCGGCTCTGGCTTCTTACGAAGAAAAAATGTAACGTCAATGGGTTAAAATTTTTTTTCAAAATACACGCGCTTTAACCGCACGTTGACCCGCAGATATTATTTTCACTACTAATTATGATTAATGCGTACCGCGTATCTATCGTAATCCCCACCGTCTCTTGTCTTCCGAGTCACGATCGGTCGATGAGAGGTACACGTTACAACAGCCTGTAATTTAGTCGCGATAAGCCGAGTGTGTCGGACACGTTTGAATTTTTCTTGTATTTCCCTGGCTGGCTGCTGATCGGCAATTTGTGCGGAATTATCCGTACCTTACATCGGTTTAGAAAAGCGAACCGACAATTTCGGAGCTAAACGAAGGGGGGGGGAAAATAATTGGATTAATAACAAACGAACGAGAGGAAAGACACTCTTCCGACTATCGCAAAAGGGGGATAAAGGACGAGGCGACGTCTTTCAGGACGTGCAGGGAGGAGTTCGTGTACCTGCCGTGCGAAGGCGTTTCTTTTCAGGTCTTTTCTCTTGCCCTCCTTCTTCTCGCTCTGGCCTTTTTTCTCAGGAAAGTGAAAGGATCGCGGAGAAGATGCTGCAGTGCAGCAGTGCCGATATATCTGTATCGGCCATAGATCAGTTGGTTCGGGTCCTTCGCTTTTGCCCTCGCTCGCACCCCGATCCAAGATTTCAGATTTCTTTCAGGGTTCTCTCGGATACGAAACATCCTTCTTTCCTCCCTTTTTTCCTCCGAACTCTCGAGGGCCCGCAGCCAGCTAAGCGATCCCTATCTTAAAAGCGATCTTGATTTAGAGGCCCAAACCGATCCGAATGAATGGTGTGCGGCGGAAAGAAGCACCAGCCGGTGTTGCCAGCCTTGGACCCCAGGCCCCATAAATTTGCATATTATTTTCGAAAATTAGACCCCACTTCCCCTCTTGATAGCTGTTAAAAGCTCGGCTCGTAACTCCTGACTTTTCACTCACGTCAACCATCAACGCTCTGACGCACCCTGCTCGAGCCTCGCTTTTTCCCGCTCTGCTGCATCTAGGTACAACAATATCCCAGATCTCAATATTTCGAGAAACTGAAGCGATGAAAATTATGCAAATACATAATGAGGGATGATGATGATGATGACCAGATTGCTGGCGCAGGTTCAGATACTCGGAAGGAGATTACAGTCAAACTTTTCTCCTTGCTCTTATTCTCAATTCTTCATGGCTGTAGTGTTATATATATATGTATACAACTTTGCACTTTTTCTTATTTCATTTTCCAATCAAGTTCGCTTTCGATCAGGGGTCTTCTTATCCCTGATAAGAGATGAGGACGAGGGTATAATTCGGCGTCAGCAGGAGCTGGTGGGTTACGGGAAGTCGGCCATCCCCTCGCGCGCAGTCATAAATCAACCCGACAAATTTAATTATCCTGCTGTCTGCGATAAAGCCCGGTAGGTAGGTAGGTAGGTAGATAGGTAGGAAGTTGGGAAGGTAGGTGAATGGCTGGTTACGCACAGAGGCTGAGCAAACGTTCCGTTACGTCGCGTTGCGTTACGTTACGTTGCGAGAGGCGACGCGAGGCCACGGCGCGGAATACGCGCACCGATAGTGCGGAAGAGCAAAGGGAAATTGAACTCGAACTCCGTCGAGCTTGCAGGGTCTGAAATTAGCTGGCTTTCAATCGTCCGTTGCAACCTTCAAGAATCATCTCTCGCATGCCTGACACAATGTACTTGGTATAATAATATATGTGTATAGTAAAATCGATCGGGTAAGAAAAATATTTGAGCGCTGGTTTAGGGGTAAAATATTCATCGTTTTCTATTCAACCGTTTCTTTGGTACGTCCGTACAAAGATCGAAAGGTGAATATTTTTGGCCGAAGCAAAGCTGTTGGAGTGTAGTGAGGCTCGTTTTGTTTTCGAAACCCACCCCCGCCCCGATCCTCAGCCGTGTACCCCGTTCATATGTATTTCGAATGACGTGTATACACGGCACAGCGGCCCTTGTTCCAGATCGGCATAAGCCAACTTTGCAGCTTGCCTTCGCAGCCTCGGTTAATAATATGAGACGCGGGGGTGGCGAGTGGGGAAAGGGATGAGGGGTCGGTGGAGGCGGAGGGCTCGTATTATAATACAATTTTCAGAACTTCGAACGGGGCAGGCAGCCAGGCTTCGGGGAATACAGGAATATAAAGTGAACCGGTGGTTGGGAGCACAATGGTCTCGTATCAAACAAAGCTGGCTGCTCCTGCCGCTCCTGCTGCTCCTGCCGATCCTGCATGGGACCTCCGCGTATACAACGTCCGGAAGTGTTGGTTCGTTGGTCGGTGGATGGATGGATGGATGGATGGATGGATGGATGGATGGATGGATGGATGGATGGACGGATGGATGGATGGACGGATGGACGGACGGATGGATGAGTGGGTGGTTGGGTGGTGGCTGTTCGCGGTGTAGTATTTCTCATTCAACCGAACGCGATCCTCCTCTCCTCGCTTCTGCCTTCAACGCGGTCGGCCATTCACGTCTTTCCCATACACACTCGCGTGCATACCTATGCTATAGGTACCTACCTGCAGCCTATCTCCACTCCAGTTTAATATTGTAACGGTTTAGGCGTTACGTTAATAAAATATGGATCCGCGAGTTTACTTATTATCAAATCAAAGGCGTGAACAAAAATATCGTGATAAATGCTTTTAATGCAATATACGTGTTTCTTGTTTAAAGTCTGAAACAAGACTGTTTTTACAATAATATCGGTTGGCGCAGCAACCTTATTCTTTTTAAAGACATAAGAGGTTTATAAACGTCTTTTATCTATGCCGACTACTAGATCATTAAAGAGGGGGCAAAAGGGGTGATTTCACCCTTTGTAACACTACTCCCCCCCGAGGAAAAGAGTCGTCCCGACTCGGGAAAGTTAAAACAATTATAAAGGTGATCCAGTAGTCAGTGCTCAAAGGTGAGTTGGAGCTGTGGCTCTAAAAATTTAAAAACTCCCTTTTTTACTATCTGGCATTTGCCCACAGTCTCAAGGTAAACCACAGAAAACCTTGAGCAGATAGTTGAGCGTTAAATAATCTCAAAAATTTATGTGCCATGTTTTATAAAGGTTAGTGTTATTAAGTGTTATGTGGCTTCATGAATACAAAGTTTTCCGCAACGGCCCAGATTGACGTCGGGAAGAAATTCGATTTTCTTCATGAAGGATCCCTCCGAAACAGGTTCGGATGAAAACACCGAAACGGGAACCGACAATTCCAGGTCCAAATAAGACGAAAACAGACTTCTCTTCATATAAAATAAGGAAATCGTGGGGTGACTTCTTTAGGAATAGTTCACCCTAGAGTTTTGGAAGGACAAATGTGAGTGATGGTATAACAATTCAAATTCACTAAGTGAATTTGGGAGAATACTTGAATAAAGTAAATTGAATACGTATTCAAAAGAAAAGAAACGATCTTATCTGAATTATTTCTGCGTCCTTCTTCAAAATAAAACCACCAGTCATCGTCAGGAATCGGGGAAGATTGGAAGGAAAGGGCTGTGTCAAATAACCTGAAAAAGTGCTCACAAAAACTGACACTTAAGGTTAATAAAATGTGAAAATCAAGCAATCGCTCATCGACCTCGAAAAATAATCGTGACTCATTTCACATTATTCCTTAAACCAAAGCCTATCCGACACAAAACTCGATTCCAGAGAAGAAGTTTCTAGAAAGAAACAACCGAAGAAAACAAATTTCAAATTGATTAGCAACCCAGAAATAACAACCCATTATCAAGCTTCCGTAGTAAGAAGAACTATGTCAAAAATTCATAATTTAATAAACGCGGGAATATTAGCCCAAACCTTTGACTTTATTAGTTTAAAAAAACTTGTCAGAAGAAGAATTAGAAAACGTATTCCAGAATCAATGGAAAAAATTTTCTTGTGGGTTTTTCGATTTCCGAATCGAAGAAGGGAAAATTGGTCTTCTGTGCACGTCATGCTGTACCCGCAGGTAAATGGAAAAACAAACACAAGAAACAACCCCTTATTTAAATAGAAATTTAAATTGAATTTTTTTTTTTTTTTTTTTTTTTTTTTTTTTTTATTATTGTGAAAATTCCAGTCCTGAACATCCGCGAGGTGAAGTTGACCTACACGTAACCTTTCTGAAGGACAATACGACCTGCAACGTTTGCAAAGATAGTCTCATTTTCATTGCAAAACCGACGGAAGGCTGCTCCGAATGTGAAGCCGTAAAAATTGAATTAAAAACAATTATTAAAACCGCATACCACTTTCAAATTATTTAGTTTTTCTGTTCTGTTCAAATATTAAAAAAAAAAAAATTCTGTTCAAACTGTTCAAATATTCTTAAAAATGTAAATAAAATAAAATTAAATTGAAAGGTTTAACTTTATCCGTGTGTCATTGCAAAACAGAAGCTAGAATAAACTTGATCGGCTGCAGATTCTGCATTGATAACCAAAACAGGAGCCGATAAAGAAGAAAAGGTTTGTTTTACTAGCCAATCTTCATGAACCTCATGGATAGTTCTGAGTAGCTCTAAAGAAATACTCGATTCTTCCTCACGAGAACGGGAACTGACTCGAGCGAAAGAAGTTTCTGGGGAAACTCGCAAATAAACAATCAAATCTACTCTGAGCTCAGGCGAGCGAATGAGAAGATCAAAATTTTTTGTCAATAAATGAGATTCGAAGTCGCGAAAATTACCTAACCTTCGACGAGCTTCTACAAAACAATTGCTACTGAATATCGATCTTTCCATCACCTTTACAGGCAATGAAGTCGTCTGCAGATGTCTATCTAACATAACCATTTGAGCGAAATGTTGAAAATAATAGCAATAACGATCTGGGTTCTGATACATCAAATCTAAAAGATTAATTCCGGCTACATTTCGATATTCTTCAAGAGGTTCTAAAAGTGTACAGACCTGGCGATCTGCTAAAAACCTCTTAGTGAAAGTTGTTTTTCCGCATCCGATATTTCCTTCAATAATAATCGTAAGCGGTCGAGTTTTACTCAAACGAATTCCGAAAGGTAAATTCTTCTCCCAATCGATAACCGACTGTAAAGAAGGTCAAATCGATCACAGTCGTCAAGGGTGTTCGTTTGAAGATCTAACCTCGAAGGATGTCCCTGGTCTTGGAGAGACTGTTCCAGGTTGATCCTCTTCAAAAGGAGCAAGACGATCCAAGTGAACCACTTTCTGACGCGAATGAGGAGATCTTCGGATTCTATAAACAACATCATTTATCCGGTTAACCACTAAGTAAGGGCCTTCCCAATTTCTTTGTAGCTTTGGACATCGTCCTTTCTGTCTTCGAGGTTGAAAGAGCCAAACAGAATCTCCAGGATTAAATTTTAAATCTCTGGCTCGAATATCATAACGAGTTTTTAATTTATCTGAAGACATAGAAATTCTATTCCTAGCAAAGTGATGAATTTCTTCTAAACGTTGTTGTAATGAAAAGGCATAATCTGTTTGATGCTGTCTTCGCACAGGAACAGGGCCTTTCTCTAAATCTGACGGAAGTCGAAGATTTCTTCCAGTAAGCATGAGGGCTGGCGTCTGTTTCGTCGTCTCGTGAATCGCAGATCTGTAAGATAAGAGGAAGAAAGGGATCCAGGAGTCCCAGTCTCTCTGATTCTGCTCTACGAAGGACGACAAATATTGTAGTAAAGTCCGATTCAGACGCTCTATCATGCCGTCAGATTGCGGATGCAAAGGAGTTGTACGAGTTTTTCTAACCCCTAAAATCTGAGTAACCTCTTTCATTAAGGTCGACTCAAAATTTCGGCCTTGATCAGTATGAAGTTCTAGAGGAACTCCGTGTCTACAAATAAATTCTTTAACGAATGCCTGCGCTACAGTAGAGGCTTCTTGATCAGCGAGAGGGACCACTTCTGGCCACTTAGTAAAATAATCAGCAATAACCAAAGCATATTTATTTCCAGAATGGGTTATCGGGAGAGGTCCAAGAATATCCATTGCTATCCTTTCAAATGGAGCTCCCACGTTGTAAATTTGAAGAGAGCTTTGTCCCTTCGCTCGAGGTCCTTTCTTTGCCGTGCAGATTCGACATCTTCGACACCAATCTTCAACGTCCATCCGGCAACGGGGCCAAAAGTAGAAGTTGCGAATTCTGCCTAGAGTTTTATTTGAAGCGAAATGTCCGCCTGCAGGAGAATCATGATAAAGAGCAAGAATCTCTGGAACTCGTGACCTGGGAACCAAAAGTTGCCACCTGATTTCTTTCAAGTCTGCAGATTCCCATTTTCGGTATAAAATTCCATCAATTAAAAGAATAGAGTCCCATTGAGCCCAATAAATTTTCAAATCTGGCTCGGCTAAAGATATATCCTGCCAGTCCGGGCGAGTTTCTACTTCTTTCCAAGACTTCACTTGATTCAAAGTGTCGTCCTCTTGTTGCGATTTTCTCCATTCCTCCTGGTTATTTTTGAAAGAAATCTTCCGTATTACAAGAGAGGGGTCACGATTTTTCTCTAATCGTGCACACTGTTTACACTCTGGCATTTCCTCGCAGGGTCTTCGAGAGAGAGCATCGGCGTTTCCATGATGAATTCCTGCTCGATGACGAATATCAAAATCGTACTGACCGAGCCTTTCTAACCATCTAGCTACCTGACCTTCGGGAGATTTGAACGAAAGTAGCCACTTGAGAGAAGCATGATCTGTACGTATCAAAAATTTTCTGCCATACAAATAATGGTGAAAATGTACTACGGTCTTAACGACAGCTAAAAGTTCTCTACGAGTGACACAATAATTTCTCTCGGTTTTACTCAAAACTCTGCTGAAATAGCTTATCACTCTCTCTTGACCTCCCTGAATTTGTGACAGAACCCCGCCTATTCCTGAAAGAGATGCATCCGTATCTAAAATAAAAGGAATTTCGACCTCTGGATAAGCTAAAATCGGCGAAGAAATAAGATTTTCTTTCAATTTCTTAAAAGCCTCTTCGCATTCCGGGGTCCAGTCAAAAGGAATCTTGATTCCGGTCAAATGATGGAGAGGTTTAGCTATACTAGCGAAACCTTTTACAAATCTTCTGTAATACGTACAAAGGCCTAAAAAGCTTTGAATTTGTTCTTTATTCTTAGGTGTCGGCCAAGAAGAAACCTTCTCTATTTTGGATGGGTCGGTCTTCACACCTTGTGCTGAAACGATATGTCCAAGGAAGCCTACTTCTTTCTGGAACAGATGGCATTTTTTCGGGCTCATTTTCAGACCTGCTTGCTTCAGCCTAGCGAAAATTTGTCTGAGATTTTGAACTTCTTCTTCAAAGTTCTTGCCAAAAACGATTATATCGTCTAAATAAACGAGGCATATTTTGCCCGTGAGCCCATGGAGAACAGCTTCCATCATTCGTTCAAAGGTAGCCGGGGCGTTACTCAAACCAAACGGCATAACCTTGAACTGCCATAATCCTCCTAAACCCGTAACAAAAGCTGTTTTTTCTTTATCTAGAGGATCCATTTCGACCTGCCAGTATCCGCTCTGAAGATCTATGGTGCTGAACCAAGTTGCACCAGCTATCAGGTCGAGTGTCTCGTCAATTCTGGGTAGAGGGTAAGAATCTTTCTTCGTTATATCGTTCAGCTTCCTGTAATCGATACAAAATCGTTTGGATCCGTCCTTTTTGTTAACAAGGACGATTGGTGAGGCCCAGGGACTAGACGATGGTTCAATAACATCGTTCTTTAACATGTCTTCCACCAGCTTCTTCACCTCTTCTCGGGCGTTGAGAGCAAGTCTTCGAGGAGCTTGTTTAATTGGCGAACTCTCTCCGACATCGATCTTGTGCTTGACAGAAGTACATCGGCCCTTATCACTACTATCTTTCGCAAAAGAATCTTTAAATTCTAGTAAAAGAGATTTAAACGATTCTTCCTGAGCTAAATTTAACGAAATCGAAGATTTCTCAACAAGGCTCCGTAAATGAAGAGGAAAATGTTGTTGCAAATCACCTTCCGACAGTTCTATTTCTCGAATTCTAGGAGGAGTCCAATAAATTCCATTCCTATTTGTACAAAGAGTTATTTCGCGATTGTTTGAAGCTAGTGAATTTCTCTTAGTCGAGATAACACAGTTATGAGCTGTAAGAAAGTCTATTCCCAAAATACCTTCATCCTCTATATCTGCTATAAAAACCTTATGTGGAGAGTCGATACACCCAAAAAGGTTAATTTGGACAGTAGCCTGTCTCAAAACCGGGGTCGTCTCTCCAGTGGCTGTTCGCAGAGAAAAAGAGGGAACAATTCGGTCATCGGATTTAAAGAGATCCGATCGAACTACGGTTACCTCCGCGCCCGTGTCTATTACCCACAGACAATCGACGCCATTCACAGTACCGCGCGCGTAAAGACCAGACTGTCGTAGACTTCTAATTAAAAACTGTTCTCTAAGAGGGCTTTCACTATTAACAATCTGCGATGATTTTCGCCCTGACAAATCATCTGAAACTAGTTTTTTGAGTGAGTTCCTGTTGAAGAACTCGATTGAGGATCTGCTTCCCCTTTTTCTATATTTTTCTTACGCCAATTATAAGAATTTGGATTCGAGCCTTGCATCGGTTTTCCACTAATTTTTTTAATTAGAAAACAATGATTGGCGTCGTGGCCTGTTTTTTTACAAAATATACAAGTCAAGCTAGTTTGACTTGTCACGACCACGTTTTTATTTATACGCTCGTTTCGACGGTTTTGAAAAGAACCTCGATTTCTTGATTTAAAATTGTTACCGTTATTTCTATTTTTATAATTTTGAGGTTTTGGCTCCTCCGAGTATTCAACACTCTGTCTTCCTGAGGTGTTTTCAGACACCTCAATCCGACGAAGTTTGCTTAACCCAAAATATTGCTTTCTCATTGCCTCCACCTCGAGGGCTTTGGCGGTTGCCTCCCGCAGAGAAGTGAGGCCCGACGTTCCAACGGCCATTTTAATTTCCGGATCATTAATCGCATTCAAAAAAGCTTGCGTTGCTAATAAGTTACGAGACGGCTCGTGATCCGGCAAAGCTATACGAGAAAGCCGTTCAATGTCCTGACTAAGAGACGCGAGGTCTTCGTCTCGTCCTTGTCTTCTTGTCTGTAACTGTGCCGTGTACAGTTTCGTTAAGTGGTCATTTCCATACCTCAACTTTAATGCAGAACTAAGTTTTTCATAATCAGAGATTTCTTCCTCAGACAACGCCGTTAAAACATTCAAAGCCGGCGTTCGAAGACAGGAGGCAAGACTGTGGGCCCTCATGGCGGAGTCCCACTGATTATGTTTAGCAATTGTATTAAACTGGCGTTCATAATCCGCCCATGGAATTTTTCCGTCAAAAATTGGCGGTTTTAAAGGATAAAGAGGTTTCTCATTAATCTGAGAAACAACCTCAGGAAATCTCGAATTATTTAATTGATTAAAATGAGAACATTGAGGCCGAACTTGAGTCAAAGACTCGGAAAAACCAGCCTCATTATTTACTCTCATTCTACTAATTGGAGATTCATCTACTCTCCTAATAAAAGGCACAGACCTTGATTCAGGAACATCCTGGGTTCGACCTGGATGTTGGACCTCCTGAACAGTAGGAACTGGAACAGGAGAGGGAACAGGAGAGGGAAGCGGAGTAACAACTCTGGAACCCTGCGGTGTAACAGCTGGTCCCTCAGTGCCGCTCATCTGATGAACGGACTGAAGAGCCGCCACAGTTGTCCGGAGCAATTCGTGTAGACTAGTCTCGGAACGCTCTTGAGCTTCTCTGTCTAGCCTCCGCTGCTCCAACTGAGTGGTAAGCTCCCTTTCTCGCTGTTCTCGTTGCTCTTGAAGCAACTGGACAAGTTGTTGTTGTTGTTGTCTTGCTGAATCCAGAAGCTGCCGTTGATAACGTTCGGCGGCTTCTTGTTGTTGGCTCATAATTTTTAGTAGGTCGATTTGTGAAACTGAGACCATCGTAGGGACAGGTAAAGAGTCCACTGAAGGTGCACAAATAGACTCGGGAAGCTGCGGATTTTCGGTGATAGAATGTTCTTCACCGCCACTTTCCCGACGACGAGAGCGTGTTAAACGACCGCTACTCATAGTTTATTTCACTATTTCACGCACTGAATCAACTTGATTAATAAGAACTCAAGATCCCACTTCTGACACCAATTGTAACGGTTTAGGCGTTACGTTAATAAAATATGGATCCGCGAGTTTACTTATTATCAAATCAAAGGCGTGAACAAAAATATCGTGATAAATGCTTTTAATGCAATATACGTGTTTCTTGTTTAAAGTCTGAAACAAGACTGTTTTTACAATAATATCGGTTGGCGCAGCAACCTTATTCTTTTTAAAGACATAAGAGGTTTATAAACGTCTTTTATCTATGCCGACTACTAGATCATTAAAGAG
Organism: Neodiprion lecontei; assembly: GCF_021901455.1. NCBI lineage: Eukaryota > Metazoa > Arthropoda > Insecta > Hymenoptera > Diprionidae > Neodiprion > Neodiprion lecontei. Next base: position 42,284,819 of record NC_060261.1, on the reverse strand, counting down.
GGGGCAAAAGGGGTGATTTCACCCTTTGTAACAATATAAAGAGTTGTATTTATGCCTCTGCTCGTCTGCCCTCCACCCCCGAATCACTCTTTCCCCTTCCCCACCTCTTGCGGTGTCCATATATTTAATTTTCGAACCCGGTTCGAGGGCCGCATCGAGCTCGATTCCTCGCCCGCGTTCATTGCGTCATCTTGTTATAAACCCTGCGCGATTTTTAGGCAGACGATCTTTCTTTCCGTCACAGATTTTAACTTCAACGATTCTTGCACCAAACAATGAGCAGTGACTCTGCTAACCGCCGCGTTCATTCCCTGAATTCAGTTTTAATTGGGTCCCGGACTCCCGGCTGCGAACAATCGGCTCACTCGGGCTCACAAGGTGCAGTCACAACACGGCAAAATCGCTAAACCGCTTTTCTGACGCAGGCAAGAATTGCAAGAATTTCCCGCGTCCGGATAAAGGAAACGCTCGAACTGTAAACCGATTTTTCTCCAACGCTAATTCCATTGTCCCGTTGAGCGTTGACGCTCAACTCCGCCCGGTCCAGAACCCGGGTAAAAGTAAAGTGGACAGTCGACCGCCGGATCGACGCCCCCCGTATTTTTCGCCTCGAAATTTCCTGTCCCGCAGAGAAAAGCGGCCGCGTGCGTCTGGGAATATTGAAAAGTGAAAATTTTTCTTTGTTCGTAGTTTCCCGGAAGGACTTGGAGGCTTAGTTTCCTCCTACGAGACGCCCGTTGGGCGCACATTGTCAAGGTCGACGTTCACTGCGGGGCGTCGGGTTCGTCGGTGGCAAAAATTTGACCGCAAAGAGGAGAAGAGTTGCCTCGACTCGTTCCCGGAATCGTTAGAATTTTCCCTCCGGTCAATTTTTACGTAATTAACGAATTCGTCGGCCGTTAATTGTTACGACGAAAATTTGACGCCTCGCGTAGGTGTCGCGTTCAGCATTCAGTCTAGTTCGTATACTTGGGGCGAGGCTGAATCGCTGGGGCGAATTCGAGTCCGAATCCGAATGCCGAAGGTGAGGGAAAGGGAAAGGGGAGGGTAATATATTCCCGCAAGCTCCGAGTCCGCGCGCCATTGAGCGATCGGCAAACTCGGCCCAATTACGTCCCACACCCGTGAACAAACGCACTCTTGTTACACGGATCGGAAGCCTGCTGGGAGCGGCGCGTTGCAGAAATTCTGCGCGATCTGGTTTCCACGTTCAATTGGCATTCCCGTTCGACTCGACGCAACCAACCGGGATTATTTCCACGAGCGATTTGGCCCGCGATAAAACCCGACTGCTCGGCACACGGGCGAACCGAACGTGTAACGTCGATCTATCAGATCGGTGAAACTCATGACGCGTGTACCGATTACCGAGCTGCCGCTCGCCGCGATTGCCGCGGTAGAATTCCATATTTGTCAGCCGACGAAAATAGGCAACTAAAACGGATAACCGATTGGAAGAATCGCGCCCGATAATTTATCCGCGGGAAATTGTCGACGTCCGGGGAACCGATGGAACGTATTAAAATACCGCGGGATTTCAGAGTCTTCTGCCTCGATATATACCGTGTAAAACTAGCGAGAATCGCTCGCGAACTCGCTTCAGCTACAGGGTGAAAAGAGTGGGAGAGCGGATCCATTTTTGGCCAAAATATCTTTGCCCAAACACGGGCGTGTGTGTAAACGTTGGGTAAAGTGAAGCGTGCTGCGCGGAGGGGTGGAGTCTTCCCATCATTTGCACGCATCCCTCAAGCCCGGTACGAGCAGTGTTTACAAAAGTCACCACCAGATGACAGGGGTGGCGCTCCGAACATTGTCACGTTCATTCTCACAGGGTGAGTCCATTGTTGTCGCTCCCTCGTCGGCCTCCCTTCTTCCCTCGGTCGGCGTACCCGAACCATCCCCTAATCTAAGCTAAGAGTATCCAGGACATCGTACCCCCCGAAATCCACCCCACTGTTTGTAGAGCCGCCCCTAATGGGCATTACCGATCGCATTAGCAGCCGTGACTATGAATTTATGCCCGGTCGATAATTGTTATTGCATTCTTAGAATGCCGGCAGGCTCGACCGCAGTTGCATTGATTTGCGACGGAATCCCCCGTGGTTTGAGATTGCGGATTTTAGACGCGGAATCTGGAATTTTGAGGTTACATCGGCTGGTTCAAGAGTAGAAGAAGAGTAACAAAGATACAATCGCAAACGTGATCCACTCGAACGTTGCTCGCGATCACGAAACTGTTAAGCTTATCTTATCTTTACTCGGCTAGTCCGAGATCTTCGCGAGCATCCGTTCGTCTGCTGATTATCATATTCAGATTAACGTTCCGATATTTTTTGCAACCTTATCCAGAGGTACGAGAGTAACAAACAACAAAATAATTGAATCCGGAAATCGAGCGTCGCGTTGAGCATGAATTCTGCTCTGCGGGCTACATCGAAGGGAAAATTGCCGCATGCACGTTTCGATCGTTTCGCGGATTTTTCATGTCGACGGAAAATATAAAAAAACCTACAGTTTCTCGGGTAGAAAAAGGAAACGTTCAATTTTAGTAACAAGCTCAAGGTGTACCGAAGCCCGAGAAACCGGCCAGGCATTGGTCTGGGCCAGGCTGACTGGACTGGTTGGCTAAGATTACGATCTCTAGTACGTCGATCAATTATTCCGGGAGATTAAGCTGTCGCGCGTTATCGTCATTCTGTGGCGGGCATTGTCACATGCGTCTCAAACGCTCGTCTATTACGGTGACATTATTGGTTCCTCCGTGATGAAAAAAATCAAGTAAAAATCAAAGAAAAAAAAAAAAAAATCGAACGGAAAAAAATTAGAAATTCAATCATCGATCAGCCTGCTTCGGCCGTTTGTGTGCGGAAAATATATTTGTACCGTGTGAAAAACTATAGTGAGAGGTGGGAAAAGGGTGGTTGGACCCTTGCTGATAAGTGTTGCAGAAATAGTTTAACGGTTTTTTTTTTATTTTCTTTTTCACCGATTCACATGATTCACTCGGTTACGTTGAGCTCGTGATTAATTAGGCCGCGGCTTTGCCCGAGGGGAACAATATCGCTCCCTTATTCCTCCCTGCATCGCGCCTCGGAGTTTGATTAGCAATATGTTGTAATTGCCGGAGCGACCCAGCGACGTTCATATTACTGGGAGCTCGATCGAAATCGGCTCCTTGCCGCTCTCCTGTCGGCAAGTTGAAAGCGGGGCGTGAAACGCGTTGCAATTGTAGCGGCTGCTGTGCCGGGAGGAGAAGAATAAGAGGAGAAGCAGGAGAATGATAAGGTTGTGTGTGCGCTTGGGTGACCGTGTCGGTGGAATAACGCGAGTTGGCGCATAGCGCGCACATTTTGCCAGATAATTACTTCCCCGTTGCAGTCTGCTTTGCCGATCGTGAGAGGGAGAAAAGGCGGAATCGCGTTCACCATTTCTTCTTAACGGTCGTTAAAGATTTTCTCGTACTTATTGTTAGTAATCAGTCATCGGACGATCGTCTGAGAGCCACTGAACCGCACCGGAGAACGTCGTCTCTTTTCTCTTCCATCGTCCCTTCTTTCGTTCCCCTTCATTCTCTTTCTTTCCGCCAGCGATCGTTTTCATTGTTTCCTCTTCCATTATCCTAAATACAAACAATCCAACGCGAAGCTGGAAGACTCGTACTTACCTAGACGTTAATCGAGCTGTTGTGACGTGTAATCTTTATACCTTGTACCTTGATTTTTAATTAAAGAATATAATATTACAGCGGCGTTAAAACTGATTTATTACATTTACATTCGAACACACGTGAGGCGGAATGAAAAAGTAAACACAGGACTCGCGCACCCTGTCGTAAATATTTTCGAAACCATTGCTCCTGGGCTGTTTAATTCTTTTTTTCTCTCTTTCATTCCTGTCCCATTTTGCTATTCTTCCACTTCTTCTTATTATGCACCTACCGTGAAATTTCTCCTGCGTGTACCTTCACGTTCGCGTCGACGACGCTGCTCGCTACCCACGAGGCAAGCAGTGGCAGTGACCGTGATATGCACACAACACGATCTAAGTTAGCGCGTTGTAACAGTATCAAGTTGGGCGTGACACAACCGAACATAAATCACTTCAGTAGTCAGAGCCCACCAGGTCGGCCGTACGGCTCGCGAAGCGATTCCGCCGCCCCCGCAGTCCAGGGGCGCGAGGGACGGTATTTATACGGTTCTTTGGAATCTTTTTTCTTCTTCCTCTTCATCTTTTTTTTCTCCTTGATTTTTGTTTTTCTCTCTTCCTCTCGTTCTCATCGCGACGCACCTTTGCCGACGAAAATCTTACTTAGATCGCTTTGTCTTAGAGCTTTTGTGTACGGATACCAAAAATCGTCGATCGAAGAGTGGAGAAAAGGCGAGGATCCAGCTTTTGGAGAACGTTGCAGCGCGGCGGATCGGATTTATGCTGTCCTTGAGTGATGCGCAAAGCTACGACGGGGGGTTGGCATTACGGGTGTATAATGTAATCTAATAAAGTACACGCGGAGATCGGCGATCAATCATAAAGTGAATTTTAATCATTCCCTGCAAGAAATGCCTTCGCTGATAAATAATGTCCCGAATAGATGGGTGATTGACGTTACGGCTCGGTCTCGTTTGCCAGGATGTGGGAGGAGTAAAGGGAGGAAGGTGGAGGAGGTATTCCGGCAGGAAAGCTGCAAACAAATCACACGGCTCGCTAAGTTTAGAAGTTCCTTCTCTCTTTCTCTCTCTCTCTCTTGGGATGAGAAACGGTCCTTCGTGCGTTATATTGACGGTAGCGAAAGGAGACGGCGAGATCAGGTATAAAAGCTGAAAGAGAAATGGGGAAAGGAAAGGAGACGAGAATAGGGATGAGAGAACACGAACCGCAGAATTATTCTCGCAGCTCCAAAATAGACTCGAAATTGTTCTAAAATCGTTTCAAGTGCCAAGCTGATCCCCGCTTCTCCCTCCCGCCCTACCGGCCCATTTCACCGACCGTTTTCGCTCACTTCGCTCGACGCCCCGATGCCGCAGCTCACGGGCTGTTTTATATTCAGGGAAAATTTCTGTCCGTTTGCCAACTCCTGCAGGAGGGATGGAGGAGTGTGCGAAAGAGCGGGAAATACCGAGAGAGCGAGAAGCCGCCGCCGCCGGATTGCGGGCTAACCTTTACCGGCTGCGCGGAATTGACTCAATCATGTTAATTTGACGAATCAAATTTACCGCCCTGCATCAGCAGCCGTTGCCGAACCTACGCAGGGGTGCCGATCTAATAATATCAATTGACTCCCAGCCACCGTCATCCCCGTCGGGGTCCGTCTCTCCCTCCCACCCTTATTCCGCGATCAGTGCAGAGTGCAGAGCGGCGGCGCTTTCCTCCTCGTAAATCAGCGACATGGTCTTTGAATCGGGATTTCGACGGGCAGTTGCGGCTCTCGAAACATCCTCGTGTGTAACTCGTTATCCCTCGGCGCGTATTTCGAAGCTTGGAAGCCAGAGTGTCCGTAAAACGTGACCGCGTCGGTATCCCGAGTACACGGTTATCGAGAAATCGTGACCGCGGCGACTAGAGCCGGGAGATTATAAACAGCTACCTGTATATTTTTCGCTAATCTCAAATCGCCCGATGCACCTCTCGCTCAGATACGAGGGAACGGCCTTGAGAAGGCAGCAGTCGAGTTGTCTGGCCTCCGAGTACCAGCTACGCGTCGTGCTTTTAGATCAGCTGCGTTCGAAAGGGGCGAGTGACGGTGCTGGTGTTGCATCGTCGAGGTATAAACCAGGGTCGTAAATCGGGCCGACTCCTACCCGCACTTATCCAACTACCTGGCGCGCGTCCGATCATGAAATAGGGGGCTAATAAATAATGATAAATATTTTCCCATGCCGATATGTGTATGTATATATGTATGTATAATTGTACCGCCCTCGATTGCCTCTCGGGACGGTTTTGGTATCTATGCTAATTGTTCCGCTACCGCGTTACGCGGGCGTCGAACCGCGGCGATTAGTACCTTGGAGGCGATCGTCGTAACGAACGATTTGTTAAACGAATGAGAGAGAAAGACGAATGAATAAATAAAAATGCGTTTGTCGTCGTCGAAAAACAAGCGTTCTTTGGAGCGTCGCACGTGAAGCACAACGGCCGCGGGCTTACGCCCGAGATTATTCGAGAGATTAGCCGCTTTCCCTAAGTAGCGGTTATAAATTCACGATATCGCCTATCAGGGCTTATGACATCTCCCGGGATTCAGCTCGAAGCCAGTCCTCTAAGCCTCACAAACGCTACCGTTACGCGCGGGTTAGTCGCAAGTAAAGCTCGCGGTTTCAACCTTTGCCTTCGCAAACACGCGTTATTCCCCGATTACGATCCGATCTTTATTCCATTTCTCGCTTCACTCGTTAATCCATCGATTTTTTCCTCTTGCCAAACCGCAGCCGTCGTCGCGTGTCCGCGAATTAATTCACATCGATCCGGCAACGCGTGCACATGGCGAACACTTTCCGTCCTGATAAACATCTGATTTGGAATAACCAGAGATACGGATCTACCTGAACCGATCGATCTTCGATCAATTTAATCGTACATCGTGAATCAAACGAACATATGGTACGCATCCTCGGATGCGAATAATTTTGTCCAAACAGATCGAACGTCTTACGATATTCTTCACCGTACAGTCTGCCGTTAATATTATTTTTATACAACTTTGAATCACCGGTGAAAATAATACCATCTTACCGACCAGAAAGTCATTGCTCGTCGATCAATTAAATACCGATCCCATCGGACGCCTCTGTTCGATTTGGTCGAACCCTCGACGTTGTATGACGGAGGTATCGGTGCATATATAGGTGGCAAGATAGAGAACGAAGGGCTGCTGGCCGATGTCCGGGAACAAGCAAACCGACGTCGCAGCTCTTGATCTGAACGGGTCGGTCACCGGTATCAGATTATCGTGGCCATTATCACTCGTACAACAAGTTTGTGTACGTACAATATTCGGATACGCGCGTCCCAACGGGGCCTCCGGGTGGCGTGGAGTTTAGAGGGGGGGAAGGGGGGGGGGCGGTGGAGGGGGTGGAGGAGGCGAAGTGATCGCTCATTGAAAAGTGACAGTAGCGGTGCGACAAAGCTCGTCTTATCGTTTCCTCGTGTGGCTTGTACACGCCCTGCTGCAACCGCGGCCTTATACGCCACGTCGGTTGCACACGCACGCAGGTATGTAATGCATAGACGACGCGAAGTATCCGGCTATTTTTGATTCCGCTCTTATATACGATCACGTAACCGGGGCTCCCTTGCGTAATAATGAATTCCGTTCCCCGTGTAGACTGCATGCCGGGGGCCCCGATTTCATCCGAGCCTTAATTAGACCGGACACTTGTAGGATATCTATCAACGGTGTGAGAAATTTAAAGACAATTATTCGGTTCTCCAAACATTTTCCAATTACTTACCCCACACTGTACAGTTTGACGACTCGTGTAACGACTCGAGTTTAATTTTATCGGAAAGTGAAAAATCAGGCCCCGATTATGTAATATCCGGTATCTTATACAGTCCTGTGTTTTCTTTCTCTCTCATCTTTGTTCTCGGTACCAAAATTCTACTCGACTAACCGAAACCGCGCTGTACGTGTAACTTGCGACTCCGATTTTCGGGGCGCATACAGACGTCCCTCTCCATCTCCCTTTGAATCTGCGTTACATAACGGAGAAGAACGGGGACAGGTTTGGCTGGGTGTAGGGCACCAGCGGCAACCCTCGCAAGGACGCGAATAATGACGTAACAATGGCCGCCGTTATAAGCGGGGCAGGAAAACACGAAGCGACGAAACGCCATTGTCGACTTATATATACCTACCGCGAGGAAAGGTGGTGCGAACCCCGTCAAACCACCCGGCGGTAGGTACACACCGTATAGGTACATATATACACACATCCTGCGGACCGGAATGCATGTGCGCGCCATCGGAAAAGTGAGGGGTGGAAAGGGGGGAGGGGGGGGTGGGGTGGGTGGGGGAGCACCAGCCGGACGACGCACGCTGCCGTCCTGCAGGGGTGCGCGCCACCGTATCTAACAACTAACCAATGACGAACGAGAGTCATCCTCGTTAACGATGTTTTCTCGAAAAACAATATTCACGCTCTATACGACTTTATGGGTATACACTGTATGTAATACCATGATTCGGATGACGGTTCTTTACTCCTGAGGGTTGTTCCGGCTCCTAATTCAAACTGCGAGGTATTATTGACGTACACTGTTGTTGATATGTTTTCCGTTCGCGGCTTACACGCATGCTTCATGCCAATGCGTGTACATTATTTGCGCACTGCTTGCAGGGGGATGCGCGAGTCGAAGGCTCGAACTCGAGTTTGTTTTCTTTTTCTTTACGCACAATATTTATAGATGTTTGCTTTGCGGGGTTATAAATTTTATTTCTCGATTGCATTTTTAACTGTGAATTTTAGTTATTCGAGCATAGAACGCAAGGGGCGAAGAGTTTACCTATAAGAATAGATCGAGAAATTCATCGTCATGATTTGTACCCTCTGAGAGTTCATTGTTTTTCAATCATTTGATTATCTCGTAATTATGGTATCTATACTCTGTAATCCGTTTTCAAACCGTTCTAAATCGAGCGCATACATCAAAAATTAATACGACAAATCGTTGCACCATGATTCAACCTCGGATGTTTAATCGAGCGATAATTATCTATAATACAATTAGCCAGGCCGCGCAATTGAGGCTGAAACAAGGCGATGACGATACTTTTCCATTCTTTTTTTTTTTTTTTTTTTATTTTTTCCCCGTTATATTTTTTAGAACAGAGTGATCGATCACGTCGACATTTCGGCGTCAAAATGAATCGATAAAAATTATTCTTGTCATACATATGTACCCATGTGGGAGATACTGCAGAAGTGCTTCTGATAAAGGAAAGAGCATACATTGAATATCAAAATTTCATAGATATTAGAAGTCAAGAAGAAAAAAAACATGAAAACCAAACTGCCAAATCAGATAAAACTTGAATATCGGTCTCACGATAGTTGGCGACTTTTCGGTAATATTTTATTTAAACGCTTTCGAATATCACCCGTCGTCGTTAGTCTGACAAGATCATTCGTGTTATAGTTCAAAGCGTAAGCGGGGGTAAAACAACGAATGTGAATTGCAATTAATTAGACCTCGCGGACTCGTGCGGAAAATATACCGGACCGTTTTAGCCGCGCATCAAACGCCCGAGGCGACTCCGCAGGGTTCGTAAAAGAGAGAGATAGAGAAGTCGGTACGCCTCTAATGTAGGTAAGTGCAGGTATATGTATATCCGTACGCCACGCCTCCAACGTCTTAATTATGTAGGCCAGTTCTTGCAGGTGCCTTCTTAGGAGTACTTAAGAGAGACTAACAGAGACGGACTCTTCTAGGTTCGGCTGCAGGCCTGCATGCGTGAGTTTGTCAGACGGTGAGAATACATACGTGTGTTACACCTCTCTGCCCGCGCTACCTGCGCGCAACGCGCCGCCCGTATTAGAAGGATAATGTAATATTTCACCAAGTCACCTCACGTCTCCCCGTGTCTCTCCGAAAGTCCTCGTCAATACTTGGAATAAATAATTGATTACGAAGCGCCGTCGCCGCTACCGCAACACCGACGACGACGTCGACGCCGGATAATTTCTCGTCCATTCTTCTCCCTCTATTTGCTTGTAAACCTCCGCTCGTATACGCGTAACGCTGTAACGCGGTGAGAATCGGTGTTATTCTACTCCGGGCATACTCTAATACGTATAATGTGAACCCTGACGAATCGCCACTCCGCTAGCCGCTCTCGTCCACCGCCTCGTGGCCGCCCTTTTCTGCTCTTCTTCTTCTTCTTCTTCTTCTTCTTCTTCTTCTTCTTATTCTTCTTACTCCCCCGTCGACGACAAACTCGAGCTGCAGAGCGTACGAAGCCGAGCATTTGGTAAACAGTCCGCCTAGCGAGCGTGGCTGAGTCCGGCGATCGCGCGAGCTGCATGAATAAGTGTTTTCTTCGGCAGTCTCCTGCCCGCTGCCTCCTTATTCTCCGTTTGGCTCGCTTCGATCGGCCCTCGAGCACGGATCGAGTCCGTCTCTTCCGCGTCCTTGCCGACCGTGTCTTCTTCGTCTTTTTCAACCCCGCGCGAAAACGTTTCGCCGCACCGTGAAGTCTCAATGGCTGAACCGAGGGTCCGAGTTGTTCCTGAAGAAATGCAATACCATCGAGGAGGTTTTGATGTCGACTGTCAGACGAACACAGAGTATTGCCAAAAAATTTTCCGCACGCATCGCGTCACCGGCGTCCGAAGAGGGATCCGGAGCGTGGCGAGACTCGGACAAGCGGGAGGAACGCGGCGGTCTTGGCCGCGAGTATTTCGGTGATCGGGCTGCGAAGCACGTCCCGGATGACCTTATCGGGCTGGTATCGTCCTCGCGGACAATTAGATATGACTTCTTACACGCCGACAATACGTAAAGACCCAGTGAACGTCCTGGGCCGTCACTCACCGCGCGGACGACTGTAGTCGGTGGCCTCTGCATACGGACTTTGGACGGATGGATCATAGTTCACCTGCCTTCCAGCTGCCCTGAGGCTGGCGGGATGATGCCCGGCTAATGAAACCGCGCGCTGCGCTCTTGTTCCTGGTTCGCCTTTCGAAAGGAGGAACCTCGTCGTCGTTTGGGCTACGCGGTATACAAAGGGGTTCCTTTGTAGTCGGTTGTTTGTTTGGCCTGGAGGAGCAAAGCGGTGTGTTCGACATTCGAATTCCGTCGAGGCTCGTTCTCTCGCGCCTCGCGGCTCGAGCCGGTGTATCCGCGCGTATGGATTCCTGGCGGAGGGTGTGTAATCGAAGCAGCGACGGAAGGTAGTGGAGGAGCCTGCAGGCCGCACTCCTGTTTGTTGATTCAGGGCTGCCCGCGATAAGCGCGGCTTCCGCGAACTAAGCGTGGAAAAGAGAAAAGAAATCCCTCGTTTGTTTTCACTCGGAGCCCTTCTTCAAAAGGCCCGAAAGACGTCGAGGCGCGCTCGCCAGCCCGGCACTGAGCTTCTTCGATCACTGGAATTGCTTTAGTATCTACGCAGCTTCTACCCCCGAGTTGACTTTCGTCGGAATTAAATAAAACTACGTTTGGATTTAGATCTTTAGAGACGGCTGCGCTATGCGCTGTACGCGAAGAGCTTCGTGGGCGGGCCGGCGAGCCTCGATACGCGCCAGACCGAAACGAATCTTTAAAGAAATATCGCCCGACGAAACGATCCTCCGACTTTTAACCCCCCTACGTACGTACGGGCAAATCCTGTATCGATTATCAGCTCACACCCCGAATATACCGTCAAGTTTACCGCGATTTCAAAAATCATTCGACGCAGTGTCCCCGGGGAGATAGTTTGATATTTCAAGTATCGGCCAGGCGGGTTCTGTCGGTACTTCGCGGGCGGATCAATCCTGAGATTAGAAAACGCAACAACCAAGAGATTTCACGCATGTGCGGTCCGGGATTGAATATCCCGGTGCGTGTAGAGCGTCGGCAGCGGCGTATTGAATCGGGCCGTGTGCGTGCCGTGTTCCCGTCGCCGTTCCGAGGCTTGCCAGATCTGATCCTAACCAAATCCGACCCAACGTAACCAAACCGATCCTAGGCTAAACCGTTGTAATAATACGAAGTACCGAATCTAAGGGGCGGCGGCGGCGGCGGCGGCTGACGTGCGGTTTCGTTTTATACAATGCCCGGTGGGGGGCTGCCGCCTGTAAAATGCACAATATCATCAAATTTCATTATCGATATAATAATACCGGCTTAATTCAACGCATGGTCTGCTACTCTCTGTTCCCCTCGTGCACCTTTGCTCCGATCATGCTGCTTTCACCGCTAGGGGTTGAAATAGTACGCGACATCCCTCCTCGACGTTTCTTGCTCAGACTAGGTTTACCCCGTACGCATATCGGGTTAATGGAGTTGGAAAAAAGTCTTTATTCATCATTGTCACGATCAAGCGAGGGAGCGCGAAGTGGACTTTTGATGAAAATTCAATTCAAAGTCGTAAATATCGAGACATTGATAAGGCGACGGAATTAATTTTTTTTTACTGTAAATCCGATCGATATAGGTATGTCACGGCAAGTAGACATGACGAGCGATTACGTTTCTCTGAAATCGACATTCGATTAACTGAAATTTTGTCGCGTTATCAGTCATTAAATCTGTTACTTAATTCTTGAAATATCGTCCTTGGTTTATCCCAGCTACAAGGTGACATCTTTTTCCGAACATGACCGAATTCACGGAGCGAGAACAATCACGGATTCCATAGATGCTGCGCAAGACGCACGACGGTCGATCGCGTTAGGTATTTGTTCTTCCTCCGATTTCACCCTCCTATAATTATTACCGTCGCATGCTCCGCCGAGTCACAATACACGCGCCCTCCGAGCGAATCCTTCACCTCGGCATCCACGGCATGAGCAACGAGGTAATTGCGCAGTGCGGCACGTTCGTGAAATCGAGACCTCCCGCAGCAGTCGTAGAACCGACGTCCGATGGTGGGCCGGCTGACTGGAACCTGAGCAGGAACTTCGCGACGGGGTGCTTTGCCGTTTGCCTTACTCAGCCTGGGCGGCCGCGGGCACGGGGTTGAGCTGGCAGCGACTGTCAACCAGTCGTCACACCCGAATACGTATGAATAATCGTACCCGCCTGATCCGTTATTCATGCCTGGACCAGAGGGATCGCGGGGAATCGCTCGAATGGGTTCGTCACCTGGCTAATATCGGCCCCCTTCGCCCAGCAAGTCACCGCACTCCGACGGCGTGTTTCTTCTTCCTCAAAATGTGACTGGATCGTGTAATTGGGCGTTAGAATTGTTCTTGAAACAACTCGAGCAGCAGCGGCAGCAGCAGCAGCTACCGAACGCGTCGAAACTGTATTTCGAGTTATATATTACGGGTCGCATTACGCAGGAGATCAGGAGGATTCTCTGAGAATCCCTGGCGGTGATGGAGGAGAAACTTTGACTCAGCTGCTTCCTCCGCAAATCCGCGACGGTGCGTTCGTCGCAGTCGACTTACTCGTCAGGGTTCTACCCTGGCAAAGCTTCCTTCCTTCCTTCCTTATTTTCTTCCGTTCGTGATTTTATTATACATACGTATACGTTCTTCTTCAAGATAAAAGAGAGGACGGAGGATTACGTATATGCTCCGGGTGGTTCCGCGAGGCATGCTGCCGTTTAAATTGATCCAACTCGGTTCAAGTTGGTCTTCCGCTCCAGGTAGTCTCGCCCCTGAATTCTCTCTTTTTCCCCTGCCTGTGCCCGCCGTTCCCGACTACCTACCGAACTAAAAACTAACGCTTCTAAACACAAACCGTCCAATGTATGGGATCTCTCTGTACACAAACACCGTTCGCCATCGGCGAGATGTTTAATGTTTTCAGCCGTTTCGGTCATAATATTTACACAAACGCTCCCAGGACCTCGACAGCCTCGTGGCTGAGGTTCGCCGATCGCTCCTATAATATCGAGCGGGAAAAAATCTTCGCCCTGGTTTCGTTGGCCTGGAAAGAGAATTATTGTCGGAATACCGGAGAGATTCGGCTTCTCTTGGAACGGTGTCGGGAATGTTGGGAGCCGACTCGTTGCAGGTTTGGCCGCAGGTTCCTCGCGGCCGCGACCGCGTCGATTCAACTCCACCTTCGGGTTCGTAACGTGGCCCGTGTTACCTACGGGCAATTACTCCGGGTGACTTGCACTCCACACCCCACGTCGCCGACTCTACAGTGGCTGAACACGAGCCGACCGGAGTTGCCAACTACGCCGAGTGATCCCCGAGTAAATATTGCGTTACCCTATAAGGTTGGCGTGACTTGACGGTCCTTAGGAAACCGCAGGGAACGCGGGCGCAGGATTCTCCATCGTCCGACGCGTCTCGGCTCCTCCCGCAGGGTCAGCGGTCAAGGAATTTATGCCGCATTCGGTTTTTCTTCGATTTAACGACTCCGCGTGCAGGCGAGAAACGATACGCCGATTATCCTTCCTCGTTCGCTATTCTTCATTCCTGCACCGCTTCTTCCTGGGTCGGGGATTGTCAAAATATTCGTATATATCACGGCTCGCGCGGTGGCGCGTTGATCTCTCCGTCTCTTCTTTACCGGCTCCTCGAGTTTTGTTTCCACCGTAATATCGCTGGCGTGAAGTTCAACCTTTTCTGGTGTAGTCTGCACACGGTGCACAGCCGAGGGTTTTGAAAAATAGGGTTGCTCGAGGGCCTCGAGGGGATCCAGGGGGAGCTGCCTAGATGACGAACACATGGCGCACATGGAAGCTCAACGACAGTCGGAGAAAGTCTTTTACCCCACAGGGGGCCCACGTGGTTTTCAACGGTACAGTCCCGGCAACTCGAAACAGCTCGCGCTGGATCCAGTTACCCGTTTCCGTTGAATTTCGAATTTTCACACGACGTATACCTTTCACGCAGGGCTGACTCTTGTACACTACCGGGAATTATTTCCACCCTCGTTAGCGGCGCTGCAGTTGTCGAGTTTTCAATTTATCACAAATTTCGAACATCAACGAAAAATTTCCCCTCATGGTTGCGAACGTTATCTTTCTTCTCTTCGATTCTGCTCGGAGCGTCGTTGATTTGATCGGCTTTTTCCGCGCGCAGCGAGTCTTCCGGTGTTTGTTTTTAATAACGTAAATCGACGTGCCCGGCGCGAAACGACGGCGGTCTCGATTTGGCAATTCCTCTCACGCCCGGTGTCTTTGACTATTACGTGCTGGACGGGTTATGGGTTCGTGTAGATCGTACTTACTCTGCAAGGTAGCGTGGCCGCGTACACAGTGTCACGTATCTCTCGGACCGTTCGACTCTTTACGATGCCCGAAGAGCGAGCGTTCGAAATAATATAGCAGACCCTTCGAGCGCAGTTCAGCGGTCGTCTGTCTCGACTGTGACAAAAAATGCGTTCAAAGTGGTTCGCTGCGGTCTTGGCTTTGCCGGAAAAGTCCAAGGGGCCCCTAATTTCTCATTTTCTTCTCCTTAATTCTTCTTCGACGTACGAAAGCGTGCGGTGGGCTGCGTCGTCGCAACGGAAGAACCGTAACTACGGTCAGCGATGAAGAGGTGGCGGTAATTGCAGGGTGCGAGCCCTGCAGCCACGCGCCTTAGACACGAGGTGCACCAGAGGCTGCAGGAGTCCGGGGTGGGTCTTTTGGGCCTTGCGCCGGCTCGCTTGTTCCGAGGATAAACGGCAGCGCAATTACCTCGAGGAATCGACGCCGCGTCAATGATTCCCGGAACCGAATAAAGGGAGTAACAATTTTCGAGAGAATGGATTCGTGTCTGTTCATCTCGCCTCACGAACCTCGGCTCGGTGGTGCGTCTCTCGATTTTCCACTCTTCGACTGCCGTCCGAACTCTCCGCGTTGGTATATCGTAAAATTCGTAAAATTGGGTTAACGAAGCGTGATTAGAGCCCGTGATTAGGGCGCGGAAACTTCGGCTTGCATGGCGCAGTCGTTAGTTGGCATTAGCGCGGCAGCTTCGTCCTGGCTAACTCTCAGCCTTGCCGCTCATACGATTTAGCGTCCAGGTAACGACCAACCTTTGCCAACGCTCCTCGAGAACGACAATTGGCCACCGAAACGCGAAAATCTATGTAAAGAAATTTTATCAGACAAAATTGATCTGGAAGCACGACTTTCAGATCCGGACCGCACCTGCGTGAGAATTATTCGGGTTTGTCTTCACGTCGAGGAATCGAATACTGTAAATCAAAATTAGCGGTATAGATTCGTTTTACTCGGAATTATAAGTCGATATTTTAACTGGAAACGGGAACCAGGGCCCACTTTGCACGCCGTGTAATTTCGAGCAGTGTCAGAGCGTGACATCAAGTTAGCTTATGTAATAACGCGGAACGGGTGTAGCCAGCGACAGTTCGGGCCCCGAAGTTCGGGGGCCTGGCTGCAAGGTGTCGAGGCTCTCCATATGTGGGTCGCTCGCACCCTTTCGGGTCCGCGAAGCGTGTTGAGGGTGTCTATCCAGTTCCAATTTGCCGCATCATTATAAGTAGTACAGGTATTGCGCCAAATGTTGCGCCGCTTCGACGTCGTGGTCATTACGTCGATACAATTCCCCCCTTCCCTCTCGTCGGCGTTTTTTATTTCTTTCATACTTTCCCTTTTTTCCTTTCTTTTTCTGCTTTTATTGTTTCGGCTCTTTCATTCTATTTTCCTTTCTCTTCCTTTTCTGTTTGCACTACTATCGAACCGTAACCATTTGCATCCGGTGGTACACCCCGCGGTCGGTCGACGTATTTATACCGGTTATTTTCTATGCAACGAGCTGCCAGTCGCGCTTGGCTCTCGGACGGGGTGAAATGGTCGTTAGGAAACGAGGCGCACGTTGAAACGCTCTCAAAGACAACACGGTACGTGTCGTCGGGCGGACCCGGCCAGGATAATGCCGATATAATGACACGCCTGTATGCAGAGAGAGAGAGAGAGAGAGACGGATTCTCGAGAATTATTCGTTGCCCTCGACCCCGTCGTCATTTATTTATTTATTAATTTATCAAAAATTCGTCCATACTATTTAAAAAGAAAACGTTTTCCTTGAAAAATTTTCTCCGTCATAGGTAAATGACGATAAATATATAGTATAATCACGGCGAAGAATCCTGACGCGTATATTACTCGGTGAGTTTTGTTTAGAGCTAACGGCGTACGTAGAGGTACACGTATAACGTACACGTTTAGGTATGCGGACGAGAGCGCAAGTTATCCTGTGCCATGCCGGCCGTATTAGCATAGGCTAATGAATATGTTAAATCAATTTCACAAAACAAGTGCGCCTCGGCGATCCTGAAACCACGTCCAACACTCGGCAAGCCGAGGCCTGTTATTATTGTAATTGCGGGCTGCGGAAAACGAGTGTAATGTGACGTGTGCGGGCGGCGGAGCACCCAAGAAGCCAAGCCAGAAGCTCGTTTGTTTAACGAGGGCGACGAATCTCCTGAGGATCGTTTTGACTTTTTCTCATTTCTCTCTCTCTCTCTCACCCGCTCCTTACCCTCCCTTTTTTTTATTTTTCATTCTCTTTTGCTTTTTCACCGATCCGTTCCGCGTGTCTCTCGACGAAACGCGAACGCGTTTTCAAAAGCACTTCTTAAGCTTTGCGAGAGAGAGAGAGAGAGAGAGAGAGAAATTTGATGTAGGAAGAAAAATCTGTGCCTTCCTCGTTCCGAAGGCGCGCGTCGTATTCACGACGTTTACGAAGCGTTAATAAGGAGCAGCGCTCGAGAGAATATCGTCGTTTGCTTAGCGCAGATTAGGCCCGCGTTGCTACCGCGAGTCAAACTTACGCAAGTATCTTATCTCGCGGTGAATCCGTAACCGTAAAGGGTTGCAACACACTCCGTAAACCAAGAAGCTCCACACGTGTCTGACAATGCGAGGTAGGTAACCAGGTATTTCACTCCGTTCCGAGGCATCGTCGGGAGATTAACCCGCGCATATAAACAATGCGTTAAAGTCGCACTCGAAGTAACGTTTCTTCTTTCCCGTCCTTCCCAACTTCATCCGTCCCAGCTTGTTCCTTTTTTTTTTTAATGATTTTCTTTATTGTTACATCGTATCATAATCCGATATAAATCGTTCCGCGACGATTTCTGGACGGGAAGATAGCGAGATATCAAGGTTAGCGGGCCCCGGGTTTCGACTGCGGCGGCATGGCGTAATACGACCGAGAAGAGACGCGTAGACGGTTGGGCGGATGTGTCGAGTGATGTACTTCCGGTTATCGAGCGCCGTCTGAAGGCTCAACCGAGGCTTTTGGTCGCCGGCGAGACGACCGAAACTCCGGGTGGCACCTGGACGAGCGTTTAGCTGCAGGAGCCGCTTCTCTCCTCGTCCTGATTAAATATGCGCAAACTTCGGGTTCGTCCCCGGGCGAGAACATCTGTTCCTTATTCCTCGTTCCATCGAGTCGTACGAAGAGAGCTTTTAATTTATCCAATTCAGTTCTTACAATTTTCAAATTCCCTCGACGAATCCGAAAATTAACCAAAAATTATTACTATCCCAGTTACACGCGCAGAATATATCTAATGACGGTCGTTCGCGTTGTTTCTTCTTCATTTTCTCTTGTCTTCCGCCTATACGTGTTACACATGCAGGTACCGTTTTATTATTCGGTGTTTTCTTTCCTTCGCCTCTTGCTCACTTTTACTTTATTTTTTTATCTTCTTCTTTTGTTTCTCCTTGTTTTTTTTTTTCTTTTTCGAATGCTTTACGCTAACTGTCTGCCGGCACGCACGTCGGTAGCTTGAATGGTTTATAATTGCTCCCCGGTTGACGTTGGCTGCCGCGGGACAGCAGTGGCGTTATTTACGCTACAGTTTCTGCCAACTTTTACGTTGTACCCTCACCTCACCCACTGCTGCTGCTCCGGAGCTCGTTCGGCTCGATGGGCGCCCCGAGACGGCGCCTGAACTCTTTGAAACCACATGTATACACCCGTCTGCATGTCTATATATTATTTTTACTCAGCCACAAAGACCGGAATCTTTATCTCGTACGTCAAAACATCGATCTAAATGGTTACCTGTCCTCGGGCGCAGCGCTAGCGCGCAGGAAATTGACCAGGAACTCGAAAAGTTTTTTTCGTAAAAAATGAAAAAACAAAAAAATAAATAAATAAAAGGAAGGAAAAAAGAAAACACCGAGATGTTAAAAAAAAGAAAACGACCAGGAAGAAGAAACATCCGCCGTACGACGGAATTCGATCGTGTCAAAACACATATTACATTGTACACGCGTACATTGTATATTCCTATGATGTACGCCGACGTCGCGACGCCGATCCATAATCACGCCGCGGGAGATTTAGATTCGAAAGAAGGGGAAAAGTGTTTTCTTGACCCGCAGGAATTTTTCACTCTCTGCGTACGCGTGACGTGTTTTCGCGGGGAAATTTGAAACTGTCGGGTAGATATAGGTGTACGGTTACAGCCGGGGCAATGAAACACGCACGCACACACGAGACCTGCATAGGTGTCCATAGGTCCGTATGTACGTACGTTTAAGCCACACTCTCGCTCGTCAAGTAATGGCCGCAGTAAACAAAACTGTTTAGTGAGGAGGCTCGTGCAGACCGCGGGGGGAACGCACCTGTCCCCCCATATAAATGTTTACAGCACCCAGTAAAAGTAAATTAATTCACGATTAGCATGCCCTCTGTACCGCGCCTCAGCACGCATCCTCTCCTCTTTCCTCCACTTCCTTCTTTCTTTTTTCACCCCGTCTTTATACCGCTCTTCCCAGTTCCTCGGACATGACTCATTGTCCGTCTGCTCCGACTGCACCAGGCCTTTCGGTTCCACTTTTTCCTGCACACTCATGATCGCTGCAATACGCCTTTTAATTTGACGCATTATCTAGTTTAGGCTAATCGCACCTATCTATCTGCTCGCTGGGTGGGAATCGCCACGTGGTCACCACGAACGATAGTGCCGGTTAATCCTTTGACGAGTTGGGCACCTTTCGTGTGTATCGGTGACGAGGCCGAGCCAAGAAAACAGTGTTCCTTCCAATTGCGTAATCCATGCGTTTTTGCTAATCCTTATCGGATTCGATTAACGATCGTTCCCGATTAACCGATCCACCGCGGCATTAGTAGAAATCGTTTACATCATTCGCTGACAGCGAACCGTGACTCGTTATCCTGAATTGACTCTAGCAGCTGTACGATGTACACGGTGTTATTTGGAACGGGCTCCGTGTGCATATGTGTATTAGTCAGAATATTAGAGACGAGCCTATCAGCCCGTTAATCCTCAGAGCTAGATAAGAATGCCCTGTTTGTGCGATCCGGCGATATTACGATGTTCACGTCACTCGACGCAGCGGCATACCTATATATGGATATGACAACGCGATAGGTTATATACGACGCGAGAAACGTAAACTATGCAAATTATTCGTCGGGGATTACAGTGATCGCGGAAGTGTTTTCACCGTCATCTAATCACACGGTAATTACTACCGATCTCTGTTGCTTTACTAAATTGTGATATTAACATCGCGTGTTCGAGAACCGAATAAACGACAAAATGGAGAAAGAAGAAAAAAGGCGAGGATCGCGAAAACACCGCGTCCCACCACCTCCTACCTATTCGAGCCTGCTCAAGGCTCATTGATTGGCTCCAACTGCATTGCGGAGCTCCGCGATACGCCGGCATCGATAGGCCTGCAGGTCATTGCATGGCAATTAAAACACGCAACGGCCACACCCCGCTCCGCAATCAGCGCAACATAAGCGTGTGAGTTACTCAGCTGCATGGCACGGTTCCAACCCGTTCTCACGATCTCCACTTACTCCCAAGATCAGGGAAAGTCAGGAAAAGTCGAAAACCGCGGCCGAATATGTAAGAAATCTTGTTATTACGGAAGTTTCAGTCGACACCTTGATTCCCCCTTGAATTCTCGTTCCCGTTGCACAACGGCTGGACCACCCGAAAGATTCGCGTGGCATCGAAGCTGATCTGTAGGACTCGAAAGAGCTGAGAGGT
The DNA here is from genome assembly GCF_021901455.1 of Neodiprion lecontei. Lineage (NCBI taxonomy): Eukaryota > Metazoa > Arthropoda > Insecta > Hymenoptera > Diprionidae > Neodiprion > Neodiprion lecontei. Next base: position 42,264,227 of record NC_060261.1, on the reverse strand, counting down.
AATATTCGGAATACGACTTGAAAGCATCCGGCACTCGCATCAGTAACGACGAGAATCAATTTATTCGTTATCAGAGCGGTTAGTGTAGGTAAAACCGAATTACCCTCGCGTTTAAGCGCAGTCGAGCTGTTCTCGGGCAAGGATTATTAGAGACACGCGTTGAGGCCGTAGAGTCACTTGCACGGGAGCGTATCGTGAACTCACACGCAGGCACCAACATGAAGGAATGCCTAAATTATTGCCTGAATTATGAAGCGTGTGTCGCTTCGTAAGCACCCGCACGTACCGACAATAACACGAGGCTCGTTGCTCGACGGAGGTGGAGAAGAAGGTGGCGACTCTCTTCCCCATTAGTCTCTGGCCTGCAAGGTACAAGCGAGGAAGTAACCCGGGTACCAGAAACCCCTGGTTGACATGTGGATTACTGCCGCACTTGACCCATCGCTACGTCTAACTCTTCTTTTCAAACCAATACCCTCCGTCCCGCGTGTCAGGACCAACATTCCACGCACCCGTCCTCAATTATCGCAGCTATTATTACTCAGTCACATCGTGGCTTACCTAGGCCAACAGGCTTTCGTATGGTAATAAAGTTGCGCACCTGTAAGCCTGTCTTGTCTTCCTTCTCCTCGTCGCGCACCTTCCAACACCGTTTTTACTCACCCGAGTAACTTAGTCTCGGAACACTGCATTGTAACAGCGGTCCTCGAATGGTCAAGGTCATGTTTTCTGCAACAATTATTCCGACTTCTCTCAACATTTGTCGATCATGGTCGTTTGTAGAATTACTTCCACGAGGGTTTGAGGAATTGAGAAGCTAACCGATGGTCAGGCTTGTTGAGATGGTCGAAGCTTGTAAAAACTGTATAAGGTCAAGGTTGCATTTCCTTCAGCAAAGATTTTTTGCCAGTTTCGACGCACAGCCAAAGCGGAGGAGAACTTGACTCTTACTTTGACAAGTTTGAGAGTCACAAAGACGTGCCGAATTGTCTGTAAAAATATTCAGCCGCTTGTCAGAGTTTTCCGTGCGTAGGGGGAAGAGAGATGAGACGATGCTGCCGGAAGGTGGCATGGTGTACGAGAATGAGCGAGTTGTAAAGTATTTTATTTTTTATCACGTGTGTTGCGGGGTGGCTCGGAGGGGCCCGTCGTATGTGGCTGGGAAAGAAGACGCGAGTGACACTACCGGGACCAGCCATATCCCTGATGGGATACGCAAAGCGAGCAGAGCACACGACTATGCTTTCATAACAATTTGCATCCAGCGGTGTGGCCCGCGCGAGCATGCGGCGGTTTGCATTAAATATGAATGCATTTTATGGCACGGGGTCATATTCCTCGTATATTTCGAAAGGGCGAGAAGAGAAGAGAAGAGAAGAGAAGAGGAGAGATGAGATGAGAGGAGAAGTCGAGGAAAAAAGCCGGCTCAGAGAGCCCGCGTATTCCCTGATGCCGTGCGATCAAACCGTGACATCTTCTGCAGGTAGTCCCGCTTTCGGGTATCCAGATATGCGGGGAAACGTGCGGCTCCTGCGAGATAACCGGGAGCAAAGAGACAGACGGACGGACAGGCGGACGGGCAAACCGACGGACGGACGAGCGACGTGGATCTCACGTCTCGGAGCCGGTATCAAAGATTCAGATATAGGTTACAGCGCCCGTATCTCTCTCACCCCCTTGCGGAGTCCTTCCGAGTCCCGGGTAGTCGCAGATCGCGCTACGTTGGTTAACCGACCTCCCACATATAATCTCGTCCTCCTCTCCCTTTCGCAGGCAAAGAGTCTTGTCTCTGTATATTCTACTCGACCGTAAACATATACCTGAAACTTTGTCGAGCCCCATCCGCCACCCTTGAAACGTATGGCGTACTCCGTGCTCAGTGGTGGGTGCGTTCTTTCCTCTGCGTATGCAACGTCTGGAATTCAGGGACAAGTTTAGCCATCTCGACGATTACACAGATTATTTTTATCCGTTGCTTTTCATCGAAGAGTCGCAACTATCTCAAAATGTTGTACTATGCCTAGTACAAAAATGGAAAAAATCGTGACCTTGATGTATCCGAAGCAGGCAATTTGTGTCACATTCAATGGGGCTGATAAGATTTTGGACACCGACCCTTTACCGCGAGGTAGAAAAAGTTCGAACAAAGGTTGGGCCGGTTTTTCAGGGTGAAGTTAAGAAAGGGCCTTGGACCGTGTCCGGTTTAAATCGTGCGGTCTTCTCGCGGTTTGTTGGAAAAAGTTGGTCACCTCAGAGTCTAAGAAGTCGTGTGGCATGGGCGCGGGCCCGGAGCGTGCTGTTTCTCTCCTTCTCGCTCTCTCTATTCCCCTGCACGGCGGGAGCTAAGGACTTACATGTACCGCGCAAGAAGAGTGACCGTTGTCAAGGCTCTGCTTGTCCCTCGGTTCATCTCTTCACCTTCAGCGGTGCTCACCGACACCCCGTATGACCGGATCCGATAGAAATGGCAACCGAGTTGACAAGATGGACCTTCTTGTTATCGTCGGAGACCTCGCATCACCACCTAGCCATAATTTGCCTCGCGTGGATGTCTGAAGAACAGCAAAGCAGCGCGGCAGCGTATAAAACGTGTAAAAAGTAGAGTCGAACGACTGCGCGTCACTGGACGACGGTTAATGCGATCGCGGGGCCTGATTAAGCCCCGTTCAACGGTGTCTCGCCTAGTCCTGGTTGGTGAATCGTCGGGTGGACTTTGGTCGGTCACCACCGATCCTACCGGAGGTGCTCTAGAGCGGCAGAGTTTGAGCGTCATGCGCGATCGCGGGTGCCGGATGGCTCGGGTGGATGAGGGCCGTCACCGCAGACACATGGACGTCTGGTCCGGGGAGGACGCGGGGGAGTCTTATCCCGAGGGAGAGCCAACACGGGAAACCAATTAGCCGTAGAACCACGCCACCAGATATGAGCCTGTATTTGGTCCTGCTGCTGGCTCTTCTCCTCCGTCGCTTTTGCCACCTCGGAGAGCCGTTTCTGATGCTGCGCTGCTGCCGTTGCTCAGCACACCTCAGAATGTTGTCCGTCGGTTCGCTATCTGCTAGCTGTGGGACGTGGTCCGGCAACGCGAGGCGAGCGCGCGATACGCGCAGCGCTACACGTATACCCACGTACCGCCATATCGCGCGAACGCATAACGCGGCGCAGCCCCTTTTGGCCTTTGCTTTTCCCCGTTTCTTTATTCTTTTCTTTTCACCGATCGTTCCGACGGCGCGAGTGAGAGCGCGGCTATTGAGTTATGAGGTATGCGTCGATATCGGGATAACGTTGCCACGTACGTCACGATACGCCCGAGGACCTTCTTTCTTTCCCTCCATGTGTTTTGGTTTTTTTGTCAATTTTTTTTTTTGCTTTCCACATCTCCCAGAGAAATTTCTTCTCGCTCTGTCCATTCCCTATCACATCTACGGGTCTCGCCGCTGCACGGAGTGCCGCGATATCGTTCTCTTATCTCTTCGCCGCCTCTCGCTGCACCGGCAGTTTCGCCTTCCTCGGACGGAATAACCGCGAAGTGTTTCTCGGTGCGATCGGCCATGGCGTCCGTCATTTCTATCGCGCTTTTGCCATGGCCTCCGCGTACCCGGGACTGCAACATTTTGTGGCCTGCGATCATTTGGGAGTCTAATTTATCGAGCGGATAAATTAAAATGAACGCAGAGCCGGCGGTCGGTTCGCTGCTGGCCGCGCGCTCGTCGAGAAAGAGGGCCTCGAAGGAGACTGGAAAAAGAGTGAGAGGGCCCGTGATTAGGGAGGAATGTTGATTAGATCCATCAGCTGGACGAGAGAGCGGTCTCCGATCCTTCCCGCTGTACCCCTCGCCCTCCAGGTCTCCCGCCCTGCGCCGCTTCTCAGCAGCCTTTCAAAAACTCCACGAAGGCTCCTCGAACCAAAGGACCTGGCCCGAGTTTCGTGGCTAGAACTCGCCCCAGGCAGTGGCGCAAAGCTACGATCCATCTTTGGTGTTCCAAATTTTTTTTCCTACTCGATTTGTGGTTTCATTGGAAGCTTTCGATCATTTCCGGCATCCATCGTGTGTGAAAGATACGCTCGTCGTGAGGTGTTCGCAAATCTCGCCGAAGAAAGCAGAACCAGAATTTCATCAAATCGCACTGTTCCATCTCTGCACGATTAAGCGACCGTTGTAAATTTCTTACCGAACATTCGTGTCGGTCAGTGAATGGCATATGGCCCAGTGCTGCTCAGCTCAACGGACCGCTGCCGAGCTCCTTCCCAGTTTCGAATTCCTCTCGTGTTCGTGATATTTTCTTTGCTCTTTTCTCTGTCGATGATTGCAAGAAATCGATCACGGGGTTGCGGAAAGCTCGGGAGGCGCACGAAGAGAGAGAGAGAGAGAAAGAGAAAGAAAAAATAAACAGAATTATAGCGACGAGGTTTGTTAACTGGAAATGATGGGCGTTTCGATTCGTAGATGGTGGTGCTCCGATGCCTTGTACCATCTGACATATAATACGTCGTCCTCTCGAAACTGCAGAGTATATGGTAGCGATTCTAGACTATGACGTCATCGCTCGAACGATACGCGTGTGAGTGTAGAGTCATTGTTCACGCGTTGCTGAAACTGGTTTTCCATCGCGTTCTCTCGAACCTTTGGGCTCGATTTCCTGAATTATCGGACAAAGCGACGAGCGAGAAGGAAAGGGAGATGAGAGAGATGAAAGGAGTTTCTGTGCGCGCGTGTGTGAGTGTGCGTCGGAGAGAGGTAAATTACAGCCAGATAATTCCTCCTTCTCTGAAACAGACGCGATACTAATCTCTTGGCTGGAGGAGCCCAGACTCTTGGAAAAGGAATAAGTAGGAGAGTCGCAAAAGAAAAAGAATATGAAAGAAACAGAAACAGTCACAAATAAGAAAACGACAGTGTGTCCGTTTCGCATCAGTTTGTTGCTTCGTATAAGTAACTGTGAATCTGTTGTTTAATTCTGGGACCCAGTCTCCAGCGGTGCGGACCCACCACCATCACCATTACCATTCCCATTTCCATTTCCAGCCCTTACTGCGGTAGGCACCCGCAGTGTTTCGTCCAGTGGCGTAGGGCCGGATGGTCCCTCGGAAAAGACAGCGGTAGAAAATCTGGCGAACAACGAATCTTACACAGAGAAACAAACAAATGTCTCTCGCGGTAGGAGTAATAAAAGGGAATGCAAAAGGCATATTTCAAAGTATTTTCATAGCGCGCGTCAAGCGGTTGACAACGCTGCGACACTGGTGGGCGTAAAAAGTGGAAATAAAACTAACAAAGAGAGAGAGAGAAGGAATGGAGAAAAAAGCCAACAACCACCAGAAAAAGAGCGTCAAGACTCGTAAAGTTAGCGCGTCTTTTGTCTAATTGAGAGGCAACTCTCTCTCGCTAGGACGTCGAGAGGCAGGCGTCGTTATTGGTTGAACCAGCATCACCGCGGGGTCAGGGTAGGCCGCGAAGGGAGAGGAGATCGGCTCGAGAGGAGGGCGCCGATGGCTGGTCGGTGCGGAGCGGCGGTAGTAAGCGTCGTAAAAGCCCCCAGCAACACCCGTGCTACAAATCTGACTCTGGTTTTATTGACAAACAAAATCCTAGGATTCCATATTTATGGTACCGTGGACGAGGAGGAGCGGCGGGTGGGGGGGGATGCTGCCGGAGAATCCGGGGGTTGCTACACTCCGTCGTAAATTTGTTCCCTTTATACAGGGACATAAATTCTTCCGGGGTTGGCGCACCGGCGGGTGGGGTCAGGTGTTTGCGGACCTCGTTAAGGGCTGAAGCCATCCGATCCTCAACCCTTCCGTGGCCCCTGGCGTGCAGTAAAAGAAGATTCTCGGGGCCCGAGACCCAAATCGCGGGACGCCACGCGCGCCACCCATCACGAGGCCCGGCCGTCCGAAACTCCGATCTCTGGGGGTGAAGGGAGGGGCAAACCTTACCGGTCGAGAACTGTCGGGTGTCGGGTTGTCGAGCGAGTTGACGTAACAGAAAGATAAAACGTTGACTTAAGGCAATGCTGCAATAAATCGTAAATATGATCCTTTCGACTCCGACCGCCGCTCGGATTCATACGGGCGGAAAACACCGCGTCTTTTAATCCTCCCGCGATTCCGCCCGAAAATCTTGTCCAAGGTTGAGTTCAACCGCCTCTGCAGATCCATCGGCTCGCCTTGACAATGTTGCGAGGCAGGGGCATAATCTGGACACTTCTCTCGTCCGCCGCGTTGCAGCAGCCGCCGCCACGCCGGTGGCAATAAATTAATTGCAGAGATTTACCGCATCTCAGTGAACGGTAAGCCAGTCGCACGACTAATGCTCCCGGCTAATTATATAATTGTATACCATTAAGGGGACCGATTAATTCATACCCACGGTAACGTTATGCAACTGGAAGTCGTTTCGGCGACCGGAATTATCCCGATTCGCTGGCAGTGGGAGAGTTCCGTTGCACCGTGGCTAGAGACGCTTAACGCGGTGCGTATATTACCCGCGATTAATTTATTACTCCAGTGTGACGTCTCGCGTGTGCCACCGGAAGTTGCGGCGCGGTCCCCGTTCAACGGAGAAACAAAGCTGCTCACCACGACGGACGCTTCGGAGCTGCAGGGATCGCTGTCCGGCGCGATCACGAATTTCGAGAGTTCCGGGGGCCCGCGTTGGTAATTGATCGAGGCTATTTGAGCCTAACTAGTCTCGATTAAACGCAGAGCACACACGGCCAACTCCCTCCTCGGAAATATGCTCTCGGCATATGAAGCGAGCGATCCTATGGATATAACAGACGAAAGGCGCACACGCTTCCAATACGAATTATCCACTCTTCTTCGACGCTCTTCGACGAGACCAGTCGCACTCCGCTCTGGTTCCAGGTTCCGCATGCGTCCGTGTCTCTTATACCTACCGGGTTCGAACACCCGTCAAAACCCATTACTTGCTCGCTTACTCGACCGACCGTCTGTATTATTTATTCCATCGATGTAGCACGGCTGATAGGGATATACCGTAAGCTCGATCACAAACCAGAGACCTCGGAGCGGTCAGCCCGTGGACAGAACCTTGAGAGTCGTCAATCCGGCCGCAATATTCAATGCCTATGACAGAATTACGTGCGCGGTATGTATGTTGGTTCGGGCGATTACGTTCGCATCTTGTTTTTCTGTTTCACACTTGGACACGAATATGGTCGACGCGAATTGTCTTCGGGACGATTTTGTGAACGGTGGCACCGATCTGCGAGAAAATTAATCAGAGACCAAACTGCACGAAGACATCCGTTAGAAATTGTTGAAGATTATCGTGGTCACACTGACAGACATCCGGCAGTATCGTCACTCGTGTTTCTGATGGAGAACTGATGACCGATTTCAACGATTTGACGAGCTAATCAGAACTAGGATGACGTAACAAAGTTTGAGGAGAATATAAGGAGGGTGTGTCAAGGTCAAGGTTGGAAGTCATCATCGAGCCACTGCATAAATCAGGAGATAAGAACATTGTGATCCAAATAGTTGGTGAAACTATTAGCGACACATTCGATGACCGTGAGCTTGATTTCCAAAAGGATGTGCTTTATCAGCGACCAGATGACGTGGAACTACGCGTTCCGATGTGAATTACCGCAATGTTTTGCAACGGATCACTTGTATGCTCGTTGGGTAAATCCTACTTTGAAGAAAAATGTGACCAGGTTAACAATGAGTTTGCATTGGCGCACTTTTTTGGCATGAACGCTTCACTTTGCAAACGAATTCGCGAAGTAGCAGATCACTCGAGGAGTTCTATCATGCTGTGAAAAGCGTGAGTAAACATCTCATCTGGCTCATTTCTCTCTTTGTTGTCGAACTGCATCCGACGGCGATTCGAGCGCAGCAGCAACAGCAACGACAGTGCACCAAGTCGTAGATATTGAGCATCGTATACGAGTTCGTTCGCTCTCCGAGCAGCTCGCTCGACATTGCTTTTAACAGTTTATCACTGCATCGACACAAGTCATCACGTACGTGGACCCCACCACTTAAAAAAACCGGCGGACCAACGTTTAGTAGGAAGTGACGTCACGTCAGATCGCCAGAGCCTCGGAGAGGAGAGGAGAGGAGAGGAGAGAAGGTGGCTCCGCACGTTGGCGACGGTCGACGGTCGGCGAAGGGCGGCCAGGGGGCTGAGGGGTACGGCTATACTCGATGTATCCGTATGTACGACGTACCCACATACTCGTATGGCAAAAGCGTATGGTAATGGCATGGCTGGTGGAGGCAGGCAGGCAGGCAGGCAAGCCGGAGGCCTTGCTCGTTCGAAATACTCGAGCAATTACCGAAATACGTGACAAGACGACGCGACGTCTCGTGTCCGCGGAGAGGGTCTCTCTCTTCCTCTTTCTCTCTCGCTCTCTCTCTCTCTCAATATGGTACGTGTGCACCATGCGTACCTGATTACACCACGAAAAAATTCGATGCCAATGTTAGACAGTGCACGGATTTGCGCCGTACACTCTGCAATTCGTCAATGTTTATTAATAAATAACACTTGTTCATGTGAAAATGTGAACGGTGCTTCACCGGAGGTGCGATCGTTGCCGATTAACGTCGCACGTTGCAAATCACTACGGAATTCCATCGACGTCGAGAGTTGAGAGCCAGTGCGTATAACTGCAGATTTTTTGCAACGTTAGTAATACTTGTACGAGGTGTCTCTGTCCGTTGGTGACAGTGAGTCGCAGCTTGCGCGCGATTCCGCACCCACGCGTCTCGCCCGCTGCACATTCGCGCCGCATTGACACCTTCGCTGCAATTGCACCCGACTCACCGTGGGTAGGTATAACATACTTGCGGTATCCACACCTTGGAGATAGCACCGAGAACTGCTGCAGGCTCCGGGCTGATCGTGTCTGGTTCTTAGCAGCAGCAGCAGCAGAGGTCTGGCCAGTGGGAAACCCGGCGACGGCCGATGCATTATTTATGTACCTCTCACTTACTGTAGGTAATAGCGCCTCTCATAGAATATCTCTAGATTCCTTCTCTGCTAATAGTTCCAGCCCATCTTCCCTCCTCCGGCTACCAAGCCTGTACTTTCCGCAGGCGATAACTTGATAGTTGTGATAATATCGCCGGGCTTGTAATTATCGTTGTATAATCATAGATTCGTTTTACATGTTTATTTTTGCTACAATATTAAGTATCGAAACACGCGTTTTGCAGGTTGTCCGCATAGCCGAACGGCTCTCCCGGATTTATCGGAAGTTTTCCTCCGGCTCGGTCTTGGAATTTTTCTTTCTGGTTTTTTCTACTTTCTTTATGATCGTGCTTCTTTTTTTAAATTATAATTAATCCCGTCTCGTGCCTGCGCGTGCAGCCGTTAGCCGACTGAGAGGATTATAGTTTGTTTGAAAAATATTCCGCGAACGGGTAAACTCGGTGGGAAATGGATGGATAGAGCGATGGATGGATGGATAGAACCTGTTACAAGATATACTGTATAGTTAGCGAAGCCAGCGGAAGGTTACAGAGCCAACTTCGGTCAGTAGCAAGCGCCATCAACATATTCCTTCGGCTTCCATACACTCTCCCAGTAATATAAATTTTTCCAAGATTTTTCACGATAAAACAAAATGGAGGAATGAAAACGGGGAAAAACACGAACCGAGAAACGGATAAAACTCCAACGTCGCATAAACGTGCAAACGTAAAGATCCAACAGCACGCGGGAAATTCGATTCCCTGTCATTTATTATTTCGCCGTTTCTGCCGTGCAGGGTCGCTGAACGCTTGCTATTCATCTTGGTAGTTCTTATTCTCCTCCGCGCGTTTTCCCTACTTCTTCACTATCTCCGTTCTCATACCCGCGGCCCCGTCGTGCGGATCGTTTAAATATTTTAATATGTATTTATTATCGATCCGGTGTGCCGTTGCTAATCGTTCTGTTTTTCTTCCCTTGCAGAGGCCACCCTCCTCGTCGCTATCGTACCCCGGACCGGGCGGCAATGACGACGCACGCAGCCCCGGAAGTGGCGGCACTCCCGGACCCCTCAGCCAGCAGGCGCCCACAAGCCTGGACTCCTCTGACCCCGGTAAGTCAACAAACTCGAAATATCTCCAGCTCGGTAACCTAGATGGTCGCACTCTGCGGTATAGGTGGAAAGGTAGCTGTGGATAAACGGATGCTATGCCAACGACAAAAAACATAATAATAAATCCATTCATTCGGCAATACCATATGGAATAATTGTCGAGGTCAGAGATATAGGCAAAGAGAAAGATTTACGGGTTCGTCCGTTGCTCGTCTCATGAGAAACAGCTCACGGGTTTGTAACGCATACGTTCGACGTTAAGGTTAACTAGTTAAGTATTCGGTGAATGTAATCGACTTAAGGTATTCACAGGGATTTTTGTGTTTCGTTGTCGTTTTTTTTCTCTGTTTCTTTTCGTTTTCTTATTCCACTTTACTTTATTTTTTATTCTTTTGTTTTTATTTTATCCTTCATTCTTTCAATAAACTTCGCCGCACGAATTTGTATGCGTTGTAGTATAGTCCTTCTTGAATTACGGTTTAAAATTCCTCCTGTCGTCGTCGAGTCCAGCGCTGCACTGAGTGAGCCTGTAAGCGAGCGGGGATCCTTAAACTCTAGTTCGTTGCCTTCTACGCACGAGTCAAGTTTGACTCACAATTTTGTTGTCGAATATCGTTCGAGCACTCGGCGAATTTTCTTTCACACAAGTAGACCAGATTGAGGCGTCTCGAAAATCGTCCACGTCGTCTCGCCGCTCGACCGATGGCTAAAAATACGTAAAACTAAACGATGAGATAAGAAAAGAGGAATAAAAGAAGAAGAAGAAAGAGAAGTAAAAAAAATATCTGCGCGCGGAAGTCCCGAAACACTCGAGTGCTCGCTAATGATAATATCAAGCAATCAAACGAGTTGATGACAATCAGGCTGGGCCAAGACCCGCGAGCCTCGTTCACCCTTCAAACATTTTCAAACACGGACGATGGACAAGCACCGGGACCGATCCCGGCTAACGAGCCGTCGCCCATTGGCGTAGCGATGGAAGAAATCGCCCGATTCTGGTTCTCCGTAATTCCGGGGCATTAGCGAAGTCGGCTTCGCGATTTTCGAATCTCCTCCGGTGTCGTTTTGTTCTCTTGGGATCCCTCGAGCGTCGTTGAGAAATCGCGCCAATTTTCTTCGCCCCCTCATTTTCGCCTCTTACCGACTCGCGTACGTTACGTCGACGACGAGGCGACGGGAACGGCGGCAGCTGCTGACGAGTCCAGAGCAGAGCTACTATGTAACAGGAAGTGGGCACTACCCACGTTGCGTCGTTAAACTAATTTCGCATTAAAGTGCGCGGGGTAATTAAGGTTTGACGATCCATTGTGAATGCTTGCGCACGCCGGGAGAGGCGGGAGGGAACCAGAGTGAAAGTAGAAGCACGTCGCGCCGTTGCAGAATATGCAGCGACGAGAGAGCGCGAGAGTTGGTTGGTACATTGCCGGATTCGTCGGGATGACGATCAGTCGGTCGTCGTCGTCGGACGTAAGAGAGCAAGTTCACGGGACCCTGTCTTGGGGATTCGTTAAACACGAATCACGCACACAAGCCGAGATCGCGTCGCGAAGATGTAGCCTGTAGAACGTGTTCGAATTCCCCGGGCTCCTGCAACATCAAACACGACGCTGATCAATGGCAAACTCGGCAGCGGTGAAGGCGGCGTCGATTACATCACGAAAATAAATAGCCCCGCAGAATATACGGGGGCCCCCGGCACAACGTTTATGCGTTTAATATTCCTAATATCCCGGAGAATTAATTGTCCGTGGGGGTGGATCAAAATAAACTTCACTTGATTAACGCTATTTTCACACTCGCATCGCCGCAGTGCTGGACTCGAGATACGGCCTCGATTTCTACCGTTGGTCGGCGTGAAATTTTGCACTCCTAAGAAATCTGATCGAAACTTTTCAAGATCGACGGCCTGAGATCGATCGTTTCTGTAATCGGTTTCAGACCTGATTGCAGCGTTCTAGCGAACGATTCGGAACGATACGGCAGGCTGAGTAAACAGCTCGGTAATTCACGTAAAAAACAAAAAAAAAGGAAAAAGAAACAATATCTAGAGAAGCTTTTTTCGACTGATCGCGAGACTAATTGACTGCGTTGTGAAGTGTGAAGTCAGGGTGAGAACCGTTGCGATGTTGAAAGCATTACAATCTAATCAATTGATTCGCGGCTGGAGTCGTCGACTCGCTTAGCATGCCATTCTCTCGTCAGTTCAGAGTCGTAGTATCACCATTCGCGACGACTCCTCGAATACGCGGTGCGCAGGTTGCGAGCCTTGGTAAGAAAATGAAAAAGAAAAAAAAAAAGAAAAAACTGGAAGAGCAGATAAACGAGCTCATTGCGAACGGCGCAGCAGCGGAGCGTCGGTAGAACACGCGACATGGGGAACACCTCGGTAGCTTATTATTTAGTCACCTAATGCTCGCGATGGTATCTCGAACTCGGGCTGTCACTGCCCAACCAGCCATTTGCCAGTCATTTCATTAGGCCCTCGTTTTTATTTTCCATTAATAGAACGGGCACCGTCGCTGCCTCCAATTTTCGGCAAACCTCCCCGCCGCGTTGCACGGTCCCACGTTCTCCTACGTGCGCACAGGTACACGCGTTACTGTTTACGTTCGGATAACATCTATGCTCGTTTCCCGGTTAACTTTGCGCCCCCTCGTTCGACGCGAACCGCGCCCCTCCGCTCTTCGTTCCTTTCTTACTTCCTCGTGCTCGCAATTACGCAGCGATTCGATTCACCCGGAATTCTGACAATTATCGAGGACCGGCGCCCCTCGGTCGCGCGGGGCCAAAGATCAGGATGATTCCTGGTAGCCGCGGAAGGGAGCCGAGATCCAAGTAACGAGGCTGACTCCTCTTTTCACCCGACTCCGGCTGCCCGCAGATCGTCTTATCTCGGCCGCTGCCTCTTTTTATTCACAGCTCTCTCGCCGCGGCGACTCCGCCACGCATAATGAGGGATTCGTGTCGCTCACGCTGGCCGAGGCCTTTGCTTTGTCTCCGCCTTTCCCTTTCCTCGTTCCGCCTCACCATCTACGATTTTTCATATCACGAAACTTTGATCCACCCCTGCATAGGCGCGAGAATAAACTTCGAACGAGTTTTCTCAGCTTTTACGGCGAGCCGAGGGGCGAACTCTTCAAAGCTCACCCCGATCGGGGATCGAGACAGGTGTTTAACGCCGTTGGAAACTTTCGGAAAGAATCGGCGGCACGGGTCGGGGTGATAAAATATCCTTCGGTTGAAGGAGTGGGTGGGGTTAGTAAACAGCGGATCGGAAACCCCGGGCTTCATTATAGGCTGTTGAAATCTATTTACACTATCGGATACTCGTCGATCACGCGATCTGTCGATCGATGAGGTGAATTAATATGCTAATGACGCATAACGAGCTATAAAATATTCTCCGCGCTTTCGGGTTAACCGATGTTAATCACGCCTCTGTATCTAGCCGTGAGTTATGACACCTCTTCTTGTGACTTGGGTTGCATTTTTCCCGAAGCTGAGAGCCCAGGTGTTTCATTCCTGACGTTCGAAATCACCGCGAATCCAACAGTTTGACGCAGAAGGCTTAGGAGAGATGAGACACGGTACGGGTTTTAAAAATCGTGGTGAAAAACACTTTCACCAAGGGACAAGATCGATTAAACCGGTCACGTGATGTATGCCAGTAATTACGCTCTACGACGAGCCGCAAATCTATTTTGTTGCGCCGTATATCATACCGCTAAATTCTCGTATTCCCGTTCGACGTTCATTCATTTTCAATCGCGGCTATAAAGCAGGAGCGATAAATTGGCACGTCTTAATTACCGCGTCTCGAAACTGATTGAAGATCGTAAGGAATTTTATTTATACATGGATTCGTAACCGAGCAGCGGTAGAGAAATATCTCAATTACAGGTACATCGTGGATCAGCGCCGGCTCTTACAGCAGTTTAATTTACAACTTTCCATCCATGCGGCCGATCCATGCATACGTTGGTTTACGCGCGGTCTAATACGCTCACGCATAGGCGAGACCTATCGAGAAATTGAATTTTAATAGGACCAATAAAAAGATAAGCGCGGACAGATGTGACGCGAGGCGCCTCGCGCGCAGCTCCGGGCTTGAATTATTTGGATTAAAGAATATCATCGCCACATGCTCGTAGTATGTCACTTACACGTACGCAGCAACGGACGACGGAGCAGAGGGTATCTGAATGACCAAAGCGACAGTTGTATCAGTCACATTAACTAGTGACCCGCGGCCACTTGTCAATCCCAGTAATGACAAACTGCCAGTTAAACTAAAGAGTCCCTGCAGCTCTCAGTCAGCCATACGATCACGCCTATACGTGCAGCAATGACTAATGAGCAATGCGATGAGTAACGAATATAATGTAAACCAACACGCACTCGTGTCGTAAACTATACCGCCATTCACCCCGCCGCGCGAACAACCCCCGTCAATGTCGCCTTCCCTCGAAATCTCAATTCCCATTAAACATTCGCCGCTTTTTTTTTTTTGTTTTTATCCATTATACCTAACCTGATTACACCGATTGCCGCACTATTTCATGTTGCACGTTGTCAGGTTGACGATAGTTTTGTGGAAGCTCTGGGGATTTCAAAACCTTTTAGTCGACATCGGGGGTAAAGTTGGTAAGGTCAGTTCCCAAAGAAATATAGTCACCTTTGTCGCACCTGTAGATGTATTTTTAATTGAGCTTTATGGCTTTGAGAAGAATACACCGACGATTGGATTCTGGTGATGTTTGAGAACGCATGCGGAACCATGCGGCCCATTGTTAATACGAACACTTTACAGAGTTCAAACTGTCTTATTGGCCATTGGTTTAATTAGATTTCTGAAAACACTTTGGACTATGTTCGAAATTTATACATCAGTCTTCGATAAAAAACGGAATCCTAAATCTCCACAGTGACCGTTATTAGAACGAAATTGCCATAACGAGAGCTGAACGTCCAGTAGAAGACGTTGGATAATACGTTCTGTTATGAAATCTTGTGGTCACTGGATGACGGATCCCGGTAGTAACAAATCATTCGAGCGCGTGAACGTTGAGATTAAGATCGACCAGACATACGGGTACAAATCACCTCGGGTCACAAAGCGAGAAAATGAGTTTCGAGCAGCGTTGACATTAACATACAATGCGGCACAGTGTCGGATGGTGGAGGTTCCATGCAGTAAGTCTGGGAAGGATGATACGTTGGCGAAAAGGTTCGATTCGAGAGAAGGATCGCGTGTGAAACAGTGCGAATTGTCGGTGATTTATCTCGCGAGGAGAAAATTGGACTGCGCAGCGGGTTGAGAACCACTGGCTGACAGCTGTTTCAAGCCCATCCGATAACCTAAACTTGACTTGGCGGCGCCCCGCGTGCGGTTAGTTTGCATATGTGCGCGCATAGACGTACACATATATGTGTACTATACGGATTCGTCGAGCGGTGTTTATAATTTTTAACCGTCTATGCGTAAATAACGCGGGCGCAGGTCGGCGCATCCTCTTTGATTGTCTTCTTGGAAGCGAGGAGATTTTTCCCGGCCATGAGATAAACGGGTGAATTGCTTTCAAGTCCGTTGATCTTGGAATTGGAATGATGCTGACGCTACTGCTGCTGCTGCTGCCGTTGTTAAAAGTGCGTGGAAAGTGTTAATCACCCCTGATACATCGATCTGCGATAATTAAAGAGTACAACACGTTTTAGAGGAGATAAATCTCCGTTAGAGAACTCCGCGTATTGGTACGCTATCGTAAATTCTCTCCACGCATTACCATCTCGTGCACTCATCTACACCCATATGGGTACATGTAGGTATAATACGTACGCTTGAGCGCAACCCACGCCTTGACTGTTATCGGATTCCCATCACGAATTCATTCATCTCTCGGTTAATTAATTTATCGGTTATATCAATCCAGTTCCTCGTTATAACCTCCAGCCAGCGATCACCACCTTTCGTATTCCTCATTCTCAGAACAATTTCAACGCTGTGGTTAAGCTCATTTCTCGGTCAAAGGAAAACAAATAGTGCGCACAAATACCTACTAGTGGCGAGTAGAAGCAGTAGCAGAAATCAAATTCAGTAGAGTCCGAAAGCAGAGACTCGCGTACATTCTTGTTGAGGTTAACACGAACTCGTGACGCAGACTGTGATCATTTTTTATTTTTTTTTTTCCCCAACAAAGTACTCAAGGTACACGTTGAATCGAATCGTACGACAGCGAAATCAAGGCGCACCGCGTCCGTCGGAGATGCAAAAAGCCGATAGAAACCGCGCTTGCGGAGTAGGTTTTAACAGTACGCTGGATCTTGAGGGGGGCAAAACGACTTCACAGTTGTAACGTGCAGCCTCGTTACCAGTGCGTCCTGAGGAGCAATCAAAGAACGTACGGTGCCCGGTTAAGAGCATGCGGAAGACTCGCTGAGCGAAAGAAGACATGTTTTGCTCGTTGTACCATCTGTCGATGTGCTCGTCCAAGCAGCAACCTCGTCAATATACGGTTCATGAATATGCATGGGAGGACGGACTGCTGATCTTATCCCCGAGCATCCGTCCTCCGGTACCTTATTAAATTTGTTGACCCTTTTTTTTTTATTCGTGGAGAGGAAAGTCCGAGAAAATCTTTCAGGCTCGAAATCGATGGTGACAGCCACTCGCCTTTTGACAGACAGTCTCTGACCCGGCCGTAAATTCTATATTATCGGGATAACGAGCCGGCTACAAAGTGGCGGAATCGGTCCGACGAAGCGCGCAGAGGAAATCCGGCGCGTAGCTCCGATCTCCTTATCGTCTGGGGCAAAGGTGGTTACAGTTTTTACGATATGTTGCGTCTGTCGTGTGACCGTGGGAGGCGAGTTTTGGTCGTGCGGGGTTGAGGCAGGTCAGCGACTCGGGCGAAGAGATTAAACGTGCTCGTCAATCGTTGCTCCGCCGCATATGACGCTCTTCGCTCGAGCCCAAATTTTTTACACTCCCTCCGGCGTAATCTGCGATGGGAAATCGAGATGACGTCGGGTGGTTAGCGGCGCGAGGAGAACGGAAGCGTCAGATACTGAGAGAGAAATAGGGGGCAGGGAGCGGAGTAGAATTAGCTAATGGCGCGCGATGAATCCGTAATGGGTTTGCGCTGTTCACGGGCCGCGTTGGGATTTCAACGACTGGGTCCACGCCGCTCTGCGTCCCCGTTCCTGCCCCCCTTCCGCGGCCCCCTCGCGCCGGAACGCAGCAGAAAAGACGAGGTAAGACGCGGCGTCGGGGTGTGTAATACCCCAAGGAATGCGTAGATGGGAGTATAGATAAACCGAGGGGTAGAAATATGTGGGTACCTTCCTCTCCACGGCGGCGGCGGCGGCGGCGGCGGCAAAGGGGTGCCGAGATCGGCGTCGCGCCCTCTGAGGGAGGGTCGCGGAGCTCGAGTGGCGCGAACTGTGAACGGTGAATCGGTGCGGAAAAGCCAAAAGACTTGGAACTTTACTTCCATCCTCGGTGCAGGCGGGAGTTAATGGAAACGTAATCTTGAGATTACTCGGGAACGTTTCTGTCCCGCTTTTTCCCTGCAGGAGACGACGCCACGTCGTGTTCGGAGCGAGAACGAGAAAGAGAGGGAAAGAAAGCATCTCTCTTTGAAGGTTAAACACGGCGTTGGCTTCTCTCCAGCCTTTGTGTGTTATTTCGTTCGCATCATTCCGTCATAATTCTGCAAATTCGCGAAGGTAAATCTGCCTTTATTCCCTGCTATATTTTTGTCCCCCTCATTCAGCCCTGCCTTCTTTCTCCGTCTCTCGTTTTCCATCCACTTCCCCCGACTCAAAGTTCGAGAATAAAATTGAGCGAAACGACGCCGATGCCGGTAGTCTGTAGGGTGTCGGCGGTGTTGCGATGGAGGGAGGATATGCAGTCGTCCGGAATAAACGAGGAGACCCGAAGTTGTCGGTCGAAGTTCAGCTCGGGGGCTTGGAATGAGTTTGCGTCCCGGTGTTGATGAAACTTTGCCGTGACGAGCGAGCGAGCGAGCGAGCGAACGAACGAACACCGTCTCCTCTCTCACTCTCTCTTTCTCTCTTTCTCTCTCTGCTCAACTTTGAGCCCCAGGTCGCCGAGCAAGCCGTGTCACGCATCCTGCAGCGCCACCCCGAAGAGCGCGGAGCACTTCTCTCCGTCTCCCTCGAGCCGGGCAAAATGTGAAAAAGCGCATTCCCCGATTTCCGCACGAGCCGGGCATCTTCTTTCGCTCATCACAGCGGCGCAGAACTGAAGTTGTGCAGTTTAACTGCGGACGGTCCTTCGGCGCAATAAAACTCCAAGGTAATTGACGTGGGTCGGTGTCATGGCGCAGGTTGCAGAGGGCAGGCAAAGACCACACAGGAACGGACGTCAAGTGCCGAGGGATAAAAGACACATCACCTAGCAAGTTGCGGTAATACGGATCTCCGCGGGCCGCGCTTTACGTACATGAAAACGACAAGGGGGGAATATTTTTGCGTGCCACTCGCTCTCTCTCTCTCTCTCTCTCTCTCTCTCTCTATATCTATCTCTATCTCTCTCCTATACGGGCTAAATATAGACCGTGACTCAGGAGACGACGACGAGACGTTCGTACGTCGAGAGAGCCTGGTGCACAAAAATACGCGTTCTTCGTCGCGTATACGAGACCAAGAAGCTTACGCTTCGGCGACGGCGTCGCACTGAGGGCCCCTTGACCGAAAGACGCTGCGGATTACACGCGACCGTGTAATTCCCCCCCCCCCCCCCCCCCCCCCCCTCCCGCAACCTCGACGAGGGTCGCCGACTTTGAAACAGCGTCAAATGACCGATCGACGGAATCTCGAGTCATCAGCCGCGGCCTAGATTGTAATTCCAGTGGCAAAAATTTTCCGGTATTATCAGAAGGAACCTGAAACGTGGGTTAGACGGTTTGTCCAAGAGCTCGAGGGCACGAAGGAGAAATACGGTCGTGTTTTTCCTGCGTCTTAAAAAAATTTTTTTTTCCCTCCCCGTTTCTTCTTCCTCTCTTTTCGTTACGTTTTACTTCTGAACGGGCTTCATTCTTGGTTTACAAGCATGTGGTCTACAAAGAGGTTACCACGTTGTTAAAATAACCGCAGCCAACCTAACGCGTGCAGCGTGCACGTGTAGAGGAGTCCCACAACGGGCACATACGCAACTTCGGGAGGCCGAAAACGAACCGGGATTTTCAAGCCCAGCCTGGCATCATGCGCCGAGACAGGCGGCCTGCATCTTTATACTTTGTGGCATTGCGAGAGTGGTGGTCAACCAGACCTTCGAGTAGCACCACTCCACTCTCATCTCGTATTCCGTGCTTGAATGTTGCATACGTTGGGGCACAACCGTCTGTTTCACATGCAATCGCGAACTTCGAACGAGCGTTCAATCCTCCAAAACTGCGAAAAGTTGGGCTGAAGTTCAGCCGTGAAAGTCTTGTGATCCAAGGATCCTCCGAATGAGCATCCCCGACGGGACATCATCACTGTTATAGTCGTTGGAAAGAAGCTTTTCGGAAAACCGCCAAGTACGCCGTAAAATTTGAATTGCGGCGCGGTCGCTCGTTCCGTTTGACATGTGACTGCCAAGAGGGAGTAGCAGGTTGACACCGCGTCTCGGTTTCGCAGAGTTTCATATAGGCGTGGTGCAGAGCCGTGACGCGTTGTCCCGTTAGTCCCGAGTTAACACTTACACTGCGAAACGTTTCTCCCTTCGTCTCTCTCCCCCAACCTCTCTTTCTCTCTCTCTTTCTTTACGGGTATCAAAATTCCGGGCAATTAGGAATTACGTACACGCACGCGGACGTTTTTAATATTGCCCCGCGTATATCGACGGACAGGAATCCCGGGCGAGAAAATTGACCAATTAGACCTATGCATGCACGGCAGGTCGCGTAAGCCAAGTTTGCGCGATAAAGCGACATACTGCTCGCGCACCTAGCCACGCTGGTTTCCTGCTCCAGCAGCGGGGCCCTCCTCGAGCCGTGGGCCTGATTTTTAACTCGGCCTAATTGTCATCGAGACGAGGAAGACGAGGACGGAGAAAAAGGAGGAGTCGGTCGACCCTTTCCATCACCTCGTGTATCGCCTTCATTACGCCTCATTCAGTGGGCGACCAGGCCTTCCTCAACGCGTGGACTCCTTTGTCAGCGTCGAGGCTACCTGGCCAGTCGTGGACTCGAACTGGACGGTAGTGCCGGAGGTTGGAAGGCATTGCTACAATGCTCGTAATTACACCGAATGTGGGTAAGTAAGAGTCCGCTTCATAACGGACGTGGCTGTACGGAGATTTTCGAGCGATTCGCCCCGCGATCAGCGATGGTGAAAGGGGGGAAAAGTGACCGTGGAAAAGGGGCTTGTGGAGTTAATTTATATCGGAGCTTGCAGTCAATATCTGCAGGGAGAGGAGAAGGTGGGGGGAGGGGCCTATCGATTACGCAAAAGTTATTACACGGCGAAGGAGTTGGGGTGGGATCTCGACCCGAGCATGTCCTCGTAACGGAGGTGACTTTGGCAGAGCTCGCGGAGTGCGCCTCTCGAGAGAAAGCGATGGCCGGAGGGGGGGAGGGGGATGAAATGGCTCTAAATTCGGTAATAATGAAACCCAGCGATGTGTATGATTGAAAACGTGGGGACGACGCCGAATAGCTAACCGAATACTAGGGGCGCTCGGCGCCGTGACGCTCGAAGCATACTATTACGCGCTGTTAGGCGATTTCAAATCTTCGCTCAGAATTTACTCTTTTATTCCTCGCACTCGGTACGCGTCTGCGTTTCTGTTTACACCGAAAAGACCGTCGGTGGGATGCGCGATGCGTCCGTCGTCCGTAATAACCGGATCGAGAGAACTCGGTTGAGAATTTCAATGCGCGAGTTGAACGGAAACGGTAAAGACGCGATCCTTTGATCGTTCGGACAAAGTGTCGCTGGTTCGGTTGTTCGCGTTCAACTTTGCGCGGCTGCGATGAATACGGGAGCGGCTCAGCATCCGTTAATTGTTTGCCCCTTACGTCGTTCAAAGTCAGTCCGCTCTTCACGGGACGTGATAATTGTTGGAATAAGGTCACTTGGCTCCCCCGGGCCTCCCAGGTAAGCCACCATTTTATCGTCGGTCTGGCGTTGTTGTCGGTAGGTACTGGAGGAAAGCTCGTATTATCCAATAGAGCCTTCCTCGCGCACCGGCCGCCGAGTGATAGATCATTCGGCGTGACATCCAGTGCGCAATGTCTCGTCTAGGTACGAACCAACAATGAACCAATATATTTATTTATAGGCGGATTACCGGTAATCCGTTCATCGCTCAAAATATACCGATCCATTACAGCAATGATGGGCACTCGTGTCTTCGAAGGTACGTACACGGACCGTGCGTGTTCCGGATCAGACTTACTTTCGGGCCCTCGTTGGCATTTTTTGGGCTCCGAGATAAGTGCAACGGCCTGGCCTACTTATCGTTCTTGGCTTCAAGCGTTGACGCTGCGACGACACTTTCCTCCCCTGCTAGATCTTTCTCGTCTCGTTATCCGTATCTAGACCTAATATCTACCGCGGCACAGTCATTATCAACTCCTATGCAGAATCGAAGAAGAAGTTTTACCCGATCGTCCCCCCCCCCCCAACAAAAAGGCTCGGCTAGTTATTGATGAGGTGTCAAAGCCCTGCGATCGAGATTTATGGCAATCGTTGATAAACACTTTGTTTGATATCGTTTTCGAAATTTCCGCTCGTTGTCTATAAACAATTAAACCGAGAACTTTTTGCGCCCCGTTTCAACGGGAGAATAATATTTTTTCCTCAAGGTTGCCTCGCCTCGATGCCATTTCCCCTGACTTTTTACACGCGGTGTACCAATCCGTCACACGCGTACGGTACGATCTCCGCCCTGCCGGAGTTTGGACGAAATCTGCAATACAATCAAACGGCGGCATCACGTATTGCGATGGGGAATGAAAAGAGAACGGGACCAGTATCGCCCTGTTGCCGATGGTTCATTCGCTGCACGCATCAGCGCGCTCTTTAAAACGACCTGTTTTTTTTTGTCCTTTCTTTCATTCTTTCGCTCTTTTCCTTTACTTTTTATATATATATATATATATATATATATATATATATATATATATATATATCGGCGATGAATAGATGAATGGGGTTGAAGAGAGACAACTGGGGGGACGCAACTGCAGCGCAGCGTTGTGCTCTTGCATTGTGTCATTTCTGCATTCATCCCTGATTTTGCGGTCGGCTTGCGTAGCAAATATACAAAACGCCGAGTCCCTCCTGCGGAACCCCGACGTATCTCGAGGGGTTGAGAAAAAAAGGAAGAAAATAGGAAGAAAAAAGAAACAAACGAACCCGTCGAAAACTACAACGCCGAATCGTTCTGTGCCGCAGTACTTTCAACCCTCCGCCGCGCCTCGACACTGCGTGAGAATTTCGTATCTGTTGCTTCGGGTAATAACATCGCCTCGGTTTTACGACGAAAGAAGGATTCTCGTGAGCTTGTAAAATCACTGACGAGAAAAACTTTGTTCCGCTGAAATTACCCCCTCTGCACGATCTGCTCCCGCGTTAACAAATCTATTTTTATTTTGTGTTTCAGGTGAGTTTGACAAATACAACAGCCCTCACCAGCATCGCATTGACTTCAGTAATCGTAAGTGGGAAAACTAGTGATTTATACCTCATGCATGTAGCGCGAAGGGCGGCTGCGTGCAGCGCACGAGATTATTCGACATTGCAGGTCGCGATGGCGGGAAGAGGGGTCGTGGGTAAATAAAAAGATCGCTGACAATGAGCACCGAGGAGACCCCACTCGTAACAATGACAGACAGACACACTGCCGAGGCATACGGAGTACCGTTTACTTAGTTACGAATAATGCAATCATATATATTCCCCCGAGTGTTATCCGTTAAGTGCAGAGCACCGGAGCCTTTCGCATCAATGACACTGTTTGTTGTCGCGTCAAACGAGGCGATCTTCAAGTGGATTTCGGCTGGTTAACCACGTTGTGAAAACAAACTGCAGGGAGGAAGCGCCGCGTTCCGTCGCAGGATCACGGGATCCTCGAACGCGGGCCGGAGGCCCGACCGCCAAACTGCATGCGATGATCGGTGCTCCAGGGGCCGGGAGTATCTCGTTCAATCAGCGGGGCCTGATTGGGACCATTGAACGATTTGAGGGCCTGCATGGGCGGCTGGTGGGTGCGTCTGTTGGCTCGGTTGACTACAAAAAGTTCCGAGATAGGTTGGAATTTCTGTTGCTTTCGGATTCGGTCGAGCCTGGTTGTCCAGATTCTCTCGCGTCTCCCCTCGCCGCGGCACTTTCAACCAGATAAGTGCACCAGTCGCTTCTTTCGACGAAATTTTCTACACCGTAGGTGGACGCTCGGTGTATATACGTACGACTACCTGCGCGTGTGTAAGCTTTCTCACGGTGAAACGGCCGGCTCGGTTCTCCGCTCCGAATCGTACGACGCCGACGTCATGCATACATACCAAAGTATCCTGCACACCGAGGTATTTTCAACTAGTTTTGAAAGCAAGCGGAACGTGAAAGAGTCCATGCAGCGAAATATCAACATTCCGCGAAGCCTGCAGTCGTGCAGCAAGCTTGTTGCTGCAGTCTTGACCGAGATCCGCTGTATTTATGTACACTGTGAGACCGTTTTAGTACGACTATAATCCCTGAAAAGTTGACGGGTGTATGAGAAACACCGAGGTGTTTCATTACCGTCTGGTGGTGAGATCAAATTTTCTCATCCATTAAAACGGCATCTACGTTACGCGTATACACATATATGTATAATTACGTGGAAAAATCGGGGAATTTCTCGTTCAAACCTCTAGTCGCCGCTTACTTTGGCTCGCGGTCGAGATATTTCCCGCAACTCGAACGGTTGCGGACGTAACGATATAGATACGTGGGCGTTCAACATGCACAGGGAGACGCGGAAATCCGGTTGAGAATTAGATTTTTGTACTCGCGGTACCTCTTTAACTCGATTTTCCCCACTCGCGCGCTCTCTGGCCCCATTGAACAAGAACCCCGGGCTGGTTCGGCGGGGCGATAAGAATGAAATACCCTGGCACAATGAAGGTGTCGTTGCAGGAAATTATACAGCAGTTAGAAGAGCCTTCTCGCTCTGAGCAATTGTCTCTTAGCTGGAGCCATTGTCTCATACCCTACCCGGAGGGCCCAGAGAACCGCTTGTCTGACACGGCGGCGCACAATGAGAGATCTAATCGTGGGTGAAGTACTTAATATCTTAAGGTGGTCGGGTTGTAGTTGCCGGGACCGAGGAAACGGGAGCGCGACGCCGGTGGTTTCGACGTCCCCGTCCTCGTTGTCACCAACGCCATCCTTCCATCTGATAAGGAGACGCGCCTGCTCCTCGCTTGACAGACGCCCTTCACCCCCCGCGATACCCCAAGACGTCAAAATATTAGTCAACGTCTGGCATATTACGCACACCCAATTTGCGGCCCCTCGCCGCCCGGAGGAATCCTCGAAACTCCCCCTCACGCAGTCTGGCTCAAAGATCGCGACAATTTCACACCGAATGATACGAAATATCTGAGAGAAGGGATTCTTTCGCGTAGGTATCTCGATCTGCCGACCTTCCGGAAAGGTTGCGAGCAGGGCGAACCTGGATACGAAGTAAAGTCACACGCGTCGTTCGCTCGATACCGAGTTCGCCGTTCTCCGTTGGACCTTCTCGGCACGTAGCTTCGAGCAGAACTCGGTGTGGGTGAGATTTGACGCTGCACCTGCCGCAGCTCGGTAAATGGATCCTTTGTCTTCGGTTTGGCTGGCCTTTAGAAAGGAGCCGACAGTCGTCTGCGGAGGAGTGCTCTGTACTCGAATCGAAACGGTATAATAACGCGAGGACGCTGCGTATTCCTGGATGATGAATCGACAGAAAACTCATGCAGCGTCTGCTCGTGTGTCTGAAACTGATGAACTCCTCGCTGGCAAGGAAACTTGGATAGTAAAAAGAATTCAAGATTCGCGAAAGGGTCTCTCGCGCGCGGGTTTCGGGGTCGGGATGAAATGGAACGGCTGTTTCGGGAGCATAACTATTTGTACCGCAGTATCATAATCGTAACGTCAGCTCGCGGAGCTGTGTTCGTCCCAATATATATGTAAAGAAGAGTCGCGTATGAAAATGGTTTCGGCGCGAGGTTCGGGGATGTAGCCGGGCCCCTTTCGCTCCGGTTCGTCCACCGCTCCGTTTGTCGACCGTGTATGCAAAGTTCACTTGGCTTCTCTTTCGCCGAGCGATATTTGCAATTCAACGCGTATCTCCCGCGAAAGATCCTGCCGCGCGAGGAGCGTGTGAGAGCGATGCGTATGAGGGCGTCGAGAAGAGGGGGGGGGAGGAATATAATGAATAATAATCAGGCGTAATGCGGCCCCCCGCAGTCCGCGGTTCGAAAAGTCCGTTCCATTACGTGTCAAATATCAGGGGCAGGGCCACTTTATAATTTTTACCTACTTATTTTTTTCCCCCCTCTCATTCTCGACTCCATCTCTCTCTGTTTTTTTTTTTAATATTCGCACCGAAGGTGGTCTCGAGACACCCTGCACCGCGAGGTATGAAATTGAAGCTTAAATATTGTATGGAGTGGATGATGCGGGATCACCGTGACGCCTCGAGTTGTGCGGCGAGGAGGCCGGGGGTGCAAGCTCGCGTGCATCTCAAGTATAAACCATCGTTACCCGGGAGGTGGAGGCGGCGGAAAGAAAGGCCATATTGCCATTTCGCGAGATCATTCCCTCTTACAATGCAATCTTAACTTTATTAACTGCTTTGCAGGGGATCAAACCCGCTCCGGGGGTTCGTTTTGCCTTTCGACCCCATTTCGCGATTCCGCGAGAGTCGAATGCAGATCTTGCGCAACCTGGCTGTTCCTCATTTTCATTCGCCGGATCGCTCCTTATATGCGGCGAGGTGTAATCCGTACACACACGCACTCCGGCACGCTGCAGCGCCAGAAACGAGAGTCGAGAAAGCTCGGTGCGCCCACGCTTTCTTTTCAGAACCAAAGACATCGCATTTCTTATTTTTTCTTTTCTTCTTCTCTTTCCTTTTTCCTCTTTCTCCTCGCTCTCCCGCTTCAGCTCTCTTTAGGAATTCATTGGGTTTGTTTACACAGATGCCACGAAGTAATTTCTTTATTTTCCTCTCGTGGGAGAGGGTCTTCGCCGTCCTTGTTCCTCGCCCTCCGCCGCCCTTCTCTCGGCACGGTCTTCTCTATCCTTCGGCATTTCTCGCACTGCCATTTGTTTTTATCAGCGAGTCCCCGCGGGGATGGGGAGCCGACGCTGCTGTCGCATCAGGGCTTTTCCACAAGCCTTCCCATCCGATCCTTGGGGAAGCTGCGATCGCGAGGGAAGACACGCTGCGTGCTCGCTAAAGGCGGAGAGAAATGAAAAAAAAAAAAATACCGTGAAAGGTAGAGAAAAAAAATACCTATATATATATATATGTATTAGAGCCAACTTGTCTACCTGTACGAAACACCCTGAAGTCGAGGCACGCGCACCCCCGCATTTCACATTTATTATTTACTCCACTCTGCTTGCACCTCTCTTAGAGTAAAGAGTTTTTTCTCCGCCTCCGTGATCTGCGCACCTAAAACACAGCTGAGTTCACTGTTCAATTTTCAACGTTTGTACAAAAAAGTTTGAGTGTAGTGAGTAGCCTGAAAAGAAAAAATAAAATTTGTACAGTATACACGACTGATCAAATTTTTTGAAATTAATTACCAGGCAGGTATCTCAAAGCTTCTGGGTCTCGAAGAAGAGTTTTAATTTAAAAATGAGAACAAAATCCGCGATTGTCATTCCGCACTCCTTGATACATCTGCATGCGGAAGAAAGTTTGGAAAAGGAGCCACCAATCCCTTGGCATTTCGATTCGGCTCTGCAGACAATAAGGTTCGCCAAAGGCATATCACCTTCGCAACGAGCTCGGAAGTGTGAAACCGTGTTCAAACGCGAAGCCGCAAGGAAGGGAGGAGTAAAATCCCTCGTCTTGCAGGGTCGATGTAACTTGATTTTCACTTTCATGCAGCACGAGCGCATTCCGCGGAGCGTCTGAAGACGGGAGCTTCCACCCATCTTTCCGCCTACCCTTGCCGTTAACGATCTCCACCTCCGTCCAACCTGCGCGTGAATAGTGTCGTGTCATTCCTGGTTGACCGGACGCTCGGTGGGCGATGAGAGTGACTTCGGACCCGCGGGAGTCGAAGGAGGATGACCGAGTAAGAAGACCGGGCGCGGTGGAAACGCCGGCATCTACGACGTTGGTAATGAGGCGGGCGGGCGGCGCCCTCGTCGCATCGCGTGCGAACCTTTGTTTCGAGGATTCTGGTTGCGTGTCAGCTGACCACGTGGTGACTCCCTTTAATTTCGAGGAAGACGGACACGCACATCTGCGGCCGCCGCCGTTTCTCCCCGTTCTGCAGTCCGACGTTCGCCACAAAACGCGGACCCAGGACCGCCCTGGAACAACCTTTACGACGTGTTATAATTATAGGCTTTCTCTCTCTCTCTCTCTTGCTCTCTCTCTCATTCTCTCTCTCTCTCTCTCTCTCCTTCTCTCGCTCGACCTCCGAACGCGACGCCTGTCTACCAACGCGAAATGAACGATGATCATCTCCTCTCCGACACCCATCGACATCGACTAATCGATCAATCGACTTCTAGCTCTTATCTCGCAACCATTGGTTCATCGTACGCATACTCGTATGTCTACATGGCCCTTGCAATTGCCTCACCTTCCATCCAACGCCAACGTCGGATTAAACTCGAAAGGATAGATTCAAATCACTTCGGGCAACGGTAACTGCTTTTCTAAGCACGATTCGACTTGGCCGCTTATTTCTCGCCTGTGTCCACTCCGTGATTGGTCTCTTTTTTTAGCGGTGTAAAATATTCCGAGAAGCATCTTGATATTGGATGACTCTTAAATTCTTCCACATATTATACATGCGGTACGATGTACGTTTGTGATATATCTTCTTCCGGGTAACCTCAAAGTCATACTTCGGTATGAAAAATTTCACAACCCTGAGCCAGAGTTCCGAGTTAGGAACCGGAATTACATTCACACTCTTCCCTCACCGTGCCCCTAAATTTGACAACTGGGAATTAAAGCTCGGAATTTCGTCTCTCCTGAACCTGGAGACCTGGAGAAAAGCGTTTCTGGTCTAATACGAAGGCAGGGAGCGCTCAGGTCCATTAAGAAGCCCCGAGGGCGCGGAGAGAGAGAGAGAGCTAAAGCAAGAGGGAAATATGGCCCGAGCGAGAAAGGAGAGACCGAGGGCGGCTCTCTATCTACGAAAGTGTCACCGGTGATGAATAGTTCGCATGAACAAAAAGAATGCCAACCGCCTCTGACCCAACCAACTCGAGCATTCGGGCCCCGCGCCCCCGTTCTCCGCCCTCGTCCAGGAGCCGCACCGCGAGGCGTCACCCCTCGACTCCGCTAAGACGATACCATCTTAATTAAAAGTTGCCAATTCATTTCGCGAGGCATTTCCACCCCGTGAACCTGCAGGAACACTCCCGAGTAACGGGGAGGATACGGTTATTCTTTTGTTTTACAAAACCTCTCCGCAGGGGAGCGAGAGAAGCGGAATAGAAAAGAAAAATCCAAAAATAAAAAAACGAAGAACCGGAGGAAGGAAGAAGGGAGAAAAGCGCGCAGATAATAAGAGCGTCGTCTGAGATGAAATTAAATAGAAGTCGACGGTGGTTCGCGTCGTTTGCGTCACCCACTTCCGCGGCCGGGGTCTGGAAGGTACTTTTAATTTATCGCTTCGAGCAGCCAGCCGCCGTTCCTCGGAGACGAGGGGCTGCCGTACGGACGAAGGACCGCCGTCTCCCGAGATGTCGAAGGATAAAATACGCGGTGCGGTACGTTTCGCATCTCGAATGGAGCCCGGGTATAATAAGCAGGGTTGGTCTTTCAGTGGTGCCGGCCGGTGAAACTTGCTGCAGCGTACCCGGCGTATATATTAGCAGTAGACAGCCTCAAATTGCTTCATTAGCCTGGAGATATTTTATACAAATTGGAAGAGTAAATTACGCCCAGGAACGGGTGAAAAATTCATAATTAGAATAGGTAACAGTACGCTGCCGTAAGAGGAGGAATCGTGACGCGGGCGAAGGGGGCGAGCAGAGCTATTTCTTAATTATTCACGGTTATCGTCCGAACCTCCGTCAGGACTAGGAACTTGGACCACCGATTATTCGCACGGCAACCGCACGGCAACCGCGAAAAATCGCGCACCTTCCCCTTTGTGCTATAACGTGTATGTATGTATATACGGTACATTCGCGGTGCAGCAGCAGCAGCAGCAGCAAAGTGTTCAGTTTCGTCAAAGGAGTAATTAGTATTCAGTGGCACATACGCGTTAACGTTGAACGTATCATTTGCCTCTTAAACTCGACCACCGGTGTCGGCGCCCGAGCCGCAAGGGCAACACTTCGCTCCTTCCTGCTTCTTATTTACGGCATTATTAACGCCCCGGCCGCGTATGTGCACGCCGCGTTAACGTTCCCGCGGACAATTCGCTCTATAACTCTGTGCTCGCTTTCGGCCTTAGTTGGTCTCGGGTAACCACCGCGCTTGCCTTGCTATCCACGTACCTTCCACACGGAACGAAGGACAAAAAGTAAGGCTGCCGACTGAATTTTTCACGCTTCGAGGTAGGACCAAACGTCCGTGGCAGCTACTGTGTCTACCTACCCACTTCGGTTGAGACCGGCTGTAATGATGAAATCTGCTTACGACACGATCATCGTGTCACCCGGTTCCAGTCGATGAGTAGACGCTTTTTCGATTTTTAGCCCGTGATTGGTCAGAAATACGTTCCAAACATTTCTGACGAGTTTTAAAGACTCTTGAAAGTACTATTTATTCAAGTTCGAAACCAAGAGAGAACAACTAAAGCTTCTGATTGTAATCTTCTTCATATGAAAGATCGATGAGTAGAACGGAGCAGAAGTTACGGGTCGCGTGCCGAGTGCGGTATCCCTACAGGATAATTATCGACGGTTCCTCCGAGCGAGGATCAAAGTCCTCGAATCGACTCGGGTGATGACGGATAAAATTTCGACGATTTTCGTCAGGGATATTCCGCAGCGTGCATCAGGTTGTAGAGGCGAGCCGGCGAGGAGTCTCCTCGTAAAACTGATCCCTGTATAATTTTCAATCGCGGTTGGGTTTGATGGGCGCGTTTTCCTCCCGACTCCTTTAACCCCAGTGCCGAGTAGCGTTCGAGGCGGGTGAGAAAGGATCGAGGAGTTCGAGGGCAGAGATAAGGGCCCGGAACGACGAAGTCACAACGGCCGGTAAAAAGGACGATCTCAACCGGATAAAACTCCGGGTATAGGTACCAACATGCTCCCTCTTCCGGGGGTGTATTCCGCCCCCAGAGTTGAGGGAGGAGACGGCCCCGCGGCGTCTGCGGGGGCCGTAAAAAGACAATAGCGACGTTGGAGCTTCGCGAAGGGTGCGAGAGGCGCTCGGCGGCTCCTCGCCGCTGCTTCTTCGATCACTCGCTCGAACCTCCGGCTTCGCGCCACCCCGACAAAGGCGTCGCCGCCCTTCGCCGATCAATTGAATTTTATAGTAATTTTATGCTTTTTATTAGCAGTATTAAAAGCCCTGCCGCATAGAGTTGCCAGCTATATAAGCAAACTGATTTTACCGCCTCCGTAGCACGCCTCCGGGTTTCGCGGCTTTCGACCCCGCTTCGCACCTTCTTTCACCCCTTTTTTCCAGTATTTATACGCCGACGAGGAAAATCGCTCCTTCATCGCTCCGCGATGAAGACCATTTCATGTTTCTCAGATTATGTCCCCGCGGATGTTTCAAACGTTCTTGACATTTTCGACAGGGTCTAATATTTTTTGCGACATCGTATCTTATTCTCATACGGTTAAAAAAAACTTGGAATTAAGTTTTTCGTAAATACTGTTTGGGGTTAATTAGAATGACCCCCGAGTGTCTCGAAACCCGAGTAAATCGTGCCGGTCATAATTTTTCAATGAAACCGGGAGTTCTCGAGGTTTTTTGCTCCAGTAAACTCTGCCGCTAGAAAGTCACAGGGTTATAGTAGGTTCTTTCATTCAAGCATTACAGGGTTTCTCGAGAAACTCTTATCTACTTTATAAGTCAGTGTTGACTGTCCCCCTCTTCCTCCCCCTCGTGCAACTTTTTGTCGAGCTTGACAAGAACCAAATATTGTAGAATTCCATTTTCACCGTTCACTCAAGTTTTCTCAGCATTCGGTCAACAGAGATAACCATCACCTTTGACATTCTCTTTAATCTGGGAGGAAACAAGCATACCAAACACACCGTGTCTACCGAATATAATTCCCATGCTGAAAAATCGTGAGGAAGCTTAGCCCGTCGTTGCCATCGCCCATTCATCCCCCTTTCGCGGCAGCGGGGGGTCAGGGTGTAAGATTGATGATGAAAAATCCTCGACTTCCTCCGTAGGCGTAGTTTACACGAATCTATCCATGTGTGAGGCGATCCATGCATACGCAACTCGAGGCAAAGAAGAAACGAGCGAGCGCGAACGGATCCGCAGGGGTAGTGAAAACGGGGGTGGAGCTGATCGTAGTCAATGCATTCGCAATTCGCACGGCATGGCGCGGCGTATGCAGATTTCGGGGCTCTCGAGTGTTCGCCGCCGCGTCGCACCGACCGTGGAGTGTCCTAATGTCTATCGGAAATTAAAACAACCCCCGACCCTTGCCGCGGGCCGGAGCGAAGCGCCCTTGCGGTTCACTCGGGCGAGACGCAGGATTGATCGCCTTCAACTCGAGCCTCGTATCCATTGATTTCATTAGCCGATACCTACCGACGCATCGGTTTACAGTTGGCTCGAAGGAGTCACGAACCCTTCGGAAAAGGTGCGGGTGTTGGTACAGCGGGGACGGGGTGCCGCAGTTTGACGCGTTAAATTACACGCGTGCAGCAACGGCCGGGGCGAAGACCCCACCGGAGTACAAGATGCGATACATTAACGAGGGTGGGAACGGGCCGCGTAACGTTATCAGCCCTCGGAGGAGCCTGGGGTGTCTCTCGGGTGAAAAAGGAACAAAAAACGTTAGCCAACGCATTATTCATTCCAGCCAACGACAATTAGATCACGGACAGAGCTCGAGTGATGCGGGTGTGATTTCGCGTATTCGAACGGGGATCGTCTTTCGTCCGTTACAGCTACGTCGCTAAGGTTACTTTTACCCTTGTTAGAACAGCGACAACGTTCTAAAGCTTCGTCGAAATTGAAATTTCTCAGTGAAACTGGTGATGTCGTGTCGCTTATCCTAAACGCCGTGTCATGGCTTTTGGATGAAAAGTCGCACGACCACTCCATCTTTGCCGTGTTAGTTATCCGTTCCGTTTCCACGTATTCCCGTGACCAAGATGGAAGCCGAAGTAGCTCAACTTGCGATAATATTTTTCGGAATCTTTTTTCCGACCGCCATGTTCTGCTCGTGGAAGTGCTCGTAAGGTCTCGCGTAAGGTGGGACTAATTGGCACCTGTAGAAAAACGAGCCGGGATGAGACTCGAGTGCCTCTCGGAGACGTAGAAAAATTCACCGGCATCGTTCGGTAGTAGGAACGGAGGTACGTTATACGCTCGAAACTACAGGTACGTACGGTATTCCTCGCAACGAGTAATTGGCTGTTTCGCTAAGAGTGGACGCGCGGCGGGGTTTTATGCACGAGCGGCATGAATTTCTGCTGCCTGGCTTAGCGAGCTGGTCCGCTCATAGGTGGGCATCTACCGTGCGCCTATTAGGAGAACGGGCAGGTGACTGTGCGAGGCGCGTTGATTGCCTCGTTACCTTCCCGTTTCATAGCTCAAGGCGCAACAAACCCTCGGGCGTGTTTATAATTGCTTTTCCATATGGAAATTCTGCAACCATGCAAACACGGCCATGCTTACGTACGCTCGACGCGTCAAACTCCGTCGCTTCTTGTCGCGGGAATTGCGTATTTTGAGCCGAACCATCTATCTCTAGTTGTCCAATCGCGAGTATTCCCACGGGTCATTCTTTGCGACGCGATGGCTTCCTTTCCCTTGTCGTTCACCACTTCGCCCGGACGGTGCGGCAGGCTCGGCTTTTCACCGGATTCGTGAAACGGGTTCTATTTCACAAATATCTCGAGGCTACGGAGAGGCTGCGGCAAGGCAGTCGGGATCCTCGCCGACTTGCCCACGAGCATTCTTCCCGTCGATGCTCGACGTGCTCGTGTATCGAACCTACCTCCGACGCATTGAATTGTAAATACGATTCCCCCCGCAGGCCGGCAGCGACTCACACTTGAACTCGGCCCGCAGGTATGCGTCGTTTAGCGAGTGTCCGACACTCGGTTACACTCGGGAACTCCGTTGGATTCTGCCATTCGGACGTAGGTACCGTACGGCTTGACGTCTCACTCGGTCCCGCCAACCACTCCTTCGACCCTAATTAAACTTCAATATACGCCGTGCATCCGCTGCGCGCGCAGTTGCACAATGGTATATAAATGGAGGGAGATACCGTTTCGGCAACGAAATCACACAACCCGCGGTGTTTTGCTTTCTGGGTTGAACGGTCTCGAATCTTGCTCAAATAATCCGCACACTTTTTTCTATTTTTGTTTTTTTTTTTTTATTTTGTTCTTACGAGTGGCGTGATTATGATACCATAGAACGTGTTTGAATGTCATTCGGGACGCGAAGGTTGTGTTATTTTTCAAAAGTTCGATCGAATCGCGGCCCCGTTTTGGGAATCGTTACAGCGGGTGTGGACCTTTTTTTTATCACGTCACGCCGGCACGATGGACCGATATAAATCGTTGCGCGTATCGGCGCATATAATACACCGAACTTTCACAATACGACTCGGCTGCAATAATAATTATTGATTAATTGCCGAGGTTAGTTATTAACTCGTTGCCAGAGCGAGCTGCGGGCGCGTCTATTATCGATAAAAATATATCTACGATCGGACTGTCAGCGTTGTTTGCTTGACTATTATCTCGAATATCTCGTCGACCGATAATTATTTTGTTATTATGTAAGCCGAATAGGAGGCACTCGGTCGAAGATCTCCTCTCAAGATTAGCTCGTGGGCTGTGCGCGGGTCTCGCTGCTCGAGCGATCGAGTCTCGAAGACCGGCGTTCGGTTCGTCCGGCGAATAAAACCGGCCAATAAAAATCTCTCTTATCCGCGGAACGATTGCCCACTGCTGCGAGTCCCTTCCCCCTCCCCCACCTTACGAAAACCTGAAAGCGATAAATCGCGGTTATTAGCGAGAGATTACCCGGGTCTGGGTTCAGATTGGCTTCCCACTCCCGTTCCGCGCCGGCTTCCGCTTCCGCCTACCCCAAATCCAAAATCTATACCCCTCGCGGCGCGGGGGCTGAAACTCTCGGCTGGGACTGAAATCACTCGCGGCCAAAGCTCGTACGGGGAGCTCGCCGCTCTCGGATAGAATCTAAGAAGATTCCAACGCGTGCACATTGTTAGGGGAATCAGATTAGCCGCAGAGCCTGATGTATGTGCCGCCGCCTGCATATCCGTACGCCACGCATAGAGCGACAACCGCCTTGCCGTGCCTTTCCACCCCGTAAAGACCACCGACTGTATCGGCGTAATACCTTCGCTCGCATCGTGCGGCCTGGCTGGCTTAAGATCGATCTGACGCTAAGTAAGTCGGCTAGCTAACAATAAGCGCCGCGGTAAGTAACTGCTAAGTAAGGCAACGCTACGGTCGCTTTTTCATCTTTCATATCGCGCTCAGGGTGTTACATCCATTTGCGTTGACTCACCGCAAACGTTCGTGCCTTTTATCCGCCTTTTTTTTTTTTTTTTGTTTGTTTCGCCGCTGAATCGTTGTACGCAAGTTTATCGGTTGTGTCTGAAAACGGTGCGTTAGAAATTGCATTCAGTTCGTTGCGAATTCAATGTGTTTTTTTATTCAATTTCCCGAATCAGAACTGATTGAAAAAAAATCCCATACATCAGCGTGAGGACGATCCGTGCTAGTTATTTTTTCTAATCAAGCTAATCAAAATCACCTCTGTACGGTGATCGTCTTGTCACAGGTAAATCGTACCAATCATAATTATCAATGGTATGATTTTAATTGCAATCAAAGTGATTAATTGCACGAAAAAACACGTCTCGGCAAAGGGGAAAAAAAATTAAGAAAATGTATATTTTTTCTCTGCATAAACGATCGAACCGTTAAACACTCTAGTCTTCTATGCCTAATCCTGAGATTTCACCCTAACCACACCGCGAGTAGACGCATCCCTGTTACGATTCAATCGAAGCAATCGTACCACCAGGTATACCGCTTGTCAGGATAGAGTACAGATCTCGGAGTCAGAAATCGCCGTTCCAACAGGGGTTCGAGTCGTCGACCGCAGTGTGTTTTCGGGTATCCAGCGTCACAGTGCGGCGGGACGTCGGCATATTGAAACAGAGATTATTTTATCGCATCCTGCTTCGGCCCTTACGTGAACCTTACGCGTCTTGAGCAAGGTTTATTGTCTCGACCAACCCTCGAGGGCGTGAAAGAGGGCATTCATTAATAAAACGTCGCCCGGTGAATTAGCCTCCTGTTAGGTGCCGCGGGTCGGGTGTATTCGAGATAGCGGTTGACGTTGGTGCCGGAGCAAATATTTGACCGGCTAACCAAGCCGCGGGACGGACGGAACGCGACGCAACGCCTGTTTCCGTTTCGAGTCCTCGTTCCGTCCTGGTTTCGCGTTTACACCAACTTCGTCGGGGCGCCGCGACGCGTACGTCTGCATCCTCGCTCCGGGGGTGGGTGAGAAAGACGCGTGTGTGCTCAGTGGATAGCGGGCGCCGGTCGTCGCGTTGTTGTCTGGAAGGAGGCGGCTGATGGCGCGAACCGCAAACACAGGCCCCCCGCCGTTTCGCGCCCGTTTCTCTCACGGGTAATGGGGTTGACCGTTGCACTCGAGAGGAATAATTAGTCGCCTCGGATCGCGCTGCAGCCACTCGAGGAACCCGACTCCCCGGATTCCCCCTCGTTCTCTTTGTCCAGAGCAAAGACTCTGTCACTCAACTCCGTATTTTTCCGCGACCGGACGTAAAACATTCCGTTAAACTAGACTCGCGATAAGCACGTAGTCCCGTCGGGCCCATTTCGAGGCTGCAGCGGGGGCGGCTTGTGTGCCAAGGCCCTGAGCCAATAGACTCGAACGAGGATCCGGCGTGTGCTCCAGCTACCGCGGAGATGGAGAAATATATTCAAACAAACAAACAGGCTGAAGTCGGGGAAGAAGCCATGGGACCGCAGGCACCTTGGCCCTGGCCCAGAGAAAATCGTCCTCGCGTCCTGCGTACGCCGGAATGGAAACCGGAGTCCGGAACGGCGTCCATTTGTGCGTTAACGCGGTAATTACGCCTGGATTCATACTCCGTGAAACTTAAGTGAGATTTACCAGGGTGCGAAGTGGTCTGGAATTATCGTTCGCCGAGCAGTGCAATACAGACGTCATCGTATTTCACCGCGTGCACCGGCGATACGGATATAGAAGAGGATCCCCGTCGTCGTCTTCGTGGTCCACGACTATCTTCGCGTCATAAAACACCCTGGCGTGGGAGGCGAGGGGCGGGAGTCGCCGGGCTTAGCGGTCGGCACTGAGTGTCAGCGCAGGTGCGGACATTCTCATCATAAATACGCTCAGCCCTGCAGGGAAGCCCAGGAAACGACCCTAATTGGGGCGTGGCGCAGCAACACCTTCGCTTCGGAAAGCTAGCCTCTTCCCCCGGCCCCAGGCTCGATGATCGCCTCGCGATCCATCATCCCCCCGCGCCAATCGTGCTCTACCGTAGCCTCGATCTCCGTTCTCCACCGCCACGAGAAAAGTCACCGGTCGAAGAGAATCGGCGCGCACCGAGTGCAGCGGGTGGTTCGGTCTCACCCGTTAATAACGCGCGATGCGTGCAGCCTGGGAGGGTGCAGGAGTGGTTCGCTCGCCACAATACGAGCCACGGGTGTTCGTGTTAAAAGGTGGGCCGGCCCGGCACACCCCGGCTAAACCGCTCGGATCATCGCATGCACTTCTCTTCATTTCGTCGATCCTCCAAATTTATCGTTCCCCCAGCGGCGCAGGGCTGATCGAGCGACGCGTAACGGTCAGTCGTCATGAACAACGCGAACCCCGCAGGATCCGGAGCTCGCGTGATCCTCCTTTGGGGTCCAGATGACGCGTTAACCACGCGGCTAATTGCGGACCGCCAATATTCCCCTTGAAACAACTATGCGACGAAAGTAATTTCGGCTCAAGGTCGCAGTTTCTTTCATTATTCGAGTTTTACTACCAGTGTTCTACTTCTTGGAGGAAAGTTTCTACGCGGAAGAACGAGTCGGGATACTCGAGGCATCCGTGATCCGTCCGTCAGCGTGACAGACGTTGCGGGTTCCGGTGACGCTCAGACATCTCGACGAATCTAAATTGACAGCGAGTGACGTTCTCGAAAGAGGGAAAAAAGTCCTCCTCCTTCGCGGACCCCGCAGAGTTGTAAATATTCACGCCCGTTACATTCAAGCCCGTCGACGGTCGATTTGAGGTACTTGAGATATGAATTATCCGAGGTTCGAATTGAATCGCGGGGAACGGGTGGAGAATCGCAACGGGGATCCCGGCGATGAATCACGTCTGCACGACGTATAAGTTGCGATTCGATTTGGTTATCCACTCCTCCGCGGTCGGTGGCTCCGGAGAACTCGAAGGGCGCGACTGAACATCTCCGGAAAGTCACGGAGTATCGTTCGTCCGCCGCGCCGGCTTCCTCGCCCGGCTTAATCGCATTCGGAACCAATGTCGCGGAAAATTTCATTCCGCCAAGAGTAGGCGAGTCCCCCTCCACCTCGACTTTGTTTCGTCCCCGTCCTCGAGTCGCATTTGCATACCTAGGCGAAGGCGCAGCGACGCCGAATTTATTCAAGGCTCCTCCGCACGTCGCCTCTCACACCTGTGGCACCCGTTTTCTTCGACGTCAGTTCGCGAAGCTGCACCCGCTTGCAGGAGGCGGCTTATCCGTCCGTTTCATCCGCGGCATGTTTCAACGTCCAGATCAGCCGGTATCAACGAACACGGTATACGCGTTGGCGAACTTGTCCACTTCCTGACTCACGAGCGCGTATTATATCGCCTCGTTCACAAGCGTGTAGCTGCTGCGTCGGGTGTACGTCGAGAGATGAAGATAGTCAATCCTGTTCGGCCGCGAGTATTAGGTACGCGTATACGTATCCGTACGTGCAACGAGACGCCGAGGTGTGAGCGTGTTAAAGTTGATGCGAGTTTGAAATCCCCGATGACAATTCCCGCCTCTGCCGGCCGAACGGACGGCGACGTACGCGTTTCTGGACTGAATGGCATCGCAATATCGGTGGAGTGGGCAGAGAGCCGTTCTCGCATTAACATTTACACCGAGAGACTGATTGAATCTGGATCGAAAACTCGGCTTAATTAACAACGAGGCAGAGTGTTTATTTGACGGGTAAATCGATTCCGTTCGGTGCAGTCTTCGTCGGCCCACATATGCCGTTCGTGGAAATCAACCGGACAATCCGCAGCCACCTGCCTCTGTGTATAATTACTACTCGACGGTAGAAAAACTGAAAAATTTTATTCAGGTCCGGTCGAGAAGAGTACCTTTATTTTCGCGCGCATCCAACATTCGTACGTGTACTTAGACACACCTTGTAACTCGCGCTTCAGGTCGAAAGCTTAATCAATTCGTGGCTATTAGCGTTGAGCCGGAATGTTTGAGCATGTGGTCTGCGTGACCCGACGGGGATGGTGGGTCGGTCGATGGCAAGGGCGAACAAACTTGCGGATGTTCGTGGAAAAGCCGAATCGGCGATAGAAGAAAAAGCTCGTCAGTGGAAAGACGCGCGCAGCAAGATCGTCGCTCGTTCTCGGTTTCCTCCGCATCATGGGACGTAAATCACTTGTGCAGCCGCATCGGGATCCGGAGTTTCATGACGCCCATTCATAGTCCGTTGGCACCAAACGACAGGCGGCTGCACGCACATTCGTGCAACTGATTTAACTGCCGGACTTGACCCTGTTAGGCGACGCGCGATGCGTCTGCAAAAAATCAGGCGTTAATTGGGATCAAGACGTAACCCTGGAGTAGCGGAGTGCAGGAGTGGGAAGAGGGAATCGCGTGGCGGGCTGCAGGAGGAGCTGCGCGGCGCCTGCAGCAGAAATAACAGACGACGTGCGATCCTAATTAATTACTCGCTGGCTAATTACTGTAATTATATATCGCCACACCCGCCAACCATGCGAGTCCTCCTCGTCGCCCGCGATCCTCTTCCACCTCGGCTATTCGTACGGTCCGCAGAAGCTCTGCCTCGATGAATTCGCGCGTGCGATTCCGTCCCGCGGGGGTGTCTGTGTCGGGAGTCGATTACTTTTTTATTTATTTATTTATTTTTTTTTTTCTACCGATCGTCAGGAGCGAGGATCAAAAGTGTGCGAGAGATAAAAAGGGAGCACAATGCTCCGGTTCTCGTTTTATAGAGCTCTAAATTTCTACCGGCAAGAAATACGACTGCCCGGGTTGGCATAGTAAACGTTACGAGAGCGATACGCGGTATAAACAGGTAGTCCGAGCGACAGGTGGTGTTGGCAAGAAGCACGGATGTCTGCCGCGTGACCGCGAGACACGCGGAACCCGGCGCCGCATCGGCATCGGATTGACTCGGTCAATGAGGCTGCAGGACTCTGCCGAGGAGTTACGCTGCCAATTTAATCTTCCTCATTACCTCTCGTTGCTGCCATCGAGAACACATATTCCATGTTCCACACATGTACGCGTGTCCGATCCTCGGCGGATACCGTCCGTCCGTGTATCACCCATACCTGCTTTCGGTTCTCGGTGCACGGGGAGGACCCGCGTGCCCGACCACTAACTGGCAAATGTCACTCGTTATGTTAATGCCTCAATGTTTACGAGGAGCAACACCTCGGCCCGGTATCATATACCCCGAGCACCGCCGATCAACTGATATTCTCTCCATCGCCTGCCTAACTACACACCCTGTCGAGTATGTTTCCTCTTATTTGCAAGAGTAAGTTAAACGCTACAAGTGTCTTCACCTCGGAGAGCGACTCTACTGCAGTTAGAGTACGCGTTTGGGCCCCACTAATGAGTCTTCTTCCGAACGCTTTGTGATTATGAACCTGCGTCCTCGCAGTCTCATGTTTTCGGCCTCTTCGACAAATATGTGTTTTTGCAACGACCAACGTAACGAATATCAAAAATCACGAAAGGTCCCAGAGCATCGGAGAAAAATATAAAATTATCCGAGAGTTTGTAGTTTGGTCCCGAGGAAAAAGAGCAAAGCTTTCGACTCGGAAATCTGAGCGATTCGTGAACAGCGTCCAGTCGCAGCTTCCACTCGAGGAACGGAGTAGGCTGCATTACGCTGATAAGGGATGAGACGACGAGCGTCAGGGTGATCTATTTCGGGTTATTAGCCGATCTGAGATAGGGGCTGGTCTATCAACAAATTACATTACGGTAACATCGCTTTGTCATTTGCGCGATCGCGACTATTCCCGGCCATTCCTGGAGGAGGGTATCTCGCCGCTAAGAGACGAGGGCCGCGGTCCCGAGGCCTAATTGCGTTAGATAGTCTCCGTCTTATTAATTCCTCGGGTCCGGAGGCCCGCGCGTGGGTCGAGGCCCGGGCTGAGCAGCTAGTGTGAGGCGGCCCGATAGCGGACACGGCATTTCACTTAATGATAACCTGGTTTCCCCGCCGCGTCCCGCCGAGAGTCCCGCTTCTGGCATCCTGTCGGTGCAGACTCGGCGGACCGGACCGGATCGACCCAACCGGACTGCGCCCGGATTATCGGACGGACATCTCCGCGACGCCGAGGCTTCTTCGAGGGACGACCGGCAGTTCGACTCAAACTGACCACCGAAATATTGCGGTTATTTTCTCGCCACGTAGCCGGAGATTTGCGCCGTTCTACGGCTGTGAATGTATAGGGTATGAGCCTCGAATCGTCGGCGTGAGAATTTTACCCAGGTGGAGACAAAAACTGCTTTTTATCTACCGTCGTCTTTCTTTCGTTAGAATTAAGGACGCGGTCAAAGAGCACAGCGATATTTATATCTCCCGATGATACGGCTGTCTTTTTTCCCACGGAATAAATAGATCCGAAAATTTTACCGTGTCGATCCTGCCTCGTTCCGTACCGATTTGCAGCCACGAAATGTCTGGGTTTGGAACGTCGAGAGATATTTGTGCGTGGATACTGAATGGCGAATAAAATTTATTCAAAGTTACCGATGCAGCGACGAAAAAGAAGCACGGAGTTGCGGTTCCCTCGTAACGGCCTGCAATCAAAACTCATGTAATGGGTACGGCCACCATCAAACCGAATGACCTGGTGGGCGTCCTAAAGAATGTTTCACGCGAGATAAGGTATAAGAATTTTTCTTGCAACTCTCGCGAGTTTCATTACACTTCGTTCCCTGAACCCCATTGTATAACCCTTCGAACGCTCGGCCACAGGGTTCCATGAACTTTCCCGCAAGGTCAGTGCCGATGCAAATCGAGACGATGACTCGAATTTCGTTGAAACAATACCAGCTCCCAAGGTTTTCCTTCGTCCTTGGGTTGATCCTGCTCACGGATTCTTGGCATTATGTTCTGGTCCTCGGTAATTGAGATTTTGCAAGTATCGTCGGTATTGTTGGTAGTAAAAAGAGGTGAACTGATTTGCAACGAAGAGGGGGAAGAAAGACGAGGGAAAAACAGTCGGAGAGCGAGAGAAGGACGCGGGTCAACGCTGCGGCGCGTTTTCTCTTTTTGCTCCTGATTTGATTTTTTTGCTTTTTCGAACGCTCCAACCTTTTTCACCTTCCACTTCTCTCCTCCTTTTTCTTATTCCCCGCAATCCGAGAAGGCAAGAGCGCGCACGGCAGTCGACGATCGCTCGGAATGCCCGGTGCCGCACTCCGTCCATTCCCCGCTGTTCCTCTCGAGGACAGCTTCTGACCCGCGGAGACCTCGGGATCTTTTCCCGCGTACGGAGAGACTGCTGCAAAGACGCGAGGTTTATCCCGGTTCGGATTCACTGCCCGGTGAATTATCGGAGCGGACGAAGAAGACGCCTGGCGCACGATCTGGACGTCGTGCATGCGGCTACGGGTCTTCAGACTCGATCTTGAAATTTTCTAACTCGAAGAGGAAATGCACGCCGACGACTCGCGCCGGTCATGCCGCGATGAAGTGACGGGTCCAGGGGCCGCGTTTCGCCTCCCTCTCCTTCGCCCGATCGGGAATACCGGATCTCTTTCAAAGCGCCGAACTTGCTTGGCCGTTAGAGATCGAGAGACGGGATCAACGAGGCGCAGCGTCGAAAGAGAGGAGAAAGAAAAGAAGAAAAAGCAGAGAAGAACTTGAAATTCTCCTACGTTTTCTCCCGCCGTGAAATCAAGTTTCTCTCTCGTTTTATTTTCGTCGTTTCATTATCGTCGAGGGCGGTGAACCACCGCTACTTTTGCATCTTCTGCGACTTCGTGAGGAGTTTTCGGGTCTCTAGGACCCTTTCTGCATCCTTCTCGCTCGCTCCGCCCGCGAGGGTTAATTTGTCGAAGCCGATTGCGAGCAGCGAGAGGTATTCGCGGTAACAATCCTCTGTCGCTCGGAGCGATCGCGATCTCTCTCCGCGGGTACGGGCAGTTTTAGCTCGTTCCAAGGAGATTCCTCTCTTGGCAGCAGGAAGACGCGGGCATGGCAGGCGCTTGGCAGACCCCGGGCAGGGGCCTTTTCTCCTCACTTGCCAAATGTTCTCTCCGGCTCGCTCTCTGCCGAATATTTTATTTAATATGAAATAAAACGCATTCCGCATACCAAGCATGCCGACGGCGCCGCTGTACCAGCCATTGTGTTCTCATGCCTCGAACAGACCAGCCTGCATTTCGAACGAATGCCGAGACTGGTGCTCAACCTGGTTCCTCCTCCATTTTCGTTTCGCGAATCGAACTTGACTCGCGATCCAAGTCCATTATCGTCTCTGGCTTGCGTTTACGCTATCGCAGCTTTTCGACACTTTCGGTGCGTCGAAGAGAAAGCACCGATGAAACCGGAGAAAACGAGGCTCTGACTCACTGGCAGCTTTCGAGTACATTCGAGATACAATTTTGCCAAGACCAGCTCTGAAACAAAGGCCAGAGTTGCGAACCTACCAAAATCGTGGCAAACAATCGAGTCTCAGCGGTGATTTCTCACCGGATTGGAGAACCCCTGTTTGCGTATAAGATCGCGGGCGAAGAGCTGAGAGCATGGCAGATGGGAGCGTACACTGCAACGGATCCGAGTGTGCGGGTCGCGCCGAGGACACTGTCGTCGTCCGGGGCAAAAACATTATTGAGTTAATCAACTAATTTATAATTAAAGTTCTCGGACGTATAGGAGCGACGTCTTGGGACCTGGGAGGAGCAAAAACGGTCTCGGTTTTCTGATCGATTCAATTCACGGTAACCGCGTCCGAATTCACAGAAGAACGAGGATAATCAAGCGCCAGCTTAATTCCGGCGGCGTTGAAAAAGAGTCTAGAGAATAAAATGAAGGAAATCAGGACAGAACTCCAGGT
Organism: Neodiprion lecontei; assembly: GCF_021901455.1. Lineage (NCBI taxonomy): Eukaryota > Metazoa > Arthropoda > Insecta > Hymenoptera > Diprionidae > Neodiprion > Neodiprion lecontei. The sequence continues at coordinate 42,220,466 of NC_060261.1, read as the reverse complement.
CGAGCCGACGGAGAGAATGAATGCAAATCGGAGAACGAGTTTTCTGAGCCGATGATATCGCTATGCTCGGATTGAAATCGAATGCGAAATTTTTGACCCGCTGCCAGGATCGGCGGAGGGGGAACCGAGAGAGGCAAACGCAGCGGAAACTTGATGTCGTTAGTCGCAGTGCGAAACCGAACCCACGGAATGACGTAGCTCGCGAAGAAGGAGCGAGAGGGACGGAGCGAGAGGTGCTCGACCTTAAATCGGGCAACGGCTGGCGACAACGACTCTCCTTTGTCGCTTTGGTCACTCGAAATTCATTGAACCGTGTCACTCGCGCGAGATTATCGCGCCTAGACCGAACCCACGCCTGCGGGCCGCGTATCCTGAGCATCTCCACTCAAATGTCCATAGGCGATTACATACCAGCCCCGATATTTCCAGGGTGAATTAATTACGCGCTGGTTATCCCTCCCCCCCACCTTCTCCGTCATCCTCCAAAACTGCGCCACCCACATCGTTCCCTTTTTGCAAAGTCGAGGCTGAGCCGTTCGGGTCAGTCCGTCAACCTGCGAATCTCAAATCTTTGCGGTTGACTGCGATCATCGTGAAGAAACTGTCACCTGTTGTGTGGAAAAATTTGGCGAGGATCAGGACTCGGCGGGCGTGCATTAGGCGAGATAATTCAGGATGACAACAGCGAATCTGCGAGCTGTAATTTGCCCGCAAATCAGCGAGGCGAAATCGATTTTAACGAAGGTTCTAAATGAGCACCGCTAACGAGGGATCCGGCCATGCAGCGGTAAAAATTTTTCAGATGGTTTCGCGGATCTGGGGGCTTAATTTGTGGCACGTTCTTGCCCCGCTCACTGACGACCATGTCGATCGGGCAACGTTGGCCGAGGTGACGATGGTCCAGACTCCCCGAGGAAGGTGAACGGCGGATGATGGTCCAGGGATTCGTGCCGAGACGAGGCGGCGAGGATGGAGTGGGTTAGTTAGCAACTCGAGGCGCGGCCCGGTTTCTTGCCGCGATTTTTTCGGGTAAGACATCGCTGCTAATTAATCTCGTCGCCGCTGCTCGGACAGTGCGACAATGCCCGCGAAGTGTGGAATCCGCTGAATCGGTGCCATAACCTGAACCACCAAAAAACCCTCCGTCTTTTCGAGGGCGTCAAAAAGGACTGCGATCCGGACGCCTCGGGCCGAGACGCAGCGGTCGAATCTGCAACCCCGAGGAGAGGAAGAACCTCAGTCGAGTTTGGCGCTGGGGAGTAATATCATCGTTTCGTACGAGCTGAATGGACGACGAGTCCTAGTCCCGAGGGACGGTAGTACCCTCAGGTAACGAGGAACGATCGAGATCTTGCGAAAGCTGACGCGTTACGAGATCGCTCGCTGTTCAATAGCGTACATATAGGCAAGTCGGGTCCATTCGCGATGATCTAACCGAGATATTCCCAAGTGCCAAAGGCCGCTTTACGCCGTTTGCGTAGGCATTATAGTACGTAGCGTAGCGGCGAAGCGCTTGCTCGTGTTGAGCCTTGGCGAAAAAATAAATAACTATATAAAAGATAGACAAATGGAGATACCGAGGCGAATGTGTCTTGCGTCGTTGACCACGTCGAGATTATCTCGAGAAGTTATGAGTGAACGTTCCGCCGGACGGTTTCTTCACTTGCGTACAACAAAAAAGCGCACGCATATGCTGCTGTTGCTGTTGCTGTTGCTGTTGGTGCTGCACGCACGTGGAAAGAACGCCGCAATCCGCCGACTAAACTGAACAAATAAATTACACATTTTCTAATTCTCTCTACCGCGATGATCGCCGTCGGCCAAAGAGATCCACGTGAACGAGACCCTTCTACATACCACCATTGCTCACGGTACGTTTATCCGCCCGAGCTGAGGTTGTACTCCAACCACTCGCGAAAGTGCAATAGACGTTTTTTCCCCGGCACAGCGGGGCTTCTTAGCCCGTGGTTGCATCGCCGCAACCACGGTGCAACCACGGATCAGTAATTAGCGTGGAATGAACTGCGTGGCGAGTGATGAACCACTCGTACCTGCAGCTCCTTGCATTTTTCCAGACACTCTCGATTTACTCTCGCGGAGCAGCCTGTGACGGCGATTCTCACGTTGTATAACCTGCGACGCACTGTTGGAACTTGTTCCGAAAACTGTATCAAATCATTGTAACGAACTTGTTCTCACCACGTCATAATTTCTAACGAATTTTCTTCATTTCTGTTTCAGACGCCATGGGTAAGTGAATATCGAGCTTGGACTACTCTTTGATCATGATCTCGTAACTAAGGTAGGACGACGACTCACACCAAGTTGTAGACCTTTACTTGTTCCCGTTGCTGAATGATCTGCCGTGTTCGTTTAACCGACGCGGTTCACCCGTACTCGGGTGAAATAATTGCGAAAATTTAATCGAGGGATTTCTCTTGAAGCGCGGTCGAGTCGAGCAGTTAAGAGGAGGCGGGTGTAACGTATATCTTCATCCACAAAGGTAGCCGACTCTGCGTGCTGCGGGGCCGATGAGAGCGCTTAGGTGCTTCGGTATGAAAAAGTGCGCGAGCTTGGACGATGATTTAATCATTCGCCTCGTTGGAAACTCGACGGCTGATGAGGATGATTGCCGGGGACTCTGGCGCGCGTACAAACTCCTCGGACAATCAGCCGTAGTTACCGATCTGTCACGCGCGCTGCGATCCCATACGCACTTCTTATCTTCTCCCTTTCTTCCCGAGAGCCGATCCAGCCGGGATTGAGGCGCGAGAAACGAGACCGAGACGGCGACGATGCGACGCTGCCCGGGTCGACCTAATTAGATTAATTAGGTTAATTGCGTCCGCGGCAGACGCGGAAAAACCTTTATTCACCGATCGCGTTACGAAACCGATAGCGGCTCGTAGAATCGTGAAATATCAAGACTCGAACGTGAATGTGAAAATGTACGCAGGATACGTCCTGCAAATAATTACCCGTGCCCGAGTCGTCCTGACGCCACATGGCGAGCGTTCGCTTCGAGCCACATGTCAGTCAGATGTCCGTGGAAAAGTTAGTTAGTTGCCGATCGCCTCGGTAAAAGTGAGTTCCTCATAAAAATTACTAGAAGAAAGAGGGCGAGGAATTCACAGAGTTAACTACCGAAACGGACCGTGTGGATCTCGGGCGGTTTTTGCATGATGCAGAGTAGAAGAAGAAGAAGACTCGGTGACGCCCTCCGCGGATTTTCGCATGCCTTTTACGAGTCTTTCATCGCGTGCTGAGGACTAGATACGCGTAGCTGCGAAGGCAGGCTCGAGCCGTTGTAGGCACCTCTTAAACGATCCCAGCATCCCGCCGTCTGTCGGTCTGTCTGCCGTTTGTCCGAGACTCTAGGCACTAATGAAAGTTCGAAGAACCGTCGGGTCTAAGCTCGGCAAGAGCGCCGTAGCTATAAGCGATGTTTCTCACTCGTCTAAGCGAGGCAATCATTAACCGAGCACACCGCGAACGTAATTAATATATAAATGAGAAAATCCGAGGTGACCTCGCTTCGCTAGCCGGCTTCCCGATTTGCCCCCATAAATATGTATGCATTGGGAAATTGTCGATGGTTAGGCCATAACGAGATTGCGGGTTCCTGCACACTGGCTAACGAACCCGAAGATGATTTGCCTCTCGCCTTTGCTCTCCCTTCCGCATCTAATTAGTCGGTCACCTTGCGTGTGTACTTCGCACGGTGACCAGTGTCTCCTTTTTCGTTCCACGATGCTGCTGGCGTATCCTTCACGCGTCACCGGATCGCCCCTCGCGTCAATTATCGTTAATCGTTTCGACGAGTGGTCCCTACGCCAACCGCGATTCCACAGTACCTACCTTTTGCAGCGGTAATTGTTATGGAAATACGCGCGTCTCAGTTCTTGCCCGCGTTTCGTTCACGGCTGAACGGCTCGGCTGCACCCTGCGCCAACTTTTGCTCTTTTCCAGCTTTGGAGCTTTCAACCTCGTCGAAATTACCGCTCGTCGTAGTGCTCCCAACACCGTGGCTATAACGTTCGGCAAGTTTCGATTCGGCAAATTTCTGGTCCCACCTGACCCACGCCTCGGTTCGTTCGTTGATCCCGTTCATGGCGGTCTCAATCCTGGAGCAGTAAAGCAACGCTCGCGTCTTTTACGACTCGTTACTTCTCGGGCTGATGAGAACCGAGCGGCGTTCAATCCTCGCCGCAGTCCAATTTCCCGGACACAAACGTCCTGCGGAAATTTGTAAAGATCCTAATCTCTGGCCCCGGTCGTAATCGGACTCCGGGCTATTTCCGTGCCGCGTAACGCATGCCGTGCGGCTAGAGGGAATAATTTAGCGGTCAGTTGGACACGCGGCGTGCAGTACCGACGTCTGTCTCTTTTGCATTCCACCCGCAGCTTCTAGTTACGAGGTCTGCAGCCAGTCGGTGGTGAAGCTTTGCCAGAAATCTGGATGCCGTTCGGCGCGTGTCCTCGACGATAGATAGCCGCGTGAATATTTCCTCCTAGCTCGTAAAAGCTCCTGCAATAGAATCGCGGAATATCATCGGAGTTCAACGGACGGTCTCGGAAACGAAGGCACGGAGTCGAGATATGGGTACCAGCTCGAATGGTCCTCGTGTTCGAAAGATGTTCGCGGTTTTGCGGTGCAATTAGACCGGCATACGGGGGCCGAATGAAGCAATGGATCTTTCGGGATGTCGAGGTAAGTTCGCGATGGGGCGATAGTTCCGAAAAGACGGATGACAGCCGGCGGTGGTTGGCTGAAAGTTATGCGCCGCTTCTTGCGACGGTCCGAGTCTGGAACAGGGTACGGATATCGCGGTGCTCGTACGTCGATATGGTCAGAATGTCGCCGATCCATCTGAAGAACCTGCAGGCAATCCCGGTCGACGTCCCCTCGCTCGGGTACGTGCCAGAATCCGAGTCCTCGTCGATCCCGCCTTATCCCAAATACGCCCAATTAGCCTCGGCTGACATAATAAGCATATAAACAAGCCCAAATCCCTCTCGCGCGGTGAGATCAGAGCAATGACTTTTTACGGTCACCGAAGTCGTAAGAACCAACTTCAATGATCGCGTATTAGGAACGACTTAGTCACCCTGCACGCCGCCTCCATTCCGTCCGGTTTTTACCTCGGACAGATCGTTCCAGTACGTGTCGATGTACCGCACTGCTGAAAAGTTCACGATTGTCCCTTACGAAAACGAAACGGTCATCGAATTGCTTACGCAATTATGTATTTTCCGTCCCGACGCCTCGTATTTTGAGGAACAGCATAACGTTGCGATGATGGCCTCTGTAACGGCGCTGGGGATTATCGGCTGTCAGCTTTCTGGCCTGGAGAAAAATATCGCGTGTGTGTCTCCGCGGGCTTCTTCCTATTCTTTTTCTACTCCTTCCTCGTGGCGGCTTTGAACATCCTTCGACCCCGTGACCAGCTGTAGAATAATCCTAGACGCATGAACGAAAGCGTGAGAAAGAGAGAAGGACGATCGACGTCAAGTGGTGTACGTGCTCCTAACCTTTCCGTGAGTGCAGGCCAGCCGTGTGTGGGTCGCATACGCGTGTATAGGAATTACGGCGGAGATGCGGCGTAGAGTTCTGATGGGTCCCACGAGCGTGGAATTTTAATGGAGCTCCGATCCCTCGTTCCGTGTTCGCTCGCGCTCTCCTCACTCGTTCCGTAATACAGACGTAGATTTAATAATGGAATGGTTAGTGGATTTGGGGCTAACGTGTTGCAATTTTTGGGCGCTCGGTTCTCCTCGGCCCGCTTCCCACCGCCTTCTCATCCTCCTCCTCCTCCTCCTCCTCCTCCTCGAAGGGAAACTCGAATGAATACGTGAGTGGCATGTGGGAGGAGGGCGGAGGGTGGAAAGAAGCTACTACCCTCGGCAACGCGGTTGGCACGTAATCTATTTGTTCACCAACCGCGCATCGGTCCTTTCGACCTCATCCGCGGGGACCTTTTACCCCGGCCACCAAGAGGTGCGATTGTCCAATCGAGTTACCCGCTCCATCCGACGATTACACTCTCCGCGATTCCGTTGCAGGACGATGTCTTTCGAGCTGTTTTCAAATCTAATCAAACTTGAACGATTTTTTGTGAACCACTGCCAAACCTCGACAAAACGATGGTTAACGCCTCGGCATGAATAATTCGTGTCAAAGTTTTTTCCCCACGAGTCTTCTCTTCGCCAAAATATCAACATCAGCTCCCGACACCGCGCTGTATACGCATAAAAGTGCGCGCGGCTCGTTTAGTTTAATCACGTGATTTATCGATAGGTGAACCGTACGCCTTCGCTTCCACTCGCCCTCTCTCCCCCGTGGTTCAAGTCTTTTCTCGTTTCCTTCGGCCTCTTACCGGTTCTGCATTGAATCAATTGATTTTTGTTATGCCGTCGCCGCACACACGCAGCGCGGCGGTTTAGCACAGGTGCGCAACAGCCGCGCAGTTAATGTTCGGGGGCACGCTCGGATTCCAATGCAGGGCTCGAAGCGGGCCGGTGTGTAAGGTTATACACCGAACGTTCACTTTGATAGTTCATAAAATGAAACGGATTTTGATTCGGCCCCTTTGTAATCCCGCACCCGCAGAGTTATCGGGTTACAAGCTGCCGCAGCGCGGCCAGAACAACAGGAAGTGCCGCCCTCCCGACGGAGCGGCGCGTGTGGAGCCGCTCCTCCTCCTTTCAATTTTTTCCTCCTCTTCCTCTCCGGAGATCTTGATCCAAAGTATCAGCACCGACGCGTCGCTAGCTGCGCCCGGCTGATCCCTCGGACGCAAAAGTACCGAGTGGTCAGTGCCGAATACGAAATGACCGCGGCGTCGCCGCATCCCTTATGTATGACCGCGGACCCGTCGCCGTCGTCCTGAGAGAGATATTAAATCAATATAACGTTGCACCGTCATCCCAAGGGCCTTTCGTTCCCCGCGCGATCAAAGGGACGGGACGCGGGGATGCTCGGATCATTTCACCGGCAGCGGAGTATCCTCTCTACCTCTCTCTCTCACTCTCCCTCTCTCTCTCCCAAATTTCCCAAATTTCGAATTCCGAGAAAAGGAAGGAAAAGGCAACACCGCTGTAGGAGTCGCTTTCATCCCCGGAGGACCCGACGACTCGGTGATGCCGAGCACGGCCGACTAAAACGTCCTGGTGACCGCGGGTGGGCGTGGGGGTACCGGTGCCCGGCCTCGGACCGCGGCGTAGCGTGAATTCTAAACCGTTCGTTCCCGGCTCCGGATGGGAACGGGTAGCCCACGGACGATACACGCGCGGCATAGCCGAGTCCTGGATCCCGGATCCCGGCTTGCCGCACGCCGCAGCAAGCCATGGCAGCACCGCGAGTCCGCACCGTCCGGTTGACGTGACTCCGACTTCGCCGGCTTCTCATGAATTTAAATGAAACCCGGGCTGAGCCTCCGACCGCCGGCAAAGTGGCGAATATGATTATTTGCTCGGGGGTCAACTTTCGTCTAGGCTGCTCCATTTCCTCGAACGATCCCGATCAAACTGCACTCCGCACTCCCGTCGTCGGCTCGCTCTGCAGCGATGGAGACGCAACCGCTTCGGCGTTGAATAAATTTCCTGCAAAGCGAATGCGGGGGCAAGCCGCTTACAGATAACATTGTTCCACGCGGTCAGCCGGCTGGTCTTGGCGTGAGATAAAATGCAGGGGAAAGAGATTGGATGAGAAAGCCGAGTGCCCGTAGCCTTAGACAAAGCGGTTCTTGATTATCTAACTTGTTTGCGGGTATCAGTATTTTCGCCAGAGACCTCAAGTTAACGAAAATTCGCAAGAGAAAACAATTGCGCGCAGTTTGAAGTTGCTACGAACAGCCGAAAAACGAAAAATTTCTTCACGTTTTCTCAGCTGCTGATAATAAAAAAAAAAAAAAAAAATTAAATCGTGTTTGGTTTGGAAAAATGCTAGAATCAATTTGTAGCGGTAAAATCGCGTCTGGAGCTGAAAACGCTCACGCCATTTGCGTCAGTCCTGATAGCGATGAAGCCTCTTCTCCTCATTCTTCCATCTATTTCTCATCATTACTCTTTTCCCATGTGGCTCAATTGAAATATGAAGAATACAACTGTCGAGATCGAGTAAATTAGAAGCGAAACCATGTACAGGCGAGTATAAACAGCAGATAAAAACCGAAACACAGAGAGTCGTGAGCCCCTGCACAGCAGGCCGTGACGAGGCACTAGCAGCTCTCTCGCGAGGAGCTCTTTATTACACACCGACAGATCTTTCACGGGGATAAACCGTGTGCCGCGAGTCGTCCGTTCGTTCACAATTCAGGTTCAGTTACTTCCGCAACTGGAAAAAGTCCAACTGGCTATCCGGTGGTGAAGGAGGAGGCGTCAAAGTATGGATTATGGAATTAAGGAGGAGAGGTCACGTTGGAATGGTTAATCGCCGGAGGAGGAGAGCTTGAAGATTGGTTCGCACAATGCCACTCAAGGCCTACCGGTATCGGTAGACACGCTCGACCAAACCGTTTACACTCTCACACCGTACGAGTTACCTGCAGAATGTATCGTGCACGGATCCCAAGACCGCAATCTTGCCTTGTCCCTTTCCACCGGACCGTATTCAGCCGGCGACCCGATAGGGTGTCCGGCCATCTGTTTCCTACCTTCTGGAAGAGAGTAAAACGCCACATCAACGCGCCTCGTTATTTCGTTCGGTAAATTTTCGCCTCTTTTTCACCCTTCCCTCATATCGAATCTTGTTCCATTTTTGCGGTAAGCGTTGAACGGGGTTGGCCAACGCAAGCGCATCGGCTACTTGGTTGTATCTGGAACCTTGTCTTCCGACAATGTCGAACCTTCCAAATAATCGAGTACGGACGCACGCGAAAGGTGAGCAGCTACTTAATGCCTCAAAACTTACCTAATCTCCTCTGGGAAGATGTTATATTGTCGATTTTTACCGGTTACCGTGCTGCATCGTTCCACACGTACCTACCTACCTCTGATACGTTATAAGCGGTACAGGTACGCCTCGTACAAGCGGCGAGAGTAAGGACATAAGTATAAAATGAACAGAACACCCGCTGACCGCTGCTTACATAAATGCGTCGGACTGGCCGCTTACCCGCTGGGCATGTAACTATGGTAGCTAATAGTTGCTTACTTATTAGCATATCTTGCCGAGCGATAACTCGGGACGATGCCTTCTCGCGGTTTCAGATGAAGAATAAGAATAACGATAATATTCACCGTGAACCCAGACCGCCGAGTGTTCCGAACTGCCACGGAATTATTAAACGGCGCCTTTTTTCACTCCGCTCGTGAATCGTCGAACTAGCCGACTCGCCGTGACCGGTATCCGATTCGATCGAATGGAAAGTAAAGATCCTGTACGTACGACAAAGGGTTACGTAAAAGAGGTCAGGTGCATCGGATCGGGCGAATGACTGACGTTCGAACTTCACCTTGGACTTGATCCGATTATGCGCATGCGGTACGATATCGTTGGCAATTGTACGATACATCGAAGGATGGAGTGGTTACATTATAAGCCGTCTGTATTAGCATCTTGACGCGGTGATATGGGCGCCAAGGCGCGAGATCTTATTTATGCTACAAGTTGAGAAAATGTTTGATTAATGAGCGATAAGCACGCTAGAATGTGCCTCGTGAAAGAAAAACGTCGGCAGGTAGGTTTCAGGGCGAGGAGGTAATAGTTGTGGTTGCAATTAGTTTTCTAGCAATTACCCGTCTCGACTCGGAATATTTTATCTACTTTGGATAATCTTGACGGACGTCGTGGAGTGCTACTGAAAAGGCAATGAACGAGATAAAGCTCGTGTTACGCCTGTACGGTTATCGTTATACGAGGAGGGATTTCCACCTGCGATGGTGCAGTGAAACGTCCTCGAAACGGCTCTGATCGATTCAGTCCGGATAGCGTGCTCGCGACGGAAGCTGCAGCGGCGTCCGATCCGAGATGAGAAACCCGTAGAGAAGGAGAAGCGAACCGGTGGAAAGCTACCGGAAACCGATAATCACCCTGGTTATTATCAATCCCCGCGACGTCGATGCGGCGGGATCGAAATTATCGCCTTTTTTCCCTCCAGCTTCGGCATAACATTATTCTCGGTACCGCGACGATACGATGATCAGGTTCCCTACGAAGAGGACGGGATGAGTTGTAAGTGCAGGAAGCACCGTGTCGAATGCGTCGCGGTCGCCCGTTTGTTTTCACTCCTGTATATAGACAAGGTGCAGAGGACCGGAGGCGGTGCGATGCGATGTCATGCGAGGTGAGGTGAGGTGAGGCAAGGTATCGTAGCTGGTAGCTTCGGAATCGCAACGCGTGACGGTCAACGGTGCCAGGGATATTTTACCGCTGCTCTTCGCTCCACCTCCACCTCTTTCGCATCCGAAGCTCAGGAACCACCGACGATTCGAACTGGGCAACTCTTTCAGCCGCGTCCTCGAGGGTCTGTATCGTTGTACCGGATGGCGGAGGGCATCGATCAAAGGGAATTTTCTCTGGTGGGGAATAAAGAAGGGCAACGCATGAATAGCATTAGCGAGATTACGCAGGGAGGTAAGGAATACGTGCAGCAGCACCGGCGCGGCACGCTACAAGGAGCACACGGTAGCGTTTCCTCCGCCTCCGCCTCCGTCGGGACGCTGGTTGCGGCGGCGGAGGAGGAAAATGATTAGTTATTAAAATGCCTATAATGATATATAATCACGGGCGGGGAGTGTCCGCGCGGCAGGCGAGGGTATAAAGACCGCTTGCATCGTGTGGAGGAGTCGCTGCATATACGCGCACATTATACCCGCGCAGCCTAGCCCTGGTTGTGTACCGCAGCCGCCGCTTCTGGTTGGCTCCGAGGGTACCGCGCGTATTATAAAAGGCCTAATAACTGTTATCCAGGATCGCGCGGTGGACCCGGGCTGCAGAAGCTGCGGCCGATGCTACTCCGGTAGGTGCTGGAGGCGGCCGTATCTCGCCCCCCCCCCCCCACCCCCCATCATCTCTGGGTTATAATATAACGCAGGTACTTGTACCTACTTCGCTACCGTTGGATCCTCAACGCTAATCGGTTCCTCATTTTTTTCTCATTCAATTTACCTTGCGCCGAATGATTCGTTGTTCGCCCGAGTCAAACGGTTGGCGAAAGGTCGTACGGCGCTCATTCTTGTATTTGAAATTGCGCAGCTAATTATTATACGCGCGCACAGGCACAGACACCTGATGGAATATTCGGGCGATGTTACTGCGCGGTTTGAATAATTATTTGACGCTGTTTCAAACTTTTTAGATAACAAAATACCTATATTTACATATTATCTGCACCGCGAACGGTGGCGTCCCGTTGTTATTCCTACTCGAGACTTGCCAGTCGAGAGATTGTTATCTGACTAACGAGAAAGAGAGAGAGAGAGAACGCAGGTTCCTTCTCACCAGGATATACGCAACCACGGCAATACCGCGAAGACTAATGAAAGCTAAATAGTCATTCCGGCGTCATTCCGCATCTGCATATAACATTTAACTCGATGTATCTAAAAGCGATACATAAATATCTAAAGGATGACGAATTTTATAATGTGGTAAAAATGAGCCATCATTTTTAAAAAGGATCGTGATCGATCCGATCGGCGGTGTCGGTTCAACATCAGCATAATATTTTGTGTAAAATAATTGTGAGCTTGAGTTGTCGGCTCGCTCTTTACAAGTGAATTGTATAATGCTTTAAATATGCGCAGATACCGACGGTGATTTTTACGGAATCCCGGTGAGTCCCGAGGTGCTTTCTCAACTTGACACTGGCTATTTGGGGATTCCCGATCAGCCGCATACCTATAATCCCGTCTTTGTAACGGCGATAATTGAAATTTGTTTCGATGCCGCTGCGATCTTCTTTCGTTACGCAATCTTCATCGTCAGCCGAGGTTTACCGCCCCGTGTAGACGCCGTTTACGTTACGTACATCTTGGTCGTCGCCTGATATAACAGAGGCGTGACGTAGTTCATCCGTATCTAATTCGCGTGGCAGTTTGAGAAGCTCGTTACGTAGGTACGTAAATATACCTCTATTCGCGAACGCTGTACGAAAAAAAGTATTCCTGTACACCATACACGTGATAATTAGATTGTCCGACTTGGAACGCGCGTGTTTCGTAACCTTCGACTCTACAGATATATTAATTAGATCGCTCATTCCAAAAATGACGTTTTTGCACCGACGGAAGAAAGAACATACAAACAAGTAAATGATTCTTCTCGATTTTGGGGGGGGATGATAAAAATGAAGTTGAAATTGAAATGAGAGAAAAAAGAGACAAAGAAGACGGAATTTTTATTTTTTTTTTTTTCTTGTTTTGATTTTTCGCTGATTGGTTACAGTCACGCGATATTCGTTCGGGAATGCAATATAAGCCCGGAGCCACCTCGAACCGCTGCCTTCACTTACACAAGAACACCTTTCGATGTGTAGCAATCTCTATATTATATATATTATAATCGCCCGTTAACCGCGTGCAATAGGATTTTACCATGGCCATCGCTTTTCTCACCGTTTAACTCTGCAGATTATTTATATCGTGCAATTTCGTGATATCCTTGTGACAAATGGATTATCAAGATTTCTGATCTTTGAGCGGAATTGTCACGTTACAAATCCCGGTACTTGGTATATTACAAATTTGCAGACTGAAAAATGAAAAACGAAAAAGAAGATGTAAATTCCTTCGATAAGAATAGAGGCACTTGAGCCTGATGTGTGGCATTTTATCGATAAAGATAGCCGCGCGCGAAGTTTAATTTGTACTCGTTGCATGTCAATTTTTCGAAAAGTATGTTTCATTTTCGATGCTTGACTTTTCTCGCAAAGAAATGGATTATAAACAATCCTCTGATAACCTGGATATCGAATTCCATTTCCGGGCGGAATACCAAAGCTGGCTATCGTTTTCGAGAGGCTTACCTCAACGTCCGCGTTAAGTCCACGCAGTAATAACCCGAGCTAATGATCGTCGTAGTACCCGTTGATCCAGATTGGCGGATGTCGGGGCGTCGGGACGGGCAAAGTCAATATTGGCGTCCGACAATGAGTTTTAGTTACATACGAAACTGGTCCGAAGCAAGGATGCGGACGCTGACGCCAGCGGAGCCGTGCCAGCCTCGGAGGATCAGGACCCCGTGCTTCCGGTACTCGTCCGCCCCACATCGCATAAATCTTCTCCTCCTCGCTGCAGGATACGCTCGTAGACTCCGAGGATGTCCTGTTGCCTCGGATATTACGCGTAATGGGGTGGCGCGCCGTTGTGATCGCTTGGTAGGACGGCGGAATATTTGCAAACGTTTGCGAAATCCGCGAGCATCAAGTTTACAATCGGGGATCGGCGCCGCGCGCACCTTCTCCTAGCCCCGATCGGAAATTCCCGCGCCCTCGCCAAATTGAACTCATCCTCTTCGTTCCTCCGCCTAGCTCGACCCCCGTATCCAGGGGCGGAAGGGTGGCGAGGGCCCGCGGATCCCGGCTTGATACCTAAATGTAAGCAGTAAGCCATTTTCCAGACGATGAGGCGCGAAGCCCTGCTCTGCCTCTTAGCGCGAGTAATCCCTGCCGAGCAGACCGAGCCGCTCTAGGGAAGCCGGCAGGTGCGTTGCGACCACGGGGCTTCGTGTTCCACCGCCTCTCGCTGTCTGATCGACGTGCTCCGATGATCGGTCGCGGATTCGCCGGCGTCGAGCGATTCGACTTTCCCCTCGACCCGGTCCTTCCGTGTTTTGGTTGGCCGTGGCTTGGCCTGCGAAAAAATCCCCCGTTGGGCAAATACCGTGACGGTCAATGCGAGGAGGCAGGGCCGGTCGGAAATGTCGGGATGCTTTTTTTCCGCGACGTTCATCGGGAACTTCTGCGAGTTGGCAAAAACGGCTCCGCAACGCTCGCTCTAAGAGACCCCCGGTTTTTCCTCCGCGTAACCCTCGCGATGGGAAACTTATTGCAGATAAAATATAATGGGGGAGGATGCGGTATCTGTACTCATACCGCGTTAATAATATCTTGGTTGGCCAGCCCGGTAAGCCGGGCAAAAAGATCGGGTTGTATCTTTTTCACTGCAAACGCTACGCTGCGCATGCACGTGCACCGGCCTCGGCAATATTGCATTATATGCTGTAGTTGGTACCGCTGCAAGAACTCAATTACTATTTTATGCTGCTGTTGCACTTTTTTTACGTGGCGGAGTAGTTCTAGCACGTATTCCAGAGCGCGTCGCTCTTGAAATTACGTTCACACACTATCCGTCTCTCTGTGAGAAGAAGAACATTGGTAGTCATACACCACTTACAGAGGTAATAACATATGACAGACATGCTCTTTTCCTTCAGACTAAGATCGGATGAAAAAAAAAATTTCTTACCGTTATACATTCTGGTACGCCACGCATCCTGCAGGATGAGAATAACAAGAAAAGCACTGAAATCTGTACGTTACACTCGTACCGAGGCTCGTTTGTCGCGCAGATACACATTTTTTTTTCCTCCCTTTTTTTCGCCAGCAAATGATGGAGTCAATCTTCGTCAGGGAATGACCAAAGTTATGCGATAACCGTGTTAACGACGTCCCTCGGGAACCTGGGGTGCGGTCGAGGGTAGCTGACTCGGTTGCGGCGGTGTGTGGGGGTGGGTGTCGTGGGGCGGGAGGGGGAGGGTGAACGGCGAAAGCGCCACCATCGTAGCACCGCTAGTGGGAGGGTATACGGGTGGATGATGGCCAACTATCCCGGGGTAAACAGATTTTAATGAGTGGAGCGCTGTTTAAACTGTATAATAACGTTTGCGCCAACTTCACCGTCGTCAATTCCCTCGCGCTTTTCGCCCTCCTTCTTCCAGCGCCACGGCGAGAAGGGAAACGCGTAATGGCCGAGCTGTAAAATATTTATCGCGAAAATTAGGCGGCTGATGAGGCCTGGGCGCTGGCCGCTGGGCGCGGATTTCTTTCGAACTGGATCGCCGGGGCGAATCGTGCGGAATCGAGACACGTTCTACCGAGCAGGTGGCACTGATCCGGGCTTTGGACTCTTGAAATACCGTGGCTGCCCAGCGTCACGAACTTCAGGCCGGCTCCATTGTCGGCCACTCGGCCCAGCGCCGCTAGCTCGACTTCCATGGGCCAAATTACGCCCTGCTAATCACGTGGCAACGCTCCCGATCAACGACTGACATCTGTTTAATTCGCGGACACAGCTGCACGGTTGGCAATTTTTCACACTACGCTGTACTTTTTTCGCAATGCGGTTCTGCGGTGTGGGGATGATAATTTTTATTCAAATAACTTGGTCTGCAAACCATGATTGTTGGTTTTTTCACCTCGCTTTTGCTGGGTGTAGGTACCGATCTAACCATTTTTCTAACGGTGCGTATGAGATCGACGAAAAAATCAACCCCTCTTCTTCACCGCAATTCTCTGCAACAGCCAGCGGCGAAACTCAACCCGCATGGAAACGTCGCGTGGGAGTCAAGTGTCGTGTAAAATGAAGACGCCACTAAAGTGCGACTTATCGTTACTGTAGCGGAGTCTGAACGCTCGCGAGGCGACGATAGCCAAATGGCAGGGACCCTAATCCGTACTTTCGAGACTTTATGGTCTCGGTGCTGGAGCGAAGAAAGACCAAAGCATCCGCGAATAGCAGAGGAACAAACTTGTCTACAAGATCGATGCTTAAATTTAGCTCGGCTATCAGTGACTGTTCATCATTCTCTTTATTTTTCTCCTTCCCGTCCTCTTCTCGTTCTTATTTTTCACTCTGCGAGGCTCGCACAGCTTCGTTGCAGTGCGGAGGACACGGAGTCGGGGGGGATTGAACGGTCCTCGCAGTGCCAGAGGTAGCCCGAAGTTTGCTATTACATGCCATTTAGCTGTGGAGACCGGGCTCCGCGGTGTTTCGTTATTTTTACGACTGTGCCGAAACCAAAGCCTGCAACGTTAAACCCAACGCGAAAACCAAACGCCCGCGAGCGGGAGCCCTTCAATCATTCTTCAGGTGATTCTGTCCGTCCTTTCGTCAGCGGTTCGCAACCGGTTAGCGAATCGATGATGTTGCTAATAAGGAGTCAAACTCTGACGCAACCAACCAAGCCTGGGAATATTCTGATTTGTTTGTCAATGCTGTACTGAAGTTACGACTCCAATCCAGACGTCTGATTGCACGCTGCCGTGCCTGACTGCATAACGTTTATGGTCTCTTAGAACGTATGTTATGCAAAGGTACGAACCATGCGCAACCTAGCGAAGGATTGTTTCAATTGACCGAGATCCAGATGATAACTGGGCACGCAAACTTGACAATACCGGGGAACACGTAAAGTGCGAATTTGAGGTAAAGAAAATTCCAATGTATTCTTGACTCCGCTGTTACATGTCTCACGGGGAGACATAATCTTGACAATAGTCTGACGGTCGTTCCCTGCCTGAATATATAACGTAAGCATTAAGACTTGTCAGAAGTTAATTCGCCGTGACATCCTAAAATTGCCTGGTGAGAAAATTATATCCCTCCGCTGTCACCTCCTTGCTTCTGTACGGCCTGAGAAACCGGAGTTCGCTTCTTCGCAAAGTGAATAACAACGCCACGGCCAAGGAAACCTCGGGCAATGCGATCTCTGTAATTATTACTTCTCGCGTGTGTTTAGCAAGTCCAACTCTCCTTCTCCGTCTCCCTTGCACTGCCTGCACTCTGCTCAGTCGTAACGCACTTTGCCGTAATAAAGCAGTCCATCCATCGATCCGCTTGTACCGAGTGAGGCAAGTGAAGAACAAGAGGTAGGGAAGCCCGAACGATGAAGAGCATGGAAGAGTTATTCACGGGATAAAATTAAGAATAACCCGTGCAAAACTGGTCATAAATTACCCGGGTTAACGTTCTTGGGCTGAAACCGGAAGAAGGAAATAATGCTTGTGCCGTACGCGTCGTTCTGGTTGTGGAGGAGAAAAAGAGACGAAAGAAAGAAGATTCTGATGCTGCAGCTTGGTTGCCAGTCATTCCGAACATGTTCAGAGTCCAACGATACTAACGGAAAGAATCCAACTCTTGCGAAATCCAAGGCATATAATTTCTACCCTACAGCTGCTCAAGAGCCTCGTGATACTTGTTGCTGCGCAGCGTTGTTCTAGAGAATTATCATCCCTTGTAACTGGAATGATCCACACAACCCTTAGTTACAGCTCTTGGAAGTACCCATGTTGAAAAAATTGTTCCGGCAACATATTCGGCGAAGTTCGCGGCAGCCCTCGTTCAGTTCCGCTCCCACGAATTCCCATCCGGCACACCTAGACTCACCTACCAGGATGGGTGAGGAATAAGGGCGGGGGTCGCGGGGATCCTCGCGGGTCCAATGACGTAGAGCGGAAGGCGGTGGTGGCGCTGAGCTTCAACTGGCGCGTATCGATTCCTCCGCGAGCGAAGCGAACCGAGGCAACGAAGGAACAGCCCGACCCCTTCGCCCCCTTTGGCCCCTTCGCCCACGGCCATGGCGCTCACCTTGTTCCCCAAGCCGCCCCACAGCCCGTAACCCACTCGGTCTGCACCGGCGCCCTGCAAGGTATACCGAGAGTAAACTTCCTTCCAAGATATGAATTAACAGAGTTGCCTGCCGCGTAACGCCGATCGGTTATTCCTCGCGGATTAATCCATCTCGACCTCGCTAACAACAAGATCGAGCTTTTACGCCGGTCGACGGATCCCGTGACCTTGACGATGCCCTCTCATCGCACGACGCGTTCTCTCGAGCAGGAATGCGTCTTGGTCTCACCCCTCGTATCCGATGCAGACGGACTGATTTGGCCGTGAATCAAGGATCGTTCTCTCGCGGCGACGATGCCAGCTTACGACATTCCGGCTCTCTGACGAATCTCGGAATCCCAAGTACGGTCCCGTCTCGGTTTGCACCGGGTGGGAAAGGGAGGGAATAGGCCTACAGTTTCTACCGTATAGTTCAGGGTCGAGTCATACAGGTGGTCCATAACACGGGACAACGGTAACCACTGCCTCGTTTTATCCCGACTGTAAACCGGCCTGCGGGAATGAAGCCGGGATTTTAGTACCTCGTCCCGTCAATCCGACGATCAGCTGTTCCATGGAAATCTCGACTCGGGAAAAGTGATCCGGTGAAAGGATATTCCGAGTCCACGATGTTCCAGACTCCTGCAAGTCATTGGCCTCCCTCAGCCTTGGCTCAGCGTTTTCAGTTCCCCGATCGGTATCCTCGATAAATTACAAGTGTATAAATGTTGCCCAGTCGGGTATAAAAGCGCGAGTTTCCGAACGCGGCACAGAGCCTAAGCTTCGCCGTCGACGTACCTACTCGGGCTCCAGTTGCTGAGTCCTTGCACCTTACCTTGCGCCCAGCGGTCAAGATCGCCACAATGAAGACGTCCGATGGGAGTCAATCAGATATATCCAGGGTCGTCCGGTTATTGCCGCTGCGTGACGATCCGTATTCTAAACCCCTTGAAACGGCGGCGCATAATGGAGATATCGAACGGTTGAATGCAACTCTCACTTCTCTTCTTACCTGCTCTATTTGCATGGTTTTTCTCGTTATTGTTCCACGCTGGATGAATTTTCGGAGATTCACGAGGCGAAGCGAAAGACGACCTAGAAGATAGACAAAAAGGAAGCTGAAAACAATCGCTAACAAAACGAAAATTCGCGCCACGCCCTCTCTTTACTCGACGTCTTGGCTCCTCGTCGAAGTGCCTCTTATCAAGAACGGAGGTAGCTGACTCCCCCCCCCCCCCCCTCCCCCTTCATCCGTTGTAGACCCGCGTCGTCACAATTATTATTCGCCTTATCTCGCTCGCTTTGCATTATATTTAAATTCAAGTACACAGCGTGCCTTTGCCTCTCCTACCTTCCGCCTCTTCGCTCAACCGTCTATTACGCCTGCACCGCATCGTTTCACCGCGCTAAACTCCTCCCCCTTCTCTTTTTCTCGTCTTATTTTTGTTCGTTCTTATTTTATTTTACTTCCCTCCATTTTTGTTACTCGGTGAAATTTTCTCCTTTCCTCGATATTTTCACCGATAATTTATACTTTGACGATAATCGCGCACCCTGTTACACTACACATCCGTATTACCCCAAGGCACATTACAACGCATCAGATAAAGCCTAAACCCATTACTGCCGAAGCGGTAAAAACATCCCTGCAGTCCGTTTCACGTACGCTGGGTATTGTCATTGACGTGACAATTTGTGCGACACGAATCGCACGTGCGTGCGGATCTCTTATTTATTCATGCGGTGTCCATACAGGAAGACATTGTGGATTATTCCAGCGCACACCCACGCGTTCATCGCTGGTGATTTCACCCGCTTAGGTACCTACTCGACTCGAGGCTTCTGAAATCATTGTTAATACAGCAGTTGGATCGTATTTCTTCCGTGCTCCGTGTTTCGCGTTAGAATCTCTGAGGTATCGTTTCTAAAAATAATTACCGATGATTAGATCATAGTTTCTTTGGTATTCAATCTCTGACGAAAATACGCTCGCTGTATCACGTGGATGTAGAACACATTTCAACGCGTCAACTTATACGGCAAAAGAGTCGAAAAATGAGCAGCTGATTGTGTGTACACTGAGAGATTATAAGTGTCGTATAATAAAATATGTATACAACGATGATATTAATTGCAAAGACAAGCAAAGTTACGCGATCGCGTAATGGAAATATTCTTTTTTGATCAACGTCATAGATACGCGTAGTGAAATTGATAATTTTCACGTTATATGAACGGTATTTTTCCGACTGTTACGATAAGAGTGTAACACGTCATCGATAAACGTTTTTCTAACAACGCAATTCTCTAAAAATACTCATCCGCAAACACCGCGTAAATTAGATACGATGTACTTTTTCGTCACAAACGGTATTTCCCCGAGGTTACACCAAGCGTAATGCAATAAATTTTTCTTTCCAGACGTCATGATTCCACTGTCTTGTGGATACATCAATCCATTTCTTTATCTATCTATCTATCTATCTATCGATCCAAGTTTACCCAAAAAACACAAGAGTATGTACGTCGTTCCCGAACAAACATATCGTGTCATGTGACGTACCTAAACCGGCAATCCGATCCGCGCGTCATAAAAGAGAATAAAAAGTGTCGGAATTAGTCGGTCGAAAAGTCCAGCGTTGCTGCAGCGCGTCCTTAAACTCTCGCTCGAAGAGCCATCAACCCCTCGCGACGGGGTTACTGTCATAAACATATCGAGCTGGGCCTCCGACCTACCCTAACCTACCCCAACTAAAACATTACGCGAAACGGCGTCGTAAATAAGCGTAAGTATAGCCTCGGCGGAGACGAGCATTGCCGGGGAAGTGGTGCGGGCATGGTATACTATACTTACTACCGTAGTACCATGGCTGGAGCAGAGCGCACACGGGGCAGAGGAATGAACGCCTCCGGCACGCACACACCAGTCAACCCTTACGTCGGGGGTAAGAGGAGGCGAATCACTGCTTACGTACGGCCAGTCGAGCTTTAACGCTGTCGCCGTATTGCGAGGGAAGGAAGTAAGGAAGTCGGAGGAGGAGGAGGAGGGGGGAGAGTGATTTCTGTTGAGAATATCGGCGATAAAAGTGACGGAGGGCGTCTCGACGTCCGTCAACCTGCGTCGGCGTTTGCTCGTCGGGGGCGGGGGCGGGGGTAAGTCGTCGGGTTAGCCGGGAATGGGGGTTGGGGGCGAGGGAGAGGGAGAGCGCAGACGCCGCGCAGCATCCCTCCGAGGCTCGAAAAGGACGCGAGTCGGTGAATGGCGACGGTAGCAAACCAATCGTATTCCCGTTTCCGATCCCTCTTCTTCCCTCGGCGGATTCCCTCCTCTTCTTTACTCCCACGAATTTTCACCCGCCTCTACATCCGAACCAACCCCGCGTAACTCGCGTCCCTTCGACGCTCATACCGCGGCTACTTCTCTCGCTCTTATTTACCTAGTTACTCGTAATTTTACCACATCGGTTGGTCGGTATGGTGTTTAACTACATACCCCGTTGGATTACAACCACCGTTATTCACTCTCGTGTCAATCATGCGATGCAAGCTTAAATTTTTATGAACTCTTTCTCTCATTCCAATTTCTGAAAGTACCGTGTTGCGTTACGATGAACTATTGATTTCGGTTTATTTCACTAAAAATTCATCGTTATATTTTCGATAGCTACTGCGGATGGTTTTTATCCGCATTTATTACTTTTCTTTCTAGTCGCAGAGAAAAATCGAAGATTTAGGACAAAATCGATTTGAATACTTGTACCCGTTCCAGTAAAGTTTATTATGAGTTGAACCGTTGTCATGGGCAGAATTTCGGATTATTTATCTGTTTTCCGTGTGTAAGCTTGTAGGTGATCCATTAATCCAAGCGTTGGTAAAATTACAGAGTTCTCTAACCGTTGATCCAATTAAATGCAAACTAACTCTCGGCTAGAATTACTTCTCATGCAATCTATCATCAACTCAGATATTCACTTATATACGCTATGCCCGCGGAGTTGATCAATAAAGCAGTTAGCTGGCGGCGAAATCGCGCCGCGGGTGGATCAAGAAAACAAATTGCAACATTCGGCGAGGTGTGTACCATCAGGGATGAAAGTACTAGACCTAATATAGGACTCTCTGTCTTCGTCGAGACGTTGCGATGCTCTTCGACCCGCGGCAGCGATGCAATTTACCGAATTGTTCTCTGAAATACTGAAATTTGGTTGTGGAAAGAGGCGAAGGCGGAAATACTTGATGCAGGAGCTCGAAAATTCGTAGAGCGCACGAGTAAGAAGGAGAAGGAAGAATGACGGAATGGCGGTTTCACGGTAAGAGCGAGGAAGAAGAAGAGTTAAAAGGAGAGGAGAGGAGATTAGATGAGATGAGATGAGAGAGCCGGTGCCGGCAGCCATGGCGTCAGCTGTTTTGTCGCTGAGACGGATTCCTTTCCCTCTTTTCCTATTTCTTTAGTTTCGTCCTCGAAACTCACTCCAATATTCTCCCCTCCGCACTTCTGCGCTACTGCACAGTTATCCCCACGGAATGGACCGCGTTGCTGAACCTTTTTCTCTCTCATTTCTCTTCATCGTGTTATAATGTTTCACGTATTAACCACGGTGCGTTTTCCTCTTCGACCAAGTTTTGCACCATTAAGCCGGTCATTTGATTTCAGAAATCTAAACAGATGTCACCAATCGACGAAATTAGGTAAAGCTTTCTATGCGACTTTGATTTTTCAATTTGGTGCAATCGATTCTGCAGCATCGTAAATACGAGAAACTGTTCTCATCGTATAACCCGGAGTGTGTAGATATAGGAGCGAAAAATCGGCATGCAGCGGCATTAAATCGAGGCTACACGAGACCGCGTTCCTAAATCGGATTTGATGGGTGCGGGAGTGGGCCGAAGTAGCAGGTCTTGGCAATTGGAGGTGCGGCAGCCTTTGAGTCTGCTAGTTTTAACAACCGGCGATGCATAAATTAATCCAGAAGCCCGATATGTCGTTTGATTCCCCGCCGTTATAGTACATCAAACAACACCCGTGTGCGGTATGGCTTTACCAGGTACATATACCTACATATGCATATTCGTGTACGGCGTATACGTGGCCTACAGGTGTGCAATTTACAGGACGCCGCGTACAATAATGTCTTTTATGTACTTTGGTATACCGTAAAAGTCTCTACGAAACGAGGGCACAAATCGCCTGCATGTATTAGCACAGGCCGTACATACATTGAAGTAGCAGCCTTTATGTTATCAATCCCCCGTGCCGTTCAATTAATTTCCTTTGATAATCAGTCAGTCTAATGAACAAACAGTGGGAACGTTTAAGCTCGTGGAAACCGGTTCTTTGTACTCTAATCATTGATTACAATTATTTTGGGAAAAAGGTCTAAACTGATCGTTTCGTTTCAGAAGATAAGAGGCAAGTGACCGATTCCGAGGTATGAAAAGCTTGTAACCGAGGTAGATTTTTTTTACACTGCGAAATTGTAAAAAGAAAAGCATAGTAGAAAGTTTCGTAGAAATACCATATACGTTGAAGTTTATTCTGATCCTAGTGCAATTTTTTCCAATCCACTTCTTACACGTAATACATCAAATTACCCGTCTCGTGCTTCTGGGATCAATATTCGTATACCGCCCGCGTTGCACGCTGATAGATTTTATATTTTGCGGTCCGCGGTTAATCGTAGTTCGATTTCTTTCTTCAGATGCCTAATTGGTTCGCGGTTAACGACGTAATTACCTATGGAATAAAAACAGCGTGAGTCTTCGTTTCTTGAGATTCGTTTTTTGCTTGAAATTGTAATTTTCTTCTGTTTTTATTCTCGTTTCTTTTTCCTTCCTATCATCCGTTTCACTCGAACCGCGTGGGAGAAGAGGACGATACTCGGCGAGCGCAAAGGGAGGACTGAAGAACCACTGATCTCTGTACTAACTGGATGCGGTATCCCAAGTTATTTCCTTGTGACGAATTGAAGCTACGAAGCGGCCATGCAGCTTGTAGTAAATTTCTCACATGTCGCGGGAAATTCAAATTAATATTACCGAAATAGTTTCGCCGAAATCGGTGGATATTGCTTTAACAGCAGATCGATAGCATTCGATGAACTCTCTACATCGAATATTTTACTCAAATTTGAATCGTACTTACTATAAAACCTAAGCGTCACATAAATAGAAAATATGGAACGCGTATGATGTATGTTAACTGTTGAAGTAAAAGTATTTTTTATTATAATTTGTTTTACACTGCGAGAAATTTTTCGTTCCGGTTAACGCTCAGTCCTTGGCTATTTTCATTTCTTACCACAATCGAAAAATATAGTTCTAGGTAGAAAATGAAAATTAGTCTTCTAGCTTTTACCGAAAAGTCTAGTATCCGTTACTATTCTTTTTCATTACGATAACTGTTACTATATTTTCTTGCAACTGTTGCGAAAATTTAATGCTTGCGCAAGAATAAATTGACGTTAAAGCCTTGTTTAGCTAAAAAAAGTAGAGTAAACCTCGGAAACTGATTTTGCGATGCAATTACGAAAAAAGGATCGACAATAGCGCGAAACGGTTAGGCGTAACTCGTTTTTCGTAATTCCAACAATATACAAACAGTTTTTTCAACGGTACCTGTTTTACTGAATTTTTCTAGTTACTGTAACAAATGAAATTTTTCTCAGTGTATAATTTGTCAAAAGAATAATCACAAAATAATTTAATTTCTACCTCATTTGTAATTCGATTTCTAACAGTCGGAAGGCCGCTCCTGTACCATGCGTACCGTGTCTAGTCGGCACAGAGATCAGGGTGAGGACTTGACAGTGAGGGTCGTCGAGCTGCGGCGGCAAGAGAGAGGAAAGACGCCGAGACGCCGAGTACCTTGAGCCGCCGCGACGCGGCGTCCCGACTAGGCCGTGGCACAGTTATCGTCGGAGCCGTCAGCTGGCAGCACGAGCAGGGCGACCGCGTGACTCGGTTTGCGGGGAATTCAAACGGCGCGCGGTGCGATCTCGCGTTACTTGGTCATTGTCAGCTGGGCTGCGTGTTCGAGTCGTCTCTTGGTCGTTGTTACGCGCGTGGGGAGTAACGGAAACAAATCGAGCCATTCATAGGCGGCCACCGTATGCTTCTGCGATATATTGTGTAATTATGCTGACCGTGCTGTTCGTCGTTCTTACTTTCGTTAGGGAAATGAAAATTGTTGCTTCGTACGGTAGTTATTTGTTTAGGTATAATGTATGATCACTTGTCATCGATAGTTGGAATTGGAATTATTTGACCGGTTACACCCAGGTCCGAGATTAAAATTTAATCTTTAAACTCCGCGGGCTCGATATCTCGGAAAGCGTTTAAGCGATCTGGGTCAAATTTCTGGACCCCCGCTCGACGTTGTTATCTTAACTGTGAACCGTACGAGCGATAATCCGAAACCGGGTTTCCGGCGAAGAGGCTAAAAAAATTGAAGAAACGTTTTCGCGTTCATTGATTATTCTATGCAAATTGAAAATTTATAGTAAAATCCGTAGTCGACATGATTCGTTGTCAGAGATCTCTACGCTCCGGTATAATCTTTGAAAAATGTTGTTATTGAGATGTGTGATAACCGGTGTAGTTGGAAAAGCTATGCGTGTAAGCATATCGTTCTTGTCCTCCGCATCGAGATTCTAGACGGATGAAGAGAGGGCAGAGTTCAAAGTGGGCAGAGACACACGGGATATTACGACGAAGAGGCAGAGAGTCGTCGATTACGGGTTGTTGGACCTTGACGGTACAAGTCGGGGGTCAGCGTCTGAGACGCGGTGGTGAAAGTTCGTTAAGATTCCGAGCTATCGTGCGAGCTGGCCGATGCCCGTCGGTTGTGTGGGTGTGTTTTCGTCCGTTCCTCCGACGTCGCCGGACCCTTTCTCTCCTTTTTTCGAGTTTCCCCCGCGCGTCGGCCGGTTGTTCGTACAACTCGTAAACTTCTATACCAACTTGTTTTGAAGAGGGTCATTTATTTTTCCCAGCTGTAATTCAACCGGCTGGTTGGGTCAGTCTAGTTGGCCCGGCGAGATAGTTTATCATCATTTAGTCTCCGACCTGCCGCAACATTTTAAATCTCGCCTATCACACTCTATCATGCGTAGCGCTCCGCGGTTTATACATACAACAGTCTTCCCGACACTCTCGAGCGGCCCTCGTTGGCCAACGGAGAAAGAGAGAGGGAGAGAGAGGGAGGGATAAGAGGAAGGGGAGAAAAAAATTTCTCCGCAACATTTCTTCACGCACACTCGATTCTACTCTTGGATTTTGGTGCGCCAACGAGCGAGCCAGTCCGTTTGATCCTGGCCAAACGGATATCTTGGCCCGTTGCACACGGAGCTTCTTGTGGAACGGGGAACCTGCACGGGTGTATACGTTGTACGAAAGAGGAAGACACGCAGAGACGATATAATACCGGCCGCGCGATCGTGACCATTTTTGAGATCTGTTCATCTCCTCGCTCGCTCGCCCGCTCGACCGTTATTTATTGCTCAACTTGCCCCGCCAAACTTTTGGTCACGGTTCTAACCGCAATCCCCCGCGATTTATTATGTATCCTTCTATAAATACGCCGCTTTCTATTTATATACGACACAATACATATGCGTACGTATAGAAATACGTACGTGGCTCGTATTTCGTACTACGTACTACGAAGTCTGGAGTGCGATCGTATGAGAATGCGTTTAGGTAACCGAGCTTAAATGCACATGCGAAACTACTGCAATAATTCGATGGTACAAATCAATCTTCGTGTAATATACGTAAGAATTAAAAATTTCATTTTTTATTTTATTTTCAACCATTACGTATTGCACGGAAATTCCTAGTTTTTCAATGAACAATTTAAAAACGTGCTTATACACGCGTTTACTCGTTTCATCGAAGTACTTTCTGTATAATTTGAATACCTAATTTCCTCTCTGAAATTTACTTCGTGTTTCGAGGAATAAATCTTCTTCTTCCTCTTCTTCTTCACGGTATGTATGGTTTTCTCGTCAAACCGGAATAGATTGTCATATTCTTCGTCAGCTATACAGAATTTCGTTTATGGTCCGTATCCACGACTCGAATCCATATCGTCAGCTTGATCGAATGAAATCGGTACCAGACCTTCTTCGTCATCGGTTTTCATGTTCACCAGCCCCGTAACGCGAACCCACGGGGACTTGTGCTACTATTTACAACGCACACAATCGAACCAAACGAAGAGTTGCTCCCTCTGCCTCCCTCTTTCTTTCTCTCTCTCTCTCTTCTTCCTCGAGCTGCAACAGAAGTGCACGCACGAAGGTACGTAGTTACACATGTATGACGAACACGAACATGCACGCATATCCGCACGTTTCACGAAACGCAACGGACACACAGGCGCACGCATGCCGCAGGTACGCCTGCCGTGCACACACACATCGA
This sequence comes from Neodiprion lecontei, assembly GCF_021901455.1. Classification (NCBI taxonomy): domain Eukaryota; kingdom Metazoa; phylum Arthropoda; class Insecta; order Hymenoptera; family Diprionidae; genus Neodiprion; species Neodiprion lecontei. The sequence continues at coordinate 42,193,496 of NC_060261.1, read as the reverse complement.
CAGAGGCAAAGGCACGTGTGTGCGGCCCTGCATGCACGGGGAGGTTGGTTAGATTAATGGCGGCGCGTCACCGGAGCGCGGAGCGCGGTGGGAGAAGAGGCGTCGGAGGGGCCAGAAGGCGGAGGAGGCCGAGGGGGAGGAGATGGCCGAAGGGGATGGTGGGATGTGAGGGAGGGGAGGGGTGGGGAGGGGGGAGGAGTCACGGAGTGACGTCACCGTGCACGCTGTCGTGACTCGTGACACGCGCGTGCGAGGTTTAATTAGTGGTACAATGCTGAATCGTATCCCTCCACCCCCCCCTTGCCCAGCCTTAACCTCCCGCGTTCCCCGTCGTTCCTCTTTTGGCTCCCCGCCTGCGCGATCACGACGACCTGTGACCTGGACGTACATCGAGACCGCGTTCTTCGAATTACTTATTCCTGCATTGCAGGGACCGCGTTGCACTTAACGTAAATTCCGCGCCTTCGTAGGTTTCGTTTTTTTTTTTTTTTTTTATATCGTTTCTTCGCTCGTTCTTTGCTTCTTTCTCTGAGAGACAGATATCGCTTCGAATATGTGCATCGTTGCCGCGTGCGTGTTCGTGCACAGATTTTACTTCCTCGTTATCGAATTAACTTAGACCTATAGCTGCTACTTCACGTTTCATCCCGTTCCCTGCGTGGATACCAGCATGATGGAACTGTCGTGATTTATTAACGCTTCTCGGACTTCATTACCGTTATAATGGATCTAAGAATTGCTTCGTTCGTAGGATAAACTGCTCGTAGAGAGAGGTCTTCGGTATTTGCGATTCTCGACGAAAAGAATCGTCGTAAACAGTAAGAGTTTTGAATCGCAAATTGGAGAAGAACGAATTGCTACTTCTGTGAATTAATTGCCTGCGTACGGTTACAAAGTATGTTATAATTAAAGCGTGGTGAATTCCGTGTTGGTCTGTACACTTTTGAAATAATTGATTCGTACACTTATACTGGATGGATGTACGAAGAATCCTTTTCTTGAGGGTTGATAAAAAAATTTTTGTCTGCTCGGTATAACAGAGAAAAAAAGCTCCTCCTTCACGTGCATTCACGCAACGATTACGATAAAGTATACAAGATACAGGTCACACAGATAAAGATCTCGTAAGTAAAGACAACTTGGCCTCCGACTTGGGCTCTCGTTTTTCACTTCTCGCCACAGGGTCTCTAAACTCCTGGGTACACAAAGTAAAACGTGGTCTCTACGTCGACGTCGTCGTCCTCGAAACTGGATATAACTGTAACCGTGGCATTAGAGGGGGGACGGCGCGGATCGCGGCGTGAATACAAGTTTAATTACTGAAAAGTGCTAATTGTAAATTTGCGTTTTATGGAGGAAGTCGAGCGAAGTGCGTCGCTATATCCGCCTTCCGCCTTCCGCCTTCCTTAGTCGGTAGTTTCCACACTTAAACCCGAACCGCGTTCAGCTGCCGCTGTAGCTGGTTTGTATATTAGCACCTTTGTCCGATGCTATCACCGCGCTCGCGCTCTGTAACCCCCCCCCCCCCTACGGACTGAATTACCTCCGCGTATCCACGCGTCTATACGCCGCGATCCTACGAATC